>NC_043968.1:54338992-54938992 GCF_902148855.1 Sphaeramia orbicularis
AATAGAGTATAATAGAATAGAATAGAATAGAATAGACCCAATATAATAGAACAGACAGACCCAATAGAATAGAATAGCACAGACCCAGTAAATAGAATAGAATAGAACAGAATAGAATAGGACAGACCCAATAGAATAGAATAGAATAGAATAGAACAGACCCAATAGAATAGAATAGAATAGAACAGACCCAATAGAATAGAATAGAATAGAACAGACCCAATAGAATAGAATAGAATAGAATAGAACAGACAGCACAGACCCAATAGAATGGAATAGAATAGAACAGACAGACCCAATAGAATAGAATAGAATAGAACAGACAGACCCAATAGAATAGAATAGCACAGGCCCTGTAGATAGAATAGAATAAAACAGAATAGAATAGAACAGACAGATCCAATAGAATAGAATAGAATAGGACAGACCCCATAGAAAAGCATAGAATAGAATAGAATAGAATAGAATAGAATAGAATAGAATAGAATAGAATAGAACAGAACAGACCCAATAGATAGAGTAGAATAGAATAGAATAGAACCAACCAGACAGGCCCAATAGATAGAATATAATTGAATAGACCCAATAGGTAGAATCGAATCGAATCGAATAGAATAGAACAAACCAGACAGACCCAGTATATAGAATAGAATAGAATAGAATAGAATAGAATAGAATAGAATAGAATAGAATGGAATAGAGTAGAATACAATACAATACAATACAATACAATGGGCTTTATTTTCATTACACCAGTTGTGCAACAAAATTGCAGGTGGTCTCTGCCAGCGACAGTACACTTACATCTAAATAACAACACAATAAGATACAGACATGTATTAGAAAAATAGAAGATATAAAGTAGTGTGTTATCTAAATATGTGCAAATTAGAGATATACTGTATGAAAGGGTAGAGTTAAGAATATTAAAAGTAGTATAAAAATGTGCAAATGCAACATTGTGAACAATGTAAACATCCATGTAACAGTGTGAACAGCAAATATAACAAGGTGTTAAACAATGTAAACAGTACAGTGTATCAGGGTAGTGAACAGTGTGAATGTAAATGTAACTAAGTGTCAAATGTAAGTGCTTATTCACTAAACAGAAATAACACAGTTGATCAATCTTTAGTGTAAAACACACCATTTTCCTGGATTGGATTTGTGCTTACGGTTCAGAGGAGAAAAAAAAGAAAGGCACTTAAATGTTACACGCTGTCAATAAGGAAAGGACTCTAAAGCATGAAATGAATCAAATAATAAGTCCCTCTCTGCTCAGTCTTTGAGAGGATCGACCTGACGCTGTGTGTTGTTGGTGGTTGCTTTTGTCCAGTCAAAATTCCAAATAAGTTGGATCTGAAATAGATGGTGTTGACAAAAATTAAGACAGACATCCTTAACATGTGCTTTTTAAATCTGAAACTGTGCTGCTGGCTGTAATGGTCACATGATGTTCTTTATGAAAGTGTTTCCCTAAAGTGGTTCTACGTAGTTTTGATATTCCACACTTTCAACATCAGGGGGATTTATGTAGCAGAACCATCAACACATCACTGCTATGTATCCACAGACTGTATCAGTCACTGAAAAAAGTATAAAGTACATGGTTTACACTCATCTGTTATGGTATCATCAAGTATTCTTCTTCAAAGTAAAACTCTAAGCTGCTTGTTTTGCTTACTTTTCAGTCAAAATAACACTGTTATAATCTTCATATGCTGCATCAGCTGATAGTTTACATTATAGCTCTGTTAGCTTAGCTCTGTTTTTAAACTGAAAACAGCCACAGTAAAACCACTATTCACCTCTGTTTTCTGTTTGGTTTGTGTTGGCAGTAGCTGAACTAAAGATCTATTTGGAATCGAACAAACAAGGTCAGAACTGGCACAGTTTAGTCTGAACTGTGGATCAACACACAGAAACTTAGCAAAGATAATAACATCCCATAATAACTTTATACCTTCATAAGCTTTAGAATCAAACTCACCTGTGTCGAAGAAACATTGACATTTCAGCATCAAACTCCATTCTTTTCAGCTGTGTCCAGTGCAGAAAAAAAACACTGCATCTATTTTTATCACTTTTTTTCTTTGACTCAAAGGCCAAATCCAAATTCACCACTTAGCTCTCCCCCTTGCACTTGACACTACCCCTTGGAATGGAGAGGCAACAAGGGGTAGGGGTTGAAACATTCTAATATGAAATGGGACAACCCTTCACCACCTGTTACATCATCAGCAGTCATCGCTGCCACTATAAACAGATGTGACAACTTTGTTTCCAAAAGTATTCTCCATGTCGTCTGCAGCTGTAACCACCTCTGTTCCATGGGCTTTGGTCATCTTTTTGCAGCTATCAACTATAAACCGCAGAAATGTGATCTGTAACACAATGAAATGGCATTAAACGGTTGATCAAATGATTAAGTGGTTTACGAAGAAAATATGTACATTTGTGTGTTTCGTTCATCACACTGCTACACTTTTTGGCTGTGTTTACCTCCATCTTGCCAATGATTCGAACAGAATTATGGGAAATTTCTCCTACCCCTCCTTTCATTATGCGGTCCTGAAATATCTCCGTTTCGATTGCTAGACAGCCCTCCACCTTAGCCTTCCCCCTCCGTTATTGAGAATCGGGACAACACTACCCCTTCACATGTACACGCAAAACTGAGGGGGAGGGGCCAAGGGGTGAATTGGGATTCAGCCTAAAAGTTGTTTCTTATTGGTTCTCATCCCATCTGGTCACTTTCTGATGCTTTAGTCAAAAAGGCCTCTTGGTGTTAGTATCATGTTAGACCAGCACAGTGACTCACTACTCCTTATAGTGGTCACATAAATCCCCGGCTCGTCAGTTTTCTACAATCCAATACGTTGGCATCATTGATAGAACTTAACATCTCTTTACTCTGACGATAAGTTTAGGTAATTTATTTTTTATATTTCAAAGTAGAAATACTTCATAGAGTTGAAGTCATTTCCACCCAAAAACTATAGTTCATCAACATTTCTGGAACACAAATTTGATGGACTTCTTCTGCTCTTGTTCTTGGTGTAAAACAAGGTCTACTGTGTTCTGTTTTTTGTTTTTTTTTTGTTCCGTCTGCCCATGAGGCTTTCAAAACTCATCGACTCGTGCACTGCTCTGCTCAGCTAAACATTTTCATTTGCCTTGAACAACAGCTCATACGCTTTGTGTTACTCAGCGGTTTGATGTAAAATGCAGTGATATTTCACCTTATACATCCAAATGTAGCCCTGGGAAATGAAGAGCTTTCAGGTTTTTGCAAAGACCCAGCATTTTGTTCCTGAGTACCCCCCCCTCCCATATATTCTCCATAACACTCTGACTCCCTTCTCTGCTATAAATATGTGTGCATCGACTAAAAATAGTATAGTGAGGATTTATTTATGATAGGTTTTTGAGGCGGGCTGAAACTCTTTATCCTTGAAAGACAGATTGCTGCATTTCTTCTTTACAAGCACAGTAGCTGAATACAGAGATGTGATGTCTTGTTGCTTTTGAATAGGACTGTTTAGGAGTCTTTGTCAGCATTTTGGTATGAAGACGGTTTTGTAATCGCTGACGGCTTCGCATTAGAGCAGCTGCAACATTCACTGCTGCTTCTGTCTCATTAGATATTACTGCAGAGTCATTATGCCGCTTGAAGGGATGGGGGGTAATCTGGGTCAGCTCAACTGAGATAATCCATGTGCATATTTGAGCATAAAGGAAGCAGACCTGTGTTCAGAGGTCACTAATCCCCCTGCAGCTCCACCTGTGAAGGCCAGGCTAGCATCAGAACCCCACCTGTGATCTTGACACTGTTGTACACTTGCATATTAGACCATGTTCAACTTGCATATTTAAGTGTTTGATTTAATTAATGCTTGAGGTGTGTTCACATAGAAGAAGTCAACCTCCAGAGTAGAAAAGTGCAGGAAACTATGAACTATATTCATTTTAAAAGGTACATAAATGAAGGCTTGGCTTGTTTATAACGTCAATACAGACACATCTTATGAAAAATGTATTAACCCTTTAATACCTGAGACATTATTTCAATGATGCTGTGAATTTGCATCTGTTTCAGTGTCATAAAAACTGCTGTGAGTATGTGCTTGTGTTCCTTTTCTTCAGTGGTTTTGCTTTACTGTGTGTTTTGGGGTCAAAACAGGGTGGAATAACAGAAAAAGATCAAGAGAGGAATAGAAGTTTTGGTTTTTACTAAATAAGGCACTCAGAATATATAGCAATAAGAGATTTAGGATGTAGAATATGAACCTGTAATTGTTCATTTCAGTTGATTTTGTCATTCTTTTCACTCATTTTGTTGATTTTGGTTCATATTTGTTCATTTGTCAATTTTGTAGATTATTTTTGCTATTTTTTAAAAATCACTTTCTTGATTATATTGTTCATTTTCAATCATTTTGTTTTTACATGTTGATTATTTTTGTGTATTTTCTTACATTTATGAAATATTCTGATTAATTAAATTTTACATTTGATAATTAAATTTTGTAAATACCTGGTTGAACTCCAAAACTCAGTAAAAACAGCAAAAATAAATAAATGAAGGAGAATCATGACAACACAGCAAACATCAGTAAAAGGCTGCACTGAGCATGCTCAGCACAAGGTCTATTCTATCAGCATGTTTTGATTTTTTTCCTATTGACCAAATGGTTGAATTTTTATGAATATTTTAAATATATCATACAGAACGCTCACCACAGACACGTCAGGGGTTAAAGAGTTAAAGTATAAGAAAATCATAGGTCATCTGTTAATATAATCCCACATAGCAAGATGTTCATGTCTTTTAAGGTGGTTTGTTGAAGGCTGTGCTGGCCCAAAAACCTAAAGAAAAGAGAAATGCAGCTGCAAAAACAAGTTAGATGAAGTGAAATTTTAGTGAATAGGAGAAAAATACCTGATTCTGAGTCTCCAGCACAGCCTCATTTTGAGTTTTAGTTAATGTATAACCATTAGCATAAACATATCACACCAGTGTTTTAGCTTCATAGATTCTAAATGAACAAAACTCAGATGAGTTGCAATTCTTGAAAGAACAATAGGGTGCAATCTTGATGAACGAGGGTGAACGATTTCATCCAGATGTTTCTGAAATGGACTGACATTTAGGTTTATTGTTCATTGGGCGTGATGTTCATATAAGTTCATTTGACCAGTTTAGCTGTTCAGGTTGTGAAGACATAGTAAAAAGGTGCTGAACAAGAACGGTAAATAAATGCTTTATTATGTGTAGATATAACGTAAAATCCTGACCTGCTGGACAAATTCTGATTTGAGAGCTGGAATCAGTCAGATTTAGTCAAAAACAGATGTTTTTTTTTTTTCCCACAATAAGATGAAATGGTCTTTTCTTTCTTTCTTTTCTTTCTTTCTTTCTTTCTTTCTTTCTTTCTTTCTTTCTTTCTTTCTTTCTTTAATCCATTGTTTTGATACAAATAATTATGATTGGTAAATATCTTTTTCCCTTAATTTCATGCCATTGTTATAACATCAGCCTAATAATAATAGTTAAATAACACAAGTACACGTTGAAGAAGAAAAGAAGGGTGTTTTTATTGGGTATTTTCGGCTTCAGGAATGGGAATGAATGCATCAGCAATGACTTAAATATACATAGTCTTTTGCTGAAATAGACAAATTACAGAGGATTACTGTACCTGTTCATCAAAACATGCCTGGTTGAATATTAGCAGTGAACTGAGACATTTTCCTCTGAGGAGGCATGAAACCACAGGCGAAGAATGGAACGTAACACCAGATAGACCTCAAATGGTGCAAAGTGATGTGGAAATAGTGATGGAATTTGTCTGTTTTTATGCAGGTGACTGAGGATTATGCAAAACACTCCATCAGCTCATATATTTGTGGTCATGTGATTATGTAATAACTGTTACAGGCTCAGTGGGTGCTGTAGCAGCTTTACTCGAGAGCTGAGTAACTTCGTCTTTTACCGTTTGCATCAACCTGAGCTTGACTTGTCAGGTAACGTCTAAATCTGCTGAATGTTAAACCATGTACGATCACGTGACGGAGCCTCACCGTTTGATTTGTCACTTGAGCCTTTTCACATCTTTTTGAGCCATATTTTCACTTTTTGTCAACTGCACCTCCAGGGCACTGTCTCATCAGCGCTGAAATATAACTTGCCATCAGTATAAAAATGAGCAGAAGTAGTTTGGGCTTGGGTTTGTATGTGCTCATTTTTCATTTTTTGGCGACTTTAAAATCACATAACTCAACTAGTGCATCTTGTACCAAGTGCAGGGAGCTGCTGCAACATTCATCATGTGTTTGCCACGGGGGTAAACATTAAAAATGAGCAAAGTGTTGGATTTAATTTAGCTTTATATACATTTAACACACGCTTCAGGTTGTTATAGTTATACACCAAGTAAGATTGGACATGATTTGACAAATTTCCTTTCCCAGATGCCAAAATTGAGATTATATTAAAGAGCAAATTAAGTTAACCTCCAAAAACCCCATCACTCATTCTTGGTGTTTTTCTAATTATGATGGTGTATGTGCAGTGGCTACAGGATTACTTACATTTGCATGCTGATCTGCTGTAGAGTCATGATGTTAATGATGTCAGTTGCCATCAGCTGTTGGAGGCTGGCTGCTGCGAGCCGTTCTTTCGCGCCGAGGATGTTGAGTGCAGCGCAGGACGGCGAAAGTGATGAGAAACGAAGAGACAGAGCGCATCACAGACCTCCTTAGATTTATATTACACTCTCTCCTTCTTCTTCATCTTCTTCTTTGCCTCCTTTCCACCTCTCCATCTCCTGCAACCCTGGGCTCCTGACCTTAATAGAAACCTCTTTCCTGTATGACCAGGAGATATATAAGCCAATAAGCACAGCACGCCGCCTGTGGCTGCGTGGAACCATCACACACACACAACCACAAAATGCACACAAACACACGCACGCATAACGTAGTGCACGCCGTCGCTCATCAAACTGACATCTGGGTGCTTTTTTAGCACTGCGTACATGTCATCTGATGTCAAAGTGATGCACAAACTAGATGTTCGGGGGCATTTTATTTACAATTCTTGCGCCTTTTTAACCTGACAGGATGTTTTGATTGCCTCATATGCACATACTTCCTGCAGGAAGGAGGGACTATTTATATAACCTCTACCCTCTGCTCTTTTCTATTTGCCCCCGCCTTCCCAGTTGAGGAAATTCTTAACCCTGCAGAGCCCTCTACCATCTCTGTATTTTAAGGACATTCATTTCTCACAGCTTGTCAAAGTCGTTTGGCATCATCTGGGGTTTAATAGAGTCCCCATCCCCCAGCTGAGGGTTAGATAATGAGTCTCCACCTCTTCTTTTTTATGTGGGTGGTCTCATTATCAGGCCATTTTGCTCCATTTTTGATTTCTGAGGAAAAACAAAAGGAAAGGATATTTTTTCATATCAGATATTGGCACATTAAGCTTTGCATTTTTTAAAAAAAATTTGTTTTGATTTTTGTTGTTTTGATTCATTTTACTTAAATATATATTTTTTGGGCTATATATTTATAAATTGATTCAGTGAATATATGGAGTATACATTTTCCAGCAGTAAGGTGAGGAATTAACATAGGTCATAGGACATCCAATAGTCTTTCATACAGATTTTTCAGTAACTTTTTAATTAGTTTTGCAAAACATCATTTTCAGGAATATATATTTTATTCGTCCAGATGAAAAGGCATCCACAAAAAGCAGCTCTAAATTATTGTTTTTGATGCTCTGCTTTTCCACTCTCTTCACCTTAATTTGGCTTTATTTTGGTAAAGAGACGCTGTTTTTACTGTTACAGTATTTTCACCATGGATGGTTGTCCCACCAATGCAACATAAACATATGGCATGATCATTTTAGTTTAAGTTCAGGGGATAGAATCTGCTCTCTTTTATTCCATGAACATTTTTTCCCCAATGTGTGTAAGTCTGTGAAAATGAAAAGAAAGACACACACCTGCAGTGACTGAAATCAGGCAATAGGACTTCCAGTGAGAGATAATAAAAAAAGTGATGAAAACAGCTGGAGTACGTTGGTAAATTTCATCAATACTATTTTTTCCAGCCTGTAATGGAAGACCAGCCTTATTTATGTCATAGATAGATAGATAGATAGATAGATAGATAGATAGATAGATAGATAGATAGATAGATAGATAGATAGATAGATAGATAGATAGATAGATAAAGTTTTTTTCAAGCGAGAATATACTCTAGGCCAATTCATCAAGATAAAGTAGACTTGAATTTTCTTTTCTTTTTTTATGTCTGAGATGTTCTATGAACTTGGTTTGGTACATTTTATTGCAACATGATGACATAGACCACTATGATCTGAAGGATTTTACACATTTAGTATCTTTTCCTCACTTGGAAGTTCAGTTGAAAAAGTACTTGATGATCCCTTCTTTTATTTAATGGAAATACTAAGTAATGCCTTGACATGTTGAAGTGATTTGATCTCACAGAGTCAGTGTTACCAGGGTTATTGTATGGAATAAACCACAGGTGACAAACATCCAGCTCGGGGCCAAATCCGGTCCGCCAAACGATCCAATCCAGCCCGTAGGATGAATTAGTGAAATGCAAAATCTACACTGAAGATATTAACAATCAATGGTGTAAAAATCATTTTAATTCAGGTTCCACATACAGATCTCTAAAATAGTATCATAATAACTTATAAATAATGACAACTGCAGATTTCATCTTTGTTTTAGTGAAAAAAAAAAGTGAAATTACATGAAAATGTTTATATTAACAAACTATCCTTTTACAAAAAATGTGAATAACCTGAACAAATATGAACCTGAAATGTCTTAAGAGAAGTAAATGCAATTATACCAATATTATACATGGTACTATATGTTTTGTGTATTTGTAATTGTAATGTAAGTTGTAGTGCACATGTGTAAATGATAAACTGATAAACTGAGGCAGAATATTGTTAAAATTGCACTTGTTTTTCTTAAGACATTTCAAGTTGTTCATGTTATTCAGATTTTTAAGGAAACCTTGTAGATGTAAACATTATCGTAATGTCATTTTACTTTTTTCACTGTTATTATTTTACTGGTCCGGCCCACTGGAGATCATATTGGGCTGAGTGTGGCCCCTGAACTAAAATGAGTTTGACACCCCTGGAATAAACTGACAAAGACAAAAATTAAATGTGCTAAACAGTCTGAGTTTATTATAGGTAGTTTTGGAAACACACAGTATAGTTTATGTTTTTCTTCTTCATCTTCTTCCCATTTTCTTCATATTATAATTATTTTATAAAGCGAGTCTCTTATTTATTCATTTCCATTACCAAATCAAATTTTTATCTTTCATTTTCATTAGCATAACCGCCTTGATGTGCATTCTAACCTGATATTAACCTTGATGTTTGCAGCAGGTGCTCCCGCTTCATAAAAACCCTCTCCTCCTTGTCTGACAGAGTTGCCTTAATGTCTGGTTTCCATAAATATCATCCATCTTCAGCTCTTTCATCTAACTTTAAAAAAAAACAAAAAAACAACACATCTACAGGCAACGGAGAAAAAAGATGCCAAAATCCAGAGAAGATAAGGTAAGATTTAAAGATAGTAGTAGGAAATACTGGAGGAAAACCCCATCTTCTGATACTCACAAACAGGAAAAAACAAAATGTGTGTGTGTTTCCTCAGATACAGACGGCGTCACACCCGTGCATGAGGTCTCCGGTGGGTTGCCTCTGACACAAATGAATTCAATATCAACAAAAGCTTTGACTTGTTTTTTAAGGATGCTGCTTGTGGAGGCAGCTTGTAGGTTTTTGTTTCCCTTTTTTTTACGTGTAGCACCTGCGCTGTCGTGAACGTAAGCTGTCAGGAACAATGGCTTGTCACCAAAAAACAGCCAACTCTGATATTTTGTCAAAGAAATAAAGATCCGGGTGCTTTTTTTTTTTTTTTTTGCTGTAAATTGCCGAGTCCATTCCAACAACATCCTTTTGTTCTGACTGAACGTAGAGGTGTGTTTTGTTTCAGTAAGGGGTAATATTCTCTGTATTCGCTCTGCTGACACGGCAATAGCGGCTTTAAATCGGTTGTTCTCTGCAGGTCCGTAAACAATGAAAGAAAAGAAAATGTCACAGTGGGAGATTGGTTTATAAGCCATAAAAGAGCAGCAGAGTTCATGAAATGGGCAAAAGACCAAAGATATCTTAATGCTGCAGCAGTCTTCTGACGCATTATTAAAAACCAGCCCTGCCTAATTTCGGCTAATCTGGCCTGAATTGACCAGGTACACTTGGGAATTGATTTGTCGAGCCTGGGAGCTGTCTCATAAATTGCAATGCTAATGGCGGCGCTGAACGGGCTTCAAATCCTGATAAAGGCAGATTTAATGGAGATATTTCACATGGAATCATTTATCAGAGGCTGACAGGCTGCCACCTTCCCTCCCCCCCCAAAATATAAGACAGAAAAAAAATAAATAAAAAAAAAATACAACACACGCTCGTACCTACTCACCTAGATAGGCAAAACCACGTCTTGATTCTTGGTTCTTTATCCGTGACAGGACAACTTTATGTGGCTACAGCAGATTAATTTAACTCACTTTGTTCCAATCCAATCCAACTTTATTTGTAAAGCACTTTAATACAACCACAGTGGACCAAAGTGTTGTACAGAGAAATAAATAAAAAACAAAGTAAAAGAGTAAAATACACGAACAGATTAAAAAATGCAGAACTGTAAAAATAAATAAATAAAAAACTAACTAACTAACTAACTAACTAACTAACTAACTAAATAACTAACTAAATAAATAAATAAATAAAAATACAGAAGAACAGATAAAACCTGAATAAAAGAATGAAATATAAAAATAGATTAAAAGACATAGAACAGCTGTAAAAATAAAATAAATAATGAATAAATAAATAAAAATACAGAAGAATAGATAAAACCTGAAGAAAAGAATAAAATACAAGAATAGATAAAGACATAGAACTGTAAAAAATAAAATAAATAAATAAAAATACAGAAGAATAGATAAAACCTAAAGAAAAGAATACAATACAAGAATAGATTAAAACATAAAAAACTGTACAATTAAAAACAACAAGTAAGAACAATAAACCAATACCAAATAAAACAATTGAATAAAAACGATACATTCAAACATCTCACATGGTTTCAAAAGCCAAGGAGAAATCAGACAAAAATCTGACAAAAATGATAAAGAACTGGGCATACAATATTTATGTCAGGGTAGATCACAAGTCATTTTTAGCGTCTTTTATTTCTTTTTTTTTTTTTAATTTGAGTGCGACTGTGCTCAGACAATGAGAAAAGCAGGCAGGGGTTTCCAAAAGTCTGGACAGGATTCATGTGGAGCCTGAAGTCATGGACCACAAATAAACTATACAAGTACAAATGAGTGAGGCGTTATTTTGAAGGTGAGTGATGTAGGCAGTATTCATGCATAATTTGGGATTTCATTATCTCTGTGTCAACTTTAACTTTATCACCAAGGGGCAAAGACCTCTTCTCCAAACTGAACCCAGTACGGATGTTTCTTGGAGTTGTAATCCTAATGATGGCCAATAGGTGCTGCTACAAAAAGCATTGGCTCCCATAGATTTACATTGAACCACTCCCTATTGTGATTCCACTAACAAAATTTGTTTTTCTTTGCAGCGCTTGATGAAGTTTACCTTTGTACTGAGTCAGTAAACTTGCACTTTACGTTAACTCACCTCTGACCTCTCATAGCCCCACCCCTTTTGTCCAAATATGGTCATTTCTGGCTCCAAAAAGCCAAGGAAACATTGACAGAAAAGTGTTTTTAAGGACCAAATATGGCATTTTCATCTGTCATCTTGAACTATGGAAAACATGTTTGTTTTTTAGTGGTTCAAACTATTAATTTTTAAAAAATAAATAAATAAATAGCTGCATCCCCAAAGTAATTTAATTTAAATACACAGGTAAACAGTCTACATAACATTGGTCTAGTCATTTTTATATATTATATTTTACCTTTTCACCATTAGATTTTGCAAATATAATGTATATACCACTTAACTGACAATATCATATAAAAACAACATAAAAAACCCCCCCACATCAGAACACATCTGACTTTAATAGTGGGGAAGAAACCTTTAAAGACAGAGAAAGAATAAGAGAATTTGAAGCTTGAGGGTAAAATGAAACGATCTGAGAGTGAAAAAAAAAAGACGTGCTCACTCTCGTCTTGGACAAGCTGTGTTTAAATCTTGCGGGTGCAGAGGTCAAAGGTCAGATTAGAGCCTGTCTTTAAAATCTGCTTTGAATTGAGTTGGAGGATCGTGCCTGAGGATGTCTTTGTTGTCCTCATGATGACCTCACCTGACCAGCGTTTCCATGCTTCTCTTTGTTCACCTCATCTGTCTGTTAATACTGCTCCCAGGGGGACGTGACTACTCCACGTCTGCCTCTTTGTTCACCTCCCCCCACTCCATCTATTCCCTGAACTGGTGATTTAATGAAGAGCTCGGCCACAATGAACAAGCTCTGCCAACACCGGTGTCCACTCCGCTCCTGTTCATCTGTCTTTAACCTTTGCTGAGTTTTACCATCCTAAACGTGCAAACTCATTAACAAAGACAAACACGGGGTTCATTAGAAGGAAATATCTGACTTGTTTTAAGGTTTTCTTTCCTGCGAGACGTAATTAGATCTCACCAATACTCCTTTCATCGTTCAGTATGTTTGACAATGTGATTTCATGGCGAACAAAGCAAATAGGAGATGGTTTTCTACCTAATAACACCCATCTAGTGCCTTTTGTGTGTTCTCTGAATCCAGCAGAGTGGTGTTTTTATGTGTAATCTAACAGTATAAGGCATCTGGCTATCCTGCTGTCAAGTTAATGCCCTATAATTGGTCTTCTTAATTCTGTGGGATAATGAGACTAAAAGTGGATGGCAAAGGCCACGCTGCTGTCTTTACCTGCACCACCACACAACTAGTACACATAATGCTAATCGCATGCTGGCAGGTGGACCTTTTAATGAGCCTAGAAAACAGGGGGGAAAAAAAGGATTGCTCTCACTTTTTACTTTTCACCCTGTCGTAATGATGATTGTTTATTAATTAGGGTTAACCCCCCCCCCCCCCCCCCCACACACACACACACACACACACACACACACACACACACACTGTTTCTTCCTCTGAATTCTTTAAATAAATTCCTTTTGAGTCTGAATGCACTGTCTTCTTTAGTTATTTATAAAGTTTAGTAAGTCCGTCTGCGAACTTCCTGTAAAAATGTTTCTGAGAAATAAATTGTTATGGTAAGTTTTAATTTATATCTCACTTATACACTATTACTACCTGCTTGACCAAAAGTAATAGTGTTTCAGTCCACTTTTCTTAACACTTATACTTACTATTTACTATTTTCAGCGTTTACTGTTGTCCCATCCACACTAATATGGATATTTTACAATATTCATAATTCTCTACATTTAAATCTATCATCCACATATAAATGGTGCTTTAGGTCACTAAAACTGAGATTTTTACCCCACCCCTCGAAGGGGAGGCAAGGGGTATTTATTTTGGTTCGGTTTGTGTGTGTGTTTGTTTGTTAACAGTCTAGCAGCAAAACTATTACTTCAGTTCAAAACAAATTGGGGACCAGAATAGAACTGGTTACATTTTGGGAAGAGTAGGTCAAAGTTTTAATTTTTTAATGAATTTTTAAAATCTTTTTTCCCCCTATTTATTTATAATGTGCAGAATTTCAAATGTCTGTAGCAGCAAAACTATTGGTTGAATTCATACCAAATTGGGTTTATAGATTACCAGGGACCCAGAATAGATGTGGTTATATTTTGGAAAAAGTAGGTCAAAGTTCCAATTTTTTTTATTAATTTTTAAAATCTTTTTTCTTCTCCCATTTACTTATAATGGGCGAAATTCTAAATGTCTATAAAAACATAAACTTTGTTTCAATCTGGCACATATATAGAGGCAGTTGATATGCTGACATCAGCACACACATAGACATGATGACATCAGCTGGATTGATGCCAAAATAAGCTACAATACGTGCGAGGGGTGGGATTTTTTGTGCCTGGAAACCACTTGTTAGAAACATTTTTCAAAGTAAAAACTGAACAATTGGAAAATGATGTTATCACACTCCCTTTTTTCTCATGTCTGTTACTGCTTCATGTAATGAAACTGCACCTGAAACAAATCCTGTTATCTAAATCAGTGTATGAGCTACAGTAGATTGAGATCAGCTAAATTTATCTGTCATTCTTTTCTCTTCCTTTCTTGTATTGTAGGATTTTCATATTCAGTTCATTTATTTTCCTGATTAATCATGTTTAAAGGAGTGATATTTAGCTTTTTTTTTTTTAAAAAAAATGGAATTGTGCATTTTAAAACATTTCCCTGTGGTCTACATAAAATGTAAATGCTATACTTTTGTTTGAATTCTTCATTAATTCAACTCCACAGGCCCATCTTCAACCCTATTTCTGCGTAATGACACCAGAAAGGTAGTTTTGAGCGCTGGTCCTTTAAATCCAAATGAGCCACTTCATGCCCCACCCCCTCCAGGTTGTTGGCTGTGCTGCTCTGTCCTGTTCAACCAACAACTGAACATTTTAGATAACATTATATGTACAAATGTTGCGACGTAGCTAGTTATGGATGTAACAAATTAAGAAGGAACTGAAACAAGTTGTAGAAATCCACTCGATTTTTGCCAAAATGAATATAAAGATAGCTTTGCAGCACCTGGAGGGTTCAAATTCAATCTTTTTGAACTGTTAAAGTTCAAATACACAAATAAATGAACCAAAGACTAATAAAAGTGGGTTTAGCAAAATATGACCCCTTTAAGGCTAATCTTGCTAATTGCAAAAGAGATATTTATTTTTCCCTATGTTTGGGCCTCTCATCCTCATGTAAATAGTGGTTTAGGTTGCAAAACCAGATGCTTGTTAAACTCTTTTTAAAGTGTAGATTTTTCTAAAGTCCAGTGTCTGTGTATCTGTGTGCTCAGGGAAAACAGAGAAATGGGGAAACTATGGTGTCACACCCCATTCTGATTATGTCTATTATGTCTTTGTGTGATGATGCTGCACCTGAAACATCAAATCCAGGTGAATAAATCAGTGAATGACCTGCAGTAGATTTAGGTCAGCGTGGATATCTTTAGTAGACGGATCAGACCAGAGTCATGGACAAATCCACATCATGTAAAGAAAACACTTCCACAACCAACACTTAGGGAAACACCAACAGGTTTACAACTGAATGTGTTGCTGCTTCACCTTCATGATGGATTAAAGCCTCTACATCTGCAACTGACAAACAACAACCATGGTTTGTTTGTTCATTTGGACCAGTTTGTGGTCATGTTTGTGTTGTCATGTGGCCAGAATTTTATTTAAAACAAGAAGAAAATATCCATGCTAGCATGGCCAGAGCATGTAAGTGTGTTTAACTGTTCTGCTAAAATACGATGCCCTATAAATATCAGGTTTGTGGACTCTAAATCGTTGAAACACTAGACATTATGAAGATGACGGCCACGGAAGCTGCACCATAACTTTGATTTGCTGCTACTGAGCTACTTCAGCAGTGACATGACACATCGTTGGTGCATAATTTCCACCTCACGTGAAAAAGGGTGCACTGGCAAGCAAGAAAAATTAAAAGCATGTTCATTTTTATTGATTTTTAATGCAACCTGAATTGAAGCCAAATGTGTAGAAAAGCTGGCCTATGGGCGGCAGACAGACCTCATGCCTCAGTGTCTTTACATGAGTCACAGAACACATACCCACTCTTAATTTGTGACTTGTACAGTCTATACTCATTTCCAGTAAGTGCACAATGGCCATGTGTAGTACTGCATTGTGTGGTTTTTGAAGAATCCCTGAATTTGTACTCTGGTTTCCCTTCAGTGCCAGAAATAGTCGGTCCTCACATTGCGTGCCAGTCTTTTCTCTACTGTGTAGGACAAACCTTTAGGGATTCTGAGTGTCACTCACAGTCAGCGGGCGCAAGTCTCAGAGGTTATCCGGCCTAAGGAAAGACAGGTGCTGATTAAAGTAAGGCCCTCCCGGCTTGACAGTGAACTGTCAGATATGTCAGCCCAATGCTAACCCTTGTAAATTGCCAGTTACAGATCCTAATTTAGCTGTCTTTAACATTTCCTGCGAGTGATCAGCTGGGTTTGTACTCGGTCAGCTTTTGTGATTTGAGGGAAGGTTAGATCAGGGTGGCGGGCTTCGAGGGTTGTCTGTAGCTTAGAGCACTCACATAAGAACTGGTCTTAAAGGAGGAAACAAAAGCGGGAAGTCATCGCTCTGTCGGAGGAATTCAGCCACAATACAGTGATGACTCTCAGTGTTCTTCTTCCCCCTGGACAACGTAAGCTTTGTCTGAGGAGACTCACGACAGGGGGCTCCCGATTTTACATAAAAATATGCACATGTGATGTACAGATGTTTGTACATGGATGCTGAGCATATGCACGCCTGTGTGCACATGTCCAGTCTGCTTCAGTCACATAAAATTGCATATGTTATCTCATGCTACGCCTTCCTTCTCTGTCTATGTGTGACTTCATGGGCGTCCCTTTCTCTTTCACTGATCTCATATGTGCAGCTGTGCATTTGTCATACAAATAATGAGGTACCGAGATGCTGTCGCAGTCGCACATAAAGGGAAATCACAGCTGCAAGTTTCTAAAACAGGCTGACATTGTCTAAATTTAACAGCAGATTATCAAGATATCTGAATATTCATTGGCAGAAAATAGCTGTAGTGTAGTTTTTCTACTACAGAGAAGCAAAGTCCTGCCCCTTCCATTTGAACTTTATTTCAGAAAAAAAAAAAAAGGCAGAATGCTTGTAAAAAGAACAACACACTATATAGAGAATTCATAAAACATAGAACTAAAGTAGCAGAAAATAAATACAAGTATAAAAATAAGTTAACTAATATCATGAGGAATTTTAAGAAGGATTATTATAATAAATTACTAGACAATAATAAACATAACATAAAGGGCATATGGAATATATTAAACAGTATAATTAGAAATAAATCTAGACAGATTGATTATCCACAGTATTTTATAGAAAATGATAACATTATAAAGAACAGAAAGATAACATAGTAAACAAATTTAATGAATTTTTTGTAAATATTGGACCGAATTTAACAAAAGAAATTCAAGATCCAGTTACACCGAATGATAATTTAATAGAAAGAAACCCAAAGAGTATGTTTCTGAAGCCTGTTGAAGAAAAGGAGATTTTAGATATTGTTAATGAATGCAAAACCAAGACATCTACTGATTATAATGAAATAGACATGAAAAAAAAAAAAAAAGGTGTTTCATGGGATTTCCAAACCATTAACACATATCTTTAATTTATCACTATAAAAAGAAGTAATTTTTCTGGTCATAATTAATGTATGCCATCATTTATGTGACATGATTATGTCCCATTTCAAAGGTGAATTGACAAATCGAGAAAGTCACAGTTTGTTGTAAACTGTTAAAACTATCAGATGGTGAAAATCTGTGAATGTCCACCGCCGAATCTCCTCCTTATGAACGTGATAACTAGAACAGATTTAGTTGGATTTCTTCTCCCTTGATAACCAACATAGTGGACCCCTAGTGGAAGAACCCTATTGATTTCAGCTTCTCTATGACTATTATAAGTCATCCATATGGGGGCGCTATAGTTGAAAATCTTTTTTTTTTTTTACATAAATCAAGCAATAATAGGCGGATTGAAATAAAATCTGGGTCATATTGATCGTCTTACAAATGTCCATTTTCTGGCTACCATCCAGAGTTCATATGGTGTCATTTTCATTCACTAGAAGGAGTTTTATGGAGAAAAATTGGTTCTCTGGCCATTATTCTGCCACTTTCAGGTCCATGTAGCTCAAATTGAGTTCATATTGATTGTCTAACAATTCTCTTTCTTCATGCCACTACCTTGGGTTTACATGATGTCATATTTTGACACCAGGTGGTGTGTATTTTCCAAATGGTTGGGGGGAGCAGAGTATTGGGGGGATTTTGGAAATATACCCATGCTGTTGGCCCCCAACAGCATAAGCCTTGTTTACACATATGATGTTTATTAAGCAAAAAAAGATCATTTTACAAGTCAAGAAAGCTACAGTTTGTGGTAAAAATGTTGACGTGTCAGCCAATGAAAGTACGACAATAGAAAACCTGCACACCCAAAGACATGTCATTAGAATGGTCTCTCCCCATGATATATTTAGAGTTGTTGAAGATGTCTACCGAAGAATGAGGTGAAATATATTTGGGTCTCATTAACATGTATCATATCCAACAAGAGATGCAGTCCATTGAGTCATTTTACACAGAACTACATGATTGCTTACTATCTTTACCACAAACTGTGACTTACTTGGCTTGTATATTTAACCATAAACTGACAAACATCATATATGTAAGTGGGTATACAACAGCAACAACATTAAGGGGGGGGCTACTTGTTTCCATTGTTTACTGTTCATATTTTTCCAATAGGGTTCAGTAGAAGGGGCAGATTTTCTATTGTAGATTTTTCCTTTTTAATGCCATTATTGTCCAAGCTCTTCTTCACTGATAATGCTTTGTTTTCTAAATATAAAACTTAGGGTGGATCTTTGGAGGATGGTGCAAAAGCCCAGAGTCTAATGAAGTCACGTTCTCATTGAGTCACAGCTTGTCTAAAACAAAAGTGTTCGAAAACAACTCCACGTGCTGCTTTGTAAATTGAGAATCGGCCTTTCTGTTCACACTGTTCACCGCCTAATTTAGCAGATGTCACTGTGTCGAGGAACAGATACCGAAAAACAGCACTGACCCATTATTTTTCTTTTTTGGAGACTTCAACCTACATGATGATTCAGACATTAGAAACAGGAAGTCTTAGTTAATGGAAAGTCTTTTTGTTCGGTTTCTCATGCAGTGGTGTGGCTCCTACAAATCCTTCACCTCCTTCTCTAACCTCAGCCTGAGTCTGCTGTGATTTACTTCAGTTTGTCACATCAAACAGCTTTGGTTCCAGCTTTTCTGAGATTCACTGCCATCTTTATGAGGTCCATCCCTTAAATGTTGATTAGATTGGCCACCCCAGCATCTCGGTGATGATGAGGACCTGGAGCAGGTCTCCAATCTGTGTGCGTGTGCATGAATGAATTTGCAGCCATTCTTTATTTGTATGCCTTGAGATTGTGATTTGTGATGCTCCTCCCAGTACGGATGAAACGAAAAATCTCCCCATTCAAGTAATAACCTCGGGCTTAAACACAACACAGTGGCAGCATTTGTTTTAGTTTACTTTATTTATATATTTTTTCTGGCCTGTAGAATGGGAACCATTGTCTGTGCAGAACTATAAAGTGGAAATCAATGTCAGGATATAATTTGCGGCCTCTAGAAAGGTTCCTGTTGGATCATTCTTTGTTTTTTTGCTGTCAAGATGTGGCATCAGGACATAGGACTTGACCACTGGGTTGGCAGTGTTGTCCTCTCCTGATCTTTATTCATCACAGTTACGGATGGAAAACTTGAAATCAGCAGTTAAATGAAAAACGGAAGTCCTGTCTCATGCACATTCAACACAACTGGTTTGGTTTCTTCTTTGAAGCTTTGCTGTTAGGAAACAAATGGTTTTGTTTTTGGTGATAGTGTATACTGCCAACTTGACAGTTTATTTGTTTCAGTTGGGCTGGCGGAAACACGCGGAATTCTATTTTCTTTTTTCCTTTTTGTGACATTTCAGATGTTACCATGAAATCTGCCTGACATTTATATGGGAACACATCAACACAAAACACAAGAGATACTGTTTTTTTTGGTCAAACACCCTCAAGTGTTGATTCTGCTGTTGTCCATGAATTTATAACACATTTTTGCTGAGCTTTTATGATCAAAAATGGGGTTGGATTTGTTTCCGGTTTGGCCAGTCCAGTGTGAGGCGAAGCTTTAACTGATGTGATTTAGTCAAACCTACAAACCAACAATTGTGATTTCAACAGGTTTCTATGTAGCAACGTCATGGGTACAAGAAGACAAGGCATGTTTATTTATATAGTACATTTCATAGTAAAAGAAAATATAATACACTTTACATAAATAAAAAGGGCATCAAATGCTTAAAGGAGTGATATTTTGCTTTTTGGAATGGAATGGAATTATGCATTTTAAAACACTAGCAGCATTGTACCCGTAGCGCCATTGTACGATAGCGCCGTTCTGTGGTGCAACAGCGGCATTGCACCCATTTGCCGTCCTGTGCTGCAACATCGGGACATTGATCGGACACACACATGTCGGACCCACACGCACCGGACACAGAAACACCCATCCATTATAGTAGGATTTCTACATAAACTGTAAATGCTATGCTTGGGTCTGAATTCTTCATTAATTCAACTCCACAGGTCCATCTTCAACCCTATTTCTGAGTAATGACACCAGAAAGGTCATTTTGAGCGCTGGCCTTTTAAATGCAAATGAGCCACTTCATGCCCCACCCCCGACCAACCACTGAACATTTTAGGTAATCGGCTCAAAGTTTGGACATATTTTCAGTATGGACTACAGCCACTGGTACTGACAAACAATTATGTCGTACTCAGAGAAATGTTCATCGGAAGTCTTGACCTTATATGTGCAAATTTTGTGACATAACTAGTTACAGACGTAACAAATTAAGCAGGAATTCAAACAGGTCGTAGAAAACCACTCAATTTTTTCCAAAATGAATATAAAGATAGCTTTGCAGCACCTGGAGGGTTCAAATTCAAACTTTATGAACTATTAGGGTCCAAATACACAAATAAATGTATCAAAGACTAATAAAAGTGACTTTAGCAAAAATATGACCCCTTTAAGCAACTAGAAAAGCACTTGGAGAGTTACTCACTCCTGTCCTTAGACTTCAAGCCAGAACAATGAATAAAATAGGCCTATAGCAAATTAGAATACACTCATTCAACAGTATTTACATTATATAACCAAAATGTGTGTGGAAAAATAGAAACAAAGTACATTCCTGGTGGTGTTACCATGGGTAACAGTTAACCGTCAACTTCCATTATCATAATTACATACCAAACTAACCATACAAAATGATGGATCTTTAGCATTAGAGCTAACAGTTTTAAGAGGATTAAATGTATATTTTTTTGTAACAGATGCCCAAGCATAACCATGCCAAATGCAAACCCGTCTATTGCATATGACCTGACGTTAATGCACAAAAATTATGTACAAAAGACCCTAAGGCTGTTGTGGATTCCCACTGTTTTTAAGGCATTTCATTTTCCATGATGTTTAGGGGAACGTAACTGTTTACCCTCCCCACTGTGCCTGATGGATTTTATCATCACATAGTGTGTTTGAGCATTCCCCTCTGGATCCACCAGTCGTGTACTTCCATGACAGCCACGTTTTTTCATCTTCTTCAGGTGCACATGCCCCAGTTATGTCGGGGAAAACTATACTCGTGCCCCAGGTGTACAGGAGGAGATGACCCCACTTGGGGCATGTCCTTGTCAGGGAGCAAGTACAGAGTTCAACTGCACTTAGTCTGGTTTCTCCAGGGGAAACATGCCAGCTCGCTCTGTCTGAACTGTACGATCCACTGCGCCCTTGACACCCCGTCACTCTGATGGTCATCTCTCACCATGCCCCCCCCATTATTTTCCTGGAGGCTGTATTGTGCCATCATCGTGCCATGTGCAGTGGCGTCTGTTTGTTGACAGCTGGTTTCTAATGGTCGGATTCTCACACAAGTCAAAAATGTGTTTTCTCCTCAGAATGTCCTTCTAACAGAGCTGACAATGCCATGATCATAGGCTGGGTGACTCACTTTGAGCCCTGGGCCACATGAACCCTCAACTCACTCACTGTAATTGTAGATAGGCACCCTTTGTCACACAAGGCAGTACATAAACCATACAGTTATCAGATGCCTGCCGCTAATGGACGCTGAAGGAGGCGTGTGTTCCTGCTGAGAGGCTGTTATTTAAAGAAATCTTATCCTGGCTTCATAGGAGGTTGGCATGACTTTCATCTCAAAAATGACATTACAGAGTGTCAAATAGTTACCCCTGTGGGCTTTTCTAAAGTATGCAAGATGGCAGCTCATTTAATGCAATATGTCCATGTACCAAACACTGTGTGAACAGATTAGTCTTTTTCTACATGAGTCTCAGATGCTTATAATCTTGTCTGAATTCCACGTGAGTGATGTTACTCATAGTGAAGCTCAGCACGAAAGCCAAGATTTTCCCCGACACCTGACACCAAACCACAACACTGTCAAATGGAAATGTTGTGTTTAGCCGTTATTTAGAAAAATATGAGAGTTTGGCAAATGCAAAGGATACAGATTGACAGGAATAGCTTGGTGCATTGTTGTTCTTAAATCTAAATTGTAAATTGGGGAAAACACAATTGTGAGTGGCGTTTCCATAAAGCGAGGTTATTGGATTACTGTTCTTTTCTAGCAATATTCATTTCAAGAATGCATTGTGTTGACTTTTCATGAACCGTGGACTCTTGTTGCATTCATTGCAGTTATGTTTGCTGCTCTTTCTATCGCTCTCTAAGATGGATTTTATTTTCCTGTCCATAATGAACAAGAAGAAGAGCTCTGTGTCCTTGTTCCTGTTGACTAAGTGTGTCATGTTTTGTTTGAGGATGTTATGTCACGTACAATGGCATAGCAGATTTGTTTGAATAGCTCAATTCATACACAGGACAGTTCACAGTGAAATGCCATTTGAGACCATATGGCCACATGAAACCAATGACTTTATCAAGTTACAGCCCTTAGAAATCAGCTTATGCAAGATTTCAAACATTTTTGTCTCATTTTTTTAAGTTTATGACATCAATTGTACAAAATATAATCAAATTATTTTGTTCTCCATGTGTTAGAATTTCTTTGTGTTTTGGTTTCAACAATGCTTTCATGAAAACTCTGGAAATATTTGCATTTGAGAATGTCATATCCAAGGCACAAGAACCTCACCTCCAAGATATGACCATCTTAAAGTTGTAATACCACTGGTGGCCACTGGGGTTGGCTTCAAAAATCCCTGTCTCCTATAGACATATATGAAACCTCCATCCAAATTCAACTTTTTTTTTGCAGGACTCATTCCAGTCTCATCTATTTTATCTAATACATGATATGATGGCCTGTTTTTTTTTTTTGAAGTTTTCATCTCTTAATTGGATATCAGAAGGCATAGTGTTACAAAATAAACACACTTTCTTCTGACAGACAACTTGGCTATAGTTATGGTTAATAAGTTACATCAAGAAGATTGTTAAATTACTTTGTTATACAATGTTTTATGAGGTTTAACATTTTACAGAGTCTGCTTTGTTTCCTGTAGTTCTGCCTCTTTTGTCCAAATATGGTCACTTTGGCTAAAAAAAAAGGCTAGTATCAGCAATTACAATTGGCACATATCACATGTATGTAACAGATTTTATGATACATCTACAATCATTCACACATATGCACACATAGGTGACAAGACGAAAGGCAAGACATTGTAATGTGCGTCCAGAACAACTTCACTTCACATTTACTTCTTTAACTCTCTGGTCTGTAATGAAGTGAAGACCGATTGTGAAAAAAACGTTACCTCTTTGTGTACTTTGATGGAAGAGACCCCTCTAATGGCATTGTTCCATAGCGAATGTGTTTGCAAACTCTTAAAACCAGAAAATCCAATGTCGGAATTTATTTTGTCAAGCTACTGATCTATTTAATTTGACTAATCCAGTAATTTAATAATAATTTCAGCACAAATATACGCTGCTAATGGCAATTATCGCTGTAGTTTGGAAACCAACATTACCAAAGCTGCTGACACAGCTGCAACTCAAACACAAGCAGATGTTTTCACCATGACAAAGACCTGATGTTGAAGGGGAATCCACTAGTGAGAGCCAACTGTTTGTCTGTCTGTCTGTTACTGTCTGAGCTGCTTTACAAACTCTTCCCTTATCTGTAACAGAACTCTTCACTCTGCCCTTTTCATCTTCGTTTCATCTCACTTCCCAGTCCCTCAGCTAACATTCATCAAACATAGATGCCTCCTTTGTGCTCCATCATTAGTTTTGACTGCATCCCCTTTTCCATCTTCATACTCCCTCTCAGTCTCTCATCTCCGCTGTCGAACCAAAACACAGTCTGACAGTCGATTTGACTTGATTTAGGTGGAGGCGACAGACCAGACACCGTCAGTTCGGAGAGGAGTTGTCGCTTCTTGACTTTGTTGTAAAACCATTATTGGTACATTCAATTAACAGTGTGGGGATCACACTCTCGCAATAACAGGGTTCTGTAATTAATGAAGTCATTATTTCAGAAACTATGGTTCTCTCAGCAGCTGCAGACTGGTGGCTCGTAGTCATTTCCTGTCGCCATGGTGATTAACATTGCAAGAACGCGATCATCTGACTTTGTATATGGCTGTTCGTGTTAATTAATGAGCCTACGCTGACTGTGTCCTACAGGTATACACATTCATTTTATACAAATGCATTCCCCAGACAGGTAGTGTTAATAATACATTTAAAAATACATTTATTTCTGACTAAAAGGCCTGAAAAATGTGTCTTGGGGGTTATTTGTTTTCAGGTGTGAGCCTGAGGCGTTTGGCGCTCTTATCCAAGCGAGATCATGTGTCAGACAGTCGAGGGACACAGTGTTATACTGTATCACCTGTCATGAAAACCTGTGAAACCAAGTTATAATAAACTTTAGAACAAACTGGACTCGTCCAACCTTTTCTGTTTACTCACTTTACACCAGTGAAGAAATAATCAAGATCATGTTTATCCCCAAAAAGTAAAAATACTAATACTACAGGGTGGGGAAGCAAAATTTACAATATTTTGAGGCAGGGATTGAAAGACAGCGTATGACCAATTAGTTTATTGAAAGTCATGAGAATTTATTTGCCACAAGAAAATGTACATAATAGAAAATGTTTTTATTCTATGTGTCCTCCTTCTTTCTCAATAACTGCCTTCACACGCTTCCTGAAACTTGTGCAAGTGTTCCTCAAATATTTGGGTGACAACTTCTCCCATTCTTCTTTAATAGTATCTTCCAAACTTTCTCGTAATAGTTTTGCTCATAGTCATTCTCTTCTTTACATTATAAACAGTCTTTATGGACACTCCAACTATTTTTGAAATCTCCTTTGGTGTGACGAGTGCATTCAGCAAATCATACACCCTGACGTTTGCTTTCCTGATTACTCATATGGGCAAAAGTTTCTGAAAAGGTATGGATAATAGTGTTAGGTATGATTATGACATCAATATATGTTTGGTTTCAAAACAATTGAACTAGTGCCTGCTGAGAAAAAACAACTAAATGTTCATTGTAAATTTTGCTTCCCCACCCTGTACAGTGTGAAAATATTGTATGATATAAGTCATTCTGCAGTAAAACTGATACTGTCAGTGTTTTGTTATTATATATAATGTTGAAATCATTTTACTGCTACATTAAAAGGGCTCTATGTAGTATTGATATTCCAAACTTGCACTAGCAGGGGGTAGTCACAAACCAGAATATACTTAAGACTACAAAAACCACCAACAAGCCAACACTATGTATCCATAGACTGTATCACTTATTGAATAAAGTATAAAGTTAGTTGTTTCCACACATCTGTATTACGTATTTTTTTTTTTTTTTTTTTTACAGTTGATTAAAATAACACTGTCTTATAATCTTCATGTGCTGCATCAGCTGATAGTTTACATTATAGCTCTGTTAGCTTAGCTCTGTTTATAGATAAAAAACAGCCACAATAACAGACAGAGCATAAAAATGTGCATTATAGTGACCGACTAACTGAAGTTAACGCTTTATCGAGCAAGTAATTTCCACACACGTTACAAGACAGTGAAAGTAACAGTTGCAGTGAGGACAGTGAGTCAGCAATCTCAGGTCTAATGTGGTCTACAGGATCTGTAAGGTCCACCTCTGCATGAACAGTGAGTGTACCTGCTTTGTTAGGTACCATGAAGTAATGGTACTAATGTAAGGAATGATGTTCAAAGGGATAATGTGGATGTGGACAGGGGTCTGGATCAGCACTGATGTTGGTCTAATGTTCTAAAATACATGTTCCTAGCACCTTACATGTGTTTTTCTTGTATTTTTTACATACATACATTTTGGGGATTTTTTAAATTTTTTTATCGCTTATGGGTAAGGAACCAAATATGGTAACTTCATTAACCTTGATTTTCTACATACCAATGAAATTTTTAAAAAAAATTTCAGCAAAATAATAATGTTGTTCAGTCCTCCAGGAACACACTAAGGTTGAAATTTTTAATTTCACAGTATTTCTATGAGTGCCCTATAAAAGGTTAATGGCAACAGTTCAACACTCCCCCAGCACTTCTACAGAGCATTAAAACAGCAGTTATGTTATCCATATCGTCTGTCTTGTAGTAGCAATAAAGGGGTGCTCTATTTCAGACTATAAAGCCATTTTCCCATGTTTCTTGATACCTTTAAATATAAAAACAACTCCATCAATATATGTGAAATAATATTGATAATACACTCATAACGTCACTCAAATAAAAGTTTCCCTCTGCATAATATGACTCAGTAGTCGCTTTTCCATTGGACATCCGAGTAAAACTTTAATGGCATTTACTAAATGTCAAAAAAACGGAAGTTCGTAATGTCGGTTTTTCCATTAAATCACAAATGCGATGATTTGAGATGACACGAGAAGTCATTCCCTAAACATGGCGACAAACGTAAATATGGTATTGATTTGCAGATATAGTCATTATTATTATTATATATTACCCCTCTATCTCGTACTAAATTAAAAAATGATCAGGTTTCCTGATGTGTCCACACATACCACGACATGTTTCTTTTTCATCTTTGCTTGTTGTAACGTCCGTCATCATCCGTTTTTTTAATTCATCTGACTCTAGTTGCGAAAAAAGGTCTTTCCATTGCAGTTTTGCGTGATATACCATTTGTGCTACGCCCAAAAAAAACACCTCTTGCCAGCGCAAAAACTTTCAATCGAAAATGAGACTTTTGGTGAAATTGTCATTTTTCTATTAGGTAAATTTTTATGCGCAAGTTATATTTGTGCAATTTGAGGGTCAGTGGAAAAGCGACTAGTGTCAGTATTTCTTCAGTTCCTTCCTAGTTGTTACACACAGCACAAGTCGTTTTGCTTCATTAATATTTGCAGCAGTGGCTTCATGACATGTGAGGCTTAAACCCGGAATGCATCCCACATAATCTTCTAAAACATGCTATTGACTAAAGTCATTAGTGTTGTGACACTTTAATGGTTTACAGTGTAATCTGTGGGATTTGTGTTTTCCTCTCTCGGCCATACAACCCAACACACAATGTTATTAAACAATTATTGAAACATTTTCCGCACCACTCACACGAACTTGACTCAGCGGTCCATTATTATCATCGCATGCACACAAAACATCCTCTGCTCTTAAACAAGCACACAACAAAACAAACATCTCCAACGAATCGATTACAGCGTGACAGCGTGTGTGTTTATACGAGCACAAGCGTGTTTGTTTTGTTGGTGTATTACTGTAATAGGTCGCAGAGATTATTGTGCTATTAGAGCTCATTTAGATGGTCATTTATGTGTTAATCCTGAGTCGACATGAGACCAGGCGGATATGTGATGTTCAGGAGGCAGCAGCGGATGAACCCAGCAACATGAATATGTTCTCAGAGGTTGGATTGAATCTTTAGATTTACTTTTATGAAATGTTAAAAGACAAAAAAATCAAGTGGTTTGAAATGAAAAAAATCAATACAAACAGGGAAAAAAATAAAATAGACTGATTACCTTTTTAAAAAAAAATAGAATTGTATTGAATGTTTTTTTTTCTGTATTTTGACAGTATATTCTGATGTGGTGAAGACGTGGAATTTAACACAATCTAAGCCAATCGAGCCTGCTTTCATTGGTACTATTTAACTTTTCACTACATACAGAATTAAGTAAAAGACTTTTAGACTAATTTTAGGTACGGATGTCTTCATTTGACTCAGTAAATAGATTACTGCTGATCAGTAATTGTTACACATCCATCCATCCATCCATCCATCCATCCATCCATCCAAGTATTAAATCTACTAGTGGCATTGTACCCATGGTGCCATTGTACGATAGCACCCTCCCATGGTGCAACAGCGGCATTGCACCTGTATGCCCTCCCGTGCTGCAGCATTGGGGCATCGATCGGACACGTGTAGGACATGCGTAGGACACAGAACGTCCATTATAGTAGGATTAATTAACATAAATCCAGTTTACACAGTCAACAATTGAATTGTCACACATAATACAAGGGTTTTACCAATATTATAAGGCCTAGGAGCAACACCCTAGACATTCCAGGCACTATCTAAGGGTTAGGGTTAGGGTTAGTGTTCATTTTTTTAGGTGCTCTGTCAAGTCCTTCTAACGACTTGTGAAATGCTCCCAGGATCACTTGTCCAATGTGAAATATTTCCACAATGAAGACATTTTATCTGACGTAAAATAAAAGATTAGGTGGAGATTCCTGGTCACCAATATGGATGCCTTGATCAGCCCTCATACTGACATCCCTACTTTTTCAAATATTAGTAGAAGAATATTGACTGTGGTTCTTTGGAAGCTTTCACAGATGTTCTTTAGCTGTAGATTCCTGCTGTGAGTGTGTGTTAGATACCATCCTTCCAGTCATTAGTGCTTCAGTGCAGGTGCTAATGGAGAGGCTAGCGTGTTGCGACTCTGGTTAAAAGCTTCTCTGCACTTTTTATCATCCTCCAACTTTTTCATTTCATCATCTACTTCTTCCATCACCTTTCTTTCCATTTATTCCCCCTCCGAGCTCATCTCCTTTGAGCAATTTAACTCTCAGCCACCTCCATCTCTGCCTCCTCCTCTGTCTGCCGTTGGCTTATGGCTGAATCGATGGCTGAGGGTGTGTACGATGCGCTGCGAGCCGTCGGCTGTCGACTCACTCACACACAGATGAATGTTAATCAATGGGACGTGTGGTGGTGGAAACGCATCAAAACCTACTGTGTCATCCTCATTTGTATATCATCTTATCGGGATGATCACACACATGTACTGGTGGTACTACTAGTTCATGACTCTACTGTAGAAGAGACTCATTGTCTTGAATCAGTGCAAACAAAAATGTAAAAATAATTGAATTATGCAAATATATGTTTACTTAGGTGCTTCTGTTATCTATGGAAGCATAACTGGAATGGCAGGAAACCTAGTATTAATATGATTTTAATTTAAATTGTCACTACTTTAATGTGGTCTCTCTTTTCTGGCTGCAGGTTAAATGTCATAGTAATGTTTTAATACTAACTACTGATGTGCACGATTTATTGATTCATTGATTAGTCCAAATGACAAACATGATTGATGTCTTATTTTAGCTCACTGGCCAATGACGTATTGTGAAGGCATTGTGTCCGGCATCAGCATCTTTATCTTTGTTAACTTTGTTTATTTTTTCAAACATCTTCTAAAACAAAACTACTGGTTGGAATCATTTCACATTTTTTATGAAGCTTTGTTTGGACAATATTAACAAAGTTTGTTCACAGTTTTGAGAAATTTAGATTTTTTACTTTTTTTTTTTTGCACATTTGTGAAATATTTAACATTTGCTTTTACTTATAATGGTCCATATTTTGATGGTAAAAACAATGGAAATGGTTAAAAATATCCATATAGTTACTGTTGAGCACTGATATGAAGTCATATATGGACTTTCATTTAATTTGTTGCAGAACTCATGTTTTGTTTTTTTTTTGGTCTGTTTCTGTTTGAGTGCTGTGTATGTTAAGTGAGGACTGAAAAAGGGTCTATGCTATTCTTGGTTGGGCAGTTTGATTATTATTTTGGTTTTAGCAGAGATTATATGTTAATATTGGCATCTTGACTAATGGAATACGTGACTTGAATTGACTTTATTATTGGACTTTAAATAGTGATGAAAATGCCAAACCCATTTTCAATTGTATTTCAGAGATGTGAGCAGATGTTTGGATCACACAGTTCTGAGTAGTTGCATATAAAATCTACATTTCCTGCAAAACACAACAGCTTGGCCTTGTATAGAAAATATGCTTCTAGTAGTAGTGTAATTACAGTATTTTACAGACAGCATTGCACTTACCTTGGGTTAGAAGCCTTAACAATAAGAATTATTATCCTATATTTTATTTCTGTGCTGCTTTTCAAGATACTTTATGTAAGTTTAAATAAAAGAGGAATGTACAAAATTCATAGGAGTTTTAATTATAGACTGTAGAATATAGTCACTACAGTACAGGTCACTAACCTACAGTTTCCACCTGTTTGTAGCAAAATTTTAGCTTTAGTCAGGCTTGACTTACATAGTTTGTAACATTTTTGCTGCTAAAGAAAAAAAAAATAGTGATGCAGAATTCAGTCCATCAGTTGTGGGTCTGGGTTCTGAACATTTAACATGCTTTGACTCAGAATTACACATATGTAGAGTTATGGTAGTGTGAAAATGCTTCTGAATCATTATTAAAGTGTTCAACAAATCAGGCAACAACCATTTAAGTCAGGGGTCTCAAACTCATGGGCCCACGGAATGATATTTTGTGGCCCCCTACTTGACATCAAAGTTTAGTGTTAGTGCGGTCCGCATGTAGTCCTCAAACACACCTTTTTGCTGAGTCTTGCCACACTTTTACTTTGTTTATTTTTATCACTTATGGACTACCATAGCTAGTCTCGTGACAGCTTCCGGCAGCATTTGTTGTCAACGGTTATCAAGCTAGCCAACCACGAAGTGCCTGGGGAAGTATGAATGTCAGTCACCTGGTTGAAACATATTCTGGAGTGACACCAAGTGGACGAAAAATATCTGCCATTACCCAGTTCCAGTCATGTCTCTCTCAAAACGTGCCGTGAAGAGAAAAGTTGACAACGAACACAAGCTATTTCAGGAAAAGCGGGCAACGCAATAGTTTTTTGGCGAGCACAGGGGCACCCATATGCACAGAGAAAGTTGCGGTGTGAAAAGAATACAACGTGTGACATCATTATTCAACTAGACTTGCTGAGGAGTTTACAAAATACCAGGGAGATGAGAGAAAGAACTGGGTCGTCAATCTGAAAAAATGTCTATTGAGGCAACAAGATTTATTCAAGAAAGCAAGCAAAGGGAATGAAGCAACAGTCAAAGCTAGCTACGTGGTGAGTGACATGATTGCTAGGGCTGGAAAGCCACTCAAAGAAGGTGAGTTCATCAAAAAGTGCATGTTACTAGCTGTGAGTAAAGTAAAGAAACCCTTTTTTTGTGAAATACTTAATGTGGCCCAGCCTAACCCAGACTCTACCTCCAGTGGCCCCCTGGTAAGTTGAGTTCGAGACCCCTGATATAAGTGATTCATGGAAACACTGCAGCTGTATGTAGAAGAAACGGTCGACTAATGCTTACTTCATTGTGTAAGTATTATAATAATGTCTAAAATGATGCAAAAATGCACAGATTACGGTCAGATAATATCACCAGAACTTCCAGTAACTTAATTAGAGATTATAACTTGCCTACATTTAATTGGATTGATCCATCCATTACATAAAGCTTCATAATTCGCAAATTAAACAAAATATTGATTTGAATAAACTTATTGACCACAATGGAGCAGATTGAAGTTACTGGTGTTTGGTTGTCAAATCACATTTACTGTGTAATTACAACTCAATGAGAAACAGGAGTATGTCACCACATCCACAGTGAAGCAGTTTGTGTCATCATTTGTCATCACAATCAGACTATTGTTGCACAGTCACCATAGCTTTGAAACCATTATCTGCCAGTGGACTCAAGGGCATGCACAGCTCTGCATAGTCAGCCTTGCATCATGAAAAAAAAAACAACTTCAGCTGACATGAAGACAAAGAGATGACTAAATGTGATGTATCTTTAGTCACCGCCGGGTGTTAAGCCTGCAAGTTTATTTTTATAGGAGAAAAAAAAAGGAGAAATAAATGTCTGCCCAAGGGATGTTGTGAATCTAAAAATTTATGGTGTGACTTGAGGGTAGAATTTGCAATTTGTAGTTCACTGCCTAAAACATGCAAATGGTGATATGATCCTTTAAATCTGAGACCCAGACAGAGTTATTCTGCTTTTATTATTCATTCCTGCTCTGATTCTTTGTCCGTTTCCTCTCTTTCAGTATCTTTTTAATCAGGTTTCTTTGCTGTCTCGTCTTCCCCCTTCTCTGCTTTTCAAGGGGTTGATCCATTATAGATCAGTGATAAAGTCCTGCTTTCCCACTCAGGTCCGAGTCTCACCCCCTCTGAAGGATCAATCTCCATGAGTCGGCCCAAAAACCCTCCGGGCGGATGTGTCACTCGAGATGTGGAGTCGTTTCAGTCGGCTGTCTGTCTCCCATTTGTCTGAATCCTCATCGGTGAAGACAACATGTCCAGTGTGAATTTATTAAAGATTTTTTTTTTTCGATTTGATCTTTAATCAAAGTAGAGGTGACAGCATGAATGTCATCACCCAGCGGGATTAATAGAGGCTCCGACTGCCTCAGTATGGCCCGGGTCATTAATGAATGCTAATAAAATGTAAAAGAAGACGACCCAAAGTGGAACCAAAGAGAAATGGGTTGGAGTCATGTTTGATGCAGACACCTTTCAGCTTCATTACCCGCCGCTATTACAACTTGTGCCCATGTGGATCAGTGCTCATGTCTCTGGGCCATCATTAATATCCCACAGAACAGGTTTTACAAAGGTATTAAGAGATTACTGTGGCAGAATAGATCACGTTTTACAGCTCGACGAGGAAAATTGATTGTTTTTTTCACTTCGATTCATCCCGGCGTGCTCCTCATTCGGTCTTTATCACAAGAGAAGACGATCAAAGTCTAACATGGACGACTTAGACGACTAAGATTATTTCTATCCGTCACTTTTTGTCTTTAGGATCAAACTTTGGCTGATGATCAATCAGTAAATAACTAAGAGAAATTCAGATGGATTGGTTGATATCCCATACATTTTCTGGTCATTTCTGAAATGTCAAAAATAATCTGCTTTCCAAATACCATGGATGCATGAGTTCAAGGGTTAAACCATGACAATGACACCCAGGGTCAAAAAAACCTCTATTCATAATGAAAATTGTGACACAGTGTCACAAAATGAGGACAAATCTTCACTCATTGTAGACTTAATACTTAATACATGGACTTAAAATATAGAGTAATAGCTTTAATTGTCACTTGCATTAGTTTTACTGGTTTACACACCCTTTACTGTGGACCAAAGGTCAACTGCACAGCTCAGTTCATAGAGCAGTGTTTTTCAACCTTGAAGTCAAGACCCCATGTGGGGTCGCCTGGAGTTCAAATGGGGTCACCTGAAATTTCTTGTAATTAATAATAATAATTAAAAAAAGCTTACTTATAAAAAAAAATATATGGTGAGTTGTGAGGGACGATCCCAATCCATAAAAGACATGACAAACTGTGAAGCTGAAACTGAAGCACTGTGGTACTGTTTATCTTTCAAATGTTCATTGTGGTCGGTTTCAGATGCTGCAGCTCTTTCATAATTCATAGTTTGAATATTGTTTAGTTCAGTATTAATTGTCAGCCTTGTAAATCCAAGCTGGACTGACTGTACATATCCTGACCAAGGAAAATAAAATTCTCACTTTGTGCAGTAATCTACACCTGGCTTTTCTGCCTCCGTCCATAATAATATACATTATATAGACTAAATGTCGTCTAAAATTAATGTTTATGTGCAACATAGTATAGCAAACTATTACATGATCAAAAACAAATTAATTTTAGCAAAAAAAAAAAGAAAAAAGTCTCTATTTTGAATGTCTGGGGTCGCCAGAAATTTGTGATGTTAAAATGGGGTCATGAGCCTAAAAAGGTTGTGAACCACTGCCATAGAGTCATACTATTAGGACATAAAAGGGTAAAAGCAATATGATCAGATGATGATTTTACTTTTAGGTAAATTATTTGCACTGTTTCAGCCATTTTCCCTGCATTTCTTTGAACACAGTTGAACATGCACTGGGTTTGAGTGTAATTAAGTGACAAAAAAAAACATTTTAAATAAAATCTGACTTAATTTCAATGCAAACCTTAAATCCAAGAGTGTATTCACTGCTGCTGCTGTAGCCCATCTGCCTCAACATGTGCATCTGTGTTTATCTTTCTGTCAACTCGAACCAGTCTGTCTATTCTCCTCTGACCTCTGGCATCAACAACAACCCGCAGAAGTGCCACTCACGGGATATTTTCTCATTTTCAGATCATTCTCTGTGAACCTTAGAGATGACTGTGTGTGAAAATCCCCGTAGATCAAGGACTTGGTGAAATACTCAACAACCAGGACATGTTCAAAGTCACTTAAATCCTCTTTTCTCCCACTTCTGATGGTTGAATTTCATCAGATCTTGCTGACTACATCTATATGCCTAAGTGGACTGAGTTGCTGCCATGTTACTGGTCTTAGTGAGCATTTGAATAGGCGTACCTAATAAAGTGGCCAGTGAGTAAACTATTGACACACAAAAAATTTTTTCAACTTTTATTTGTTCCCCGCAGCGTCTGACAAAGCATAAATAAAAAATAATGTAAAAAAAAAAAAAAAAAAAAAAAAAAAAAAGAAATATCACACTGAATAAACTATAATACTGTCAAATAATTATTTTAATGTGACCCTGTGGAATTACCCTATTCAGTGATATTTTCTTCCCTTTCACCTGCAATAATTAAAGTGATATAATACATTCAAACATACCATTCATAGGTCCAAATATTGCCAGATTTTGCTGAAATATCAAAGTCAGTGATGGTAGTAAATGCAGGGAACTCAAGGGGGCAGTTCTTACAACTCATCCAGATTTATAAAGTACATTATCATATTCAGATGTTATTCAGAGTAATTTATAGGCAAAGAAACTGAATAAAGATGAGACCTATTTCTTATTCTTCTTATTTTTTAATTATTCAGGAACAGTGTACATCAATCAACAGCCAAATGGTTAATTTTCAGCTGTTATCCCTTGGCCACATGGTAAATTCACAAGTAAAAAGTTCTTCATATTTCAGGTTTTTCTTAAAGGTAGCTCCCAGACAGCAGACAGAATACATTAAAGTCTTATAAAGCAGAAATAATAACATCACCAAACTGATATAACACTATTTTATGAAGCTTAAAAGAATCGGATAAGCACCAGGTCGGAAAAAAATGCTGAAAAAATTTCCCCTAAATGTTGACACACAGTCAGTTAATATGTAGGCAGTAAATGACACAAACAACGTATGGAAGTGGACATGATTCTGACAATGACAGAAAACAGACAAGACACACATGCAGTGACTAGATAAAATAAATAAAAGTGGAATCAGAATTTACAGTATCAAGGAAAAGTGTGATAAAACTAAATAGTGTGTGATAGAGTAAAAAATAAATAAATTAATAAATTAATTAATAAATAAATAAAATCAATTTTTATATTGTGTTTTCCAAAAACCTGTAGATTGGAATTGTTTAGAGATAAAGTAATACTGTAAATAAGAAAAATATTTACTATGAAGTTTTATGGCGGGGTAAATTTGCTCATCTAATTTGCATATTGTGACATCACAGCTCGGCGGCCATATTGGATTGTGTAACTTTTATTAAAATTGAACTTTGAACATATTTACATGGAAATTTTCTTTATGTTTTTTTTTTTTTTCTTTTGTCATCTGATCCTTAAAATGACTGAACTTAAACATAGTAAAAAGTAAAATGTAGTATGTTTTAGTAGCTTTGTAGCCAAGCAGGAGTATCCAAATCTGTCCTTATCTATTAAAACTAAAACTAGTTGAACTTTACTTAATTACTTACTAAACCAGCTCGGGACCACACCTTTAAAACTGGATTTTCTTCTTTACTTTGAATAGAAACATGCCCTGAAATGGTGTTAGGATGGAAGGGGCACATGTCCGCCATCTATTGGTGGGAGTTGGTAACAAGGTTATAATAGTTTTGGATTTTTCATTATAGTTTAGTTTTATTTAGTTTTGACCTTTTTTTCTCTAATTCAGTTAGTTTTAATTACTTTTTAGAGCACGTTTGCTAGTTTTTATTAGTTTTCCTTATTTTCTAAATGCTTACTTTTAGTTTAGTTTTAGTGTTTTTTCATATCTTTTTATCTTCTTCACTGTCGAATTCCAATAAATCCCAGACAGGACTCTGCTGCTTTCTCCCAACTTTAGTCTCCATGTTTCCAGGTAGAGTGGGAACAAGAAGATGACTCTAAATGACAAATGACGAGAAGTGACGGACCGTTAAATATCATATGGTGTCACCAGCTAAAAATTGCTTGAGGGAAATAAATCGATTTCATATCAATCCGACATTGACAAAGACGAAAACTAAGGGAATTTTATCCATAATTTTAATACGTTTTAGTTAGTTTTATAAGCACACAATACAGTTTCAGTTAGTTATTGTTTTTTTTTTTAATTTTAATTATAGTTTTTATTTATTTCAGTTAACAAAAATGTTTTTACAATTCTAGTTTTCGTCATTTTGTTAGTTTTCGTTAACGATAATAAATTTGGTTGGTAACAAGGTTTGGCAGCTCCATGTGCAGCTATGGTCTGTTTGATTCAGTTACGTTGCTTGTCGCAATATTGCTACTTTGGTTCTTAAAGGGTTAACATCTGCGGCCATCTTTACAGAAACTGGTTGATATTGGGTTCTGCTAATGCTACAGGTGTCAGTGCATCCTCAGATATTATTAGCGATACTGAGTGAAATGTTATGTCCATGCAGAATGATTTCTAACGTTATGAGCCACATCTAATGAGAGAGATGCTTTGAGTGTTATCCCACACTTGGGTAACCGTCACCGCGGATTTGGGCAGATCACAGGTGTAAACGTCGGTACTTAACACACAGACGTGCGTCGCCAGGTTTGCATTACATATAATGTGAGAGACAGTGAGACCTAATGGAGCGTTCTGGAGTCAGACGTAATGCAGCGTAGAGGACGGAACGTGACATCAGCCAAAAACAGCAGTGAGGTTAATGCAGCATCACAGAATCACCATCATCATCATCATCATCATTATCAGAGACACAAACACATTAGATGGACAGGATGAGTCATAAGACAGCTCGGGGTCACCGCCGTTCAAGGAGAGGCGAAAGGAAAAGCCTCTAAAACTGAACTAATACTGAAAAAAAAAACACATGCACACACTCCTGGTTCACTCAACTGTCAATGAGGTACTCGAGTATTTCCATTTTTACTCATTCCACTCTACTTTTTCTGCCTTCGCTACAGTCTTACATCCAGTTTCTGTTCAGTGAAATCCATGTATCTTCAATTATATTGACTTGACATGAAGAAGTGATTCCTTAATGGGTTTATTTAGCTCAAGGAGGATTCTAAACACTAAAACAATCACATATTGACTTGAAAACGCATCATCACAAAATGAAAACAGATATTTTTCTGAGCTCATGAAAAGTTGACTTTTTTTTAGCAGAGATGGAAGTGAGTCACGCATGAAGACAGCAGTCAAACATTGAGTTTTAACCTTTAAATCTCAAGAAAGTCTTGAGTTTCTGTGGAGAAAATCAAGCAAGTCCAATGTTTTAATCATCTAACCCAGGGGTGTCAAACTCATTTTAGTTCAGGGGCCACATACAGCCTAATATGAAATAAAGTGGGCCGGACCAGCAAAATAATATAAATAATAGGATAAGAACTTATAAATAATGTCAAGTCCAAAGTTTTTTTCTCTGTTTTTGAGTGAAAAAAGTCAAATTCCGTAATGAAAATGTTTACATCTACGAATCGTACTTGAACATAACATGAACAAATATGAACCTGAAAATTCTTAAGAAAAATAAGTGCAATTTTAACAGTATTACGCCTTAGTGTATCATTTATACATATGCATCACAACTTACAGATCACAGTGGATTTACAAATACACAAAACATTTAGTCAGAGGCAGAAAATTGGTACAATTCCACATACTTATCTTAAGAAATTTCAGGTTATTCACATTTTTTGCAAAAGGCTAGTTTGTAAATATAAACATTTTTGTGTAGTTTTCTTTTTTTTTTACACTACAACAAAGAGAAAAAAATTGCAGTTTTCATTATTTATAGGTTATTATGATAGTATTTTACTGGTCTGACCCACTTTAGATTGAATTGACCTAAAATGATTCAAAAATCCTTGATTGTTAATATCTTAAGTGTAATTTCTGCATTTCACAAATTCATCCCAGGGGCCAAATTGGACCCTTTGGCGGTCCCCTATTTTGATTGGATGAGCTTTGAAACACGTTGAATATTCATATTCACATTCATATTTCAGAAACCTAACATGAATTCACAGTATGTTTCCAAACAGGATGACTTGTCGAATCATCTGCCACATCCATGTCGAGTCTGTACATCAGGTTTCACCAATCCTGGTCCTTGAGGGCCGGTATCCTGCATGTTTTAGATATTTCCCTCTTCCAATACACCGTAATCAAACCCAGGCTGAGGTGACAGTGCTAACCACCGGACCACCATGCTGCCCCAGATCTATCATAGAAGAGTAAAATATGAATATAGTGGTAAAACAAGCTGCTCTCACCTTCATACTTCGGCTAAAATTTGCTTAGAGGTCTTATTTATGTCTTTGTGTGTAAGAAATCAAAATGATCATTACAATACAAAATGCAAGTTATGCAAATTTACAGGATTTCAGTTCTGTTTCAATATGTTGATGGTCATATGAACTATGTTTTCAGGTCAAAAATGTCCAATTTAGTCACTATTAATGCTATATTTTCATGTCACACATGTCCAAGTTATATTTTAACTGAATTTACCTGAAAAACAAATATTCTATTCTTTTAGATTCCCCAGTTTTTCTTACAAGATTATATACTACATATCACATGTTTTATTTTTACAGGTTGCAATATGGAGTATGGTGCTGATCCATCCTGCTTATGTTACGCACATACATACATTTAGAATGTCACACGTCACTTTTTAAATCAACAGTTTTCTAATAATAAGCATTTTTATAAAGAAATAACAATTCTATATTGTTATTTACTCTTTAGTATGATGAACGATACAATAAATAATTATGATACTAGTTTTTGCACAGGGATCATTAGTGGAAACGGTGACATGGCTGCCGAGCATCAGTATGATGGGATCTGTAACAACCATGTCACATCCGTCCACTGCCACATTTTGTGTTTTTGTGTCAGCTGTTATTGTTTTAGATCCACAATACTAACATTTATGAATAAGAGGAGAATCAGCAATAGTAAGTATATAAGTTTATTACTAATAAAGTACTGGTACTGACCAGATCATCATGGGTAATATCACGTCTGTCCACCAGCAAAAAGTTTTCACATACACGTGCTATTCAAAATCCAAAATTTCTGAAAATATAGCTTCCACTGTCAAATAATATCAGTAGTCTGTGCACAAATGTATTAGCGTTATTTCAACACAGTTCTATGCATTTCTTACACCTTTTTTTTTTTTTTTTGACGAAAATGGCCACTCATTTGACCCCCTAAGCAAATTTTAGCCGAAATACATACTGATGATACCGTGTTTATGCTTTTCTTCACTTTGCATCAGGTATTGGATGTAGAATTCAGACTAGCTGTGGAGTATTACTGCTTTTACTGAAGTACTTGATCTCTGAAAACATGAATCAGCGTGTGTACCTTCAAAAGATGTTACTACATTTCATGAACTGGCTTAGTAACACTAAAAAACAAAACAAAAAACAAACCCAAAACACAGCTGATTTTCTCATTTTCAATTCCAACAGGGACCAGTAAGAGCTGAAAGCACCTCTTGACAAGCTATTTTTTGGCAAGAAAGCCTTTTACTTTCAGTTTCCACCCCGAGGGTTAGACTGTGTTCCTGTGGCAACATGCCAGCCTGACGCACAACGATGCCATCGCCACCCCGCTGCCTGCCTCATACGTACATTGGTGCAGGGCAGCGGCATGCAACAAGCTATGGAAAAACAAATCGATCAACACCAGCTGTTAGTATTCTTTCCTATTTCACATCCCTCCCATCCTCATCCCTTTTTTTCCTCCTGTGTCCATAAATAGAACAACATGACACTCTGCTGATGAATTATCTGTCTCTGTCTCAGAATTTGAGCCAACGATGGGAATGAGGCAGCGATGAGTGGCCTCACAGTGTCTGTGTTTTTAATGACCTCCTTTCACAGTAGCTAATTGAGCCCTGCAGTACGTGGGCAAATCTGTGACCAAAATAACATAGAGATAGGGCAGAAAAGAACAGCATCAAACCCACTCAAGCCTTCACAAATAGGTTTTCAATTGATGAGCCTCCTCCTGCAGCTCTTCCTTTTCTTTCTTGGAGGCTGTAAAAGAAGATGCACTGCAAAAAAAAACAAAAAACAGCCCAAACATTCTGAAACATAAGCAAATTATCTTGAAAGGATAATAGGATAAACACCATGGATGCAATGACTGCAAAATTCTGAGTCAGTACTGATATTTACAGTGGTACTTATTGATCGATAGCCAATAATAATGTTATTTTATTGGTCTTTTTACTTGTTTTTGTTGTTATTTATCCCCGCTTGGCTTGATTATCATCATTTTATGTACATAAAAACAGAATGATTTAACTGTTTTGAAGACTTTCAGACCTTCATTACAATATCTTTGAATGAGTACAAATTCAATCATGTGAATTTATCAAAAATTTTAACATAATGTAACAGATAAATATCAGCTACTGCTTATACTGTAGTGATATGTGTTTGCATGTCTACTAAGCACAGTTTGCTTAACTAGATTTTTACGTAGATTTGAGCGAGGTTTCTCAGCATTTCAGTATCATCAGATATGACCCATTTGGACGTTCAAAGGCTTCGTAGTGAACGTGGAAACACAGTCATCTTCTACAACAGGGGTGTCAAACTCATTTTCTTCCTTGGGCCACATTTAGCCCAATTTAATCTGAAGTGGGCCGGACCAGTCAAATAATAGCATGATAGGCAATAATTAATGACAACTCCAAATTGTTTTAGTGCAAAAAATAACATTCAATTATGCCAATATTTACATTTACAAACTATCCAAACAAAAAGGATGTGAATAACCTGAAAAAAATGGAATTTGTTAAGAAATATAAGTACAATTTTATCCATATTCTGCCTCGACTTATCATTTGTCCATGTGCATTATAGATCAGATCTACAAAGGCACGAAACTTTTAGTAACAGGCAGAATATTGTGAAAATTGTGCTTAATTTTCTTTGGACATTTCAGGTTGTTCATATTTGTTCAAGTTATTCACATTTTAAAGGATAGTTTGTTAATGTAAACATTTTCATAATTTAGTATTTTTGCACTAAATCAAAGAGAAACATTGGTGTTGTCATTATTTATAGGTTATTATGATATTATTTTTCAGTTTGATGCCCTAACTTGCACTTTGCAAATTCATCCTGCGGGCTGGACTGGAACCTTTGGGGGGCCAGTTTTAGCCCCCGGGCCCCATGTTTGTCACCTGTGTTCTACAACATTGACACTCTCATAAAACCCATGGAGTTTGGTAAATGACAGTGGTTGTAGATGCTTGTTTGTTGTTCACTTAATGATATATTTGCTGAGAAAGTCACTTTTTCTTCAGTTTTCTCTAACCTTTGAATTTACTCTGAGCTGTTACAAACATCTACATGATCAGTAAATTACATGGAGAAAAATACCTGATTTTCACTGAAAGATGCAAAGTGAAGAGGATAATTTTATAGTAGACGGTGATAAATCACTCGGGAAAGACAAAAAACATCATTAGGAAGTTGTGACAATAATAGCTGTGGGTCTTTAAGGGTTGAACATGTGCAGAGAATCAAATTTGTTCATTTTGTGTCTGACTTTCATTGAAAAATGCAAATAGCAGAGGATAATATAATAAATGGGGATAAATCAGGTTAAATATAGAACAAAAATCCATTCACAAAAATAGTTCTAGGTCTCTAATGGGGACTGACCAATAATAGAAACCAAAGAAATGTACTGACAGACCTTCTTGTGGACATATTTACATGAAAAAGAGGAAAAATAGGGCTGATTTCCTTTCTTTTTTTTACTCTCTTGAAATTCCTTTGTGCAATGTGGGAATTTTTTTTTTTTTTTCAACACGTGAACACTGAATTATTCATATTTCTTCCACACCTCTATACATACTGACACATTGTACTTATACAGTGGATGGCATCTAAATCCAGTGAGGATTCTTCAGGTACAACGACATCCCCATCCCGGCTGTAGAGAGCAGAGGTGTGACCTGTCAAGGTGGTGTACACTGTCCCATATGGACCATTGTCAGCCCTCAAGTCCTCCTGTCCCCTGCACCGCTTCCCCCTGGGATTACCTCAGAGTCGCAGGACGTACTGAAGCTTCCTGGAAACTGTCAAGAGTCCAAGAAGGTTGACTGTCATCTCCAGCCTTTGCACTAAAAATACACAGCAGCCTCAAGCACTTCCCCTCCACATAAAATCAAACTTTTTTTGATTTTAGTCGAGCCCCCCTCCTTTATCCAAGGTCGTCTTGACGTATGGACCTGATGGGCATTTGCCCGTGGACCCCACGAGCAGAGGGGCCCCATGCTAATCTGAGTATGGTAACCCTTCAGTGCTCCTTGTATCATATATGATACATATCCATCAAAGGCATATAGGTACATCACTAATTGCTACTTTAACATCTTTTCTGCTTTTTTCAATTATTTAAAAAACATTTTTTAAAATTTTGTACTAAAATGTTTCAATAATTTTTCTATAGATTTGTTTTATTTTGCTCTACAAATTTTCCATTATTTTTAAAGATTAGATTTTTTTTGTACTAGAATTTTTTAATGTTTTTGCAGATTTTTAAAAAATGATGTACTAAAATTTTTCACTCTTTTTTTTAATAGATTTTTTTTTAAATTTTGTACTGGAATTTTTAAATTCATTTTCCAGATTTTTTCTAAAATGTTTTGATAATTTCTGACAGATTTTTTTTTTTTTTTTTTTTTTTTTTTAGTGCTAGAATTTGTACAGTAAAATAATTTCCCAAAATTTGAAATCTGTCTTTCTTAATGTTGAAATTGACCTCTGAGTGTTCATGTGCATGATGGTGACCAACTGTACTGGAGAATGCTCTTTTTCAAAACTGAAACTTATAAAGAAAAAAAAAAAAGTCAGCTTTGTAGCACAGTAAGGCAGCATTATTTGAACTGGCTTTCACTTATGTGCATGGAAAATGGCATCCTGAAGACCACTGACTTCCAGCCAATAATAATTCCTGTGAATAGTTGTTGTAGGGGCCCCAGTACACTGCTTTGCCCTGGGGCCCATAATGCTGTTAAGACAGCCCTGCTTATAACACATTACTGTCAGTTGTCAGGTTAGAAATGACTCTACTCTCCTGAGACTGAATGTTTTCCTCTTCCCTTGCTTTCATTTGTCCCATGGTGCTGCAGTTTAACATACCAAAACACGTCTCCTCCTGCAGACAACTGCTTTCCTGTTTGCACAATTCATGTTGAAATATTTGGGAGAAAATTAGTCCCATTTGGGATTATTTTGAGCTAAACGGTGTGAACTAGGAAAAAGTCGGCTGTTGTGATTCATTTGAGCAGACGTTGCAAAACAAGTATATAAATATACAGTAAATAATCTGATATTTTCTTGTCTTTTATTTGTTTATTCAGTGCCTATTTCAAGTCAAAACACACAGTGTTTACCCATAAAGACCCAGTGCTAATTTTGTGGTAATAACAAAAGTGAATTTTCCTCCCTTTTTAACCTGTTTTAAGTGTTTTATCACCATTTTTTATTAAATCATCCTTTGTATTTTGCATTATTTTAAGTGACAATCAGGTATTTTTCTGTTTTTTATTCACTGATCATGTAGATGCTCATAAATGCTCAGATTTACCCTCAGATTGAGGGTAATTATATCAGAAATAGAGCAAACTAAAACAGTTCCCAAATGCATTTTTCTCTAGATTTCACCTTTCTAAAGTGATTTATCACCATTTATTATAACATAATCCTCTGTATTTTGCTTTTTTTTTTTTTTTTTTTTTTTAGTTTGTTTGATTTTTTCAGTGAAATTCATGTATTTCCGTGTATTTAATGTACTGATCATGTAGATTTTCAGATTAAAGTTGAGGGTTATCATATCAGAAATTGAGAAAACTGAAGGAAAAGTGACTTTTTCAGCAAATACATCATTAACTGATCATAAACCCAGTGTCTCCATCCACTGTCATTGATCCAACTCCATGAGTTTTACTGATGTACTTAGAAAAGTGCTATATAAAACCGTATTATTATTATTATTATTATTATTATTATTATTATTATTATTATTATGAATCAATGTTGCAGAAGATGACGGTGTTTCCACGTTCACTTTGGAGCCTCTGAACGTCCAAATGGGTCATATGTAATGACCATGAAAAAATGATAAACTGCATTTTACACCAATTATTTACACGCATTAATAGGTTTAGTGGATCAGAAGTTATTAAACATATTAGATCAGTGGATGTTTTTGGTTGCCAGTAGCTGTTTGGATCTTCAAGGATGATAAGAAAAAAAAAGGAAAGGCCAGAAAATCAAACTGTATCTTGTAAACCAGATAGTTATCATCATGAAGACTTGATGTTCTTAAACTCCAAACATTACCACACCACAAACCTCTTACATAATTAACTCGGTGTAATTATTTATTAAACGCAGTCGACTAAATCTGCTGACGTGGCTGTCCAAAATAGATGCATCATGTCCATCCACACTTGTGTCATGCTGATTCAGACAGCTTCATTAATTATAAGTGGCGTGTTCTGCGTTCTGTAACCGACTCGTCTGTATGCCACACTCGCTGGTAGGACACAGCAGCGCTAGAATCCAGAACCCACAATGCACTGCTTCACAGTCCCTTCACATCCCTCTGGCAAATGGACTGAACTGAACCTGTGATGTGTTCATTTGATGAACCTGATGATCATTACTGGAGTAGACGTGTTTTTGGCATATCTCATTCAGATTCCTCCATCATATCATTATTTTTGTATTCTAGTATTGAGGTCTTTAACTTGCAGCCATGCATTTTTAATAGATGGAACTAAAAAGACAATATACCTTAATCATGAGTCAAATAAAATGCTAATGACACCTCAATCAGTCCCTTTTGCCTCGTGTTCAGGCTTTTAAAGGTGTTTAATACTTCATGTTCACCATAATAACTTTCACTGATGTAAGACTAAATGGCAAATTGGTCTTGTCTTTTAACTTCTGCTGCAAGTTGTTAAACCGTATTATTATGGGAATACAGTATTTTCTTGCTCAGAATCGAAGGCTAAAGGGCTAATAATTTGGATTATTTGCCAATGGAGTTCCCAAACCTACCAAATATATTTTAAATACATGTTGGCAGGGACCCACCAGGAATTTGGGGCCCCATGAGAAAAATATCACTTAAGGCCCCAACACTTTAATGATGCAAACCCAAAAATATAACCATGAGCAGGCATGGATCAGTATTCTGCTTACAATAGATTTTATGATTTTTTTGTGCCAGATTGATGAGAAAGGCGCAAGTCATCTTTTACTTTTTAATAATATTTTTCAATAGTAATGGAGCTGCAAGGTATATCGTTTGAGCATCGTCATTGCGATATACATGTGCGCAATAGTCACATCGCAGGTCTTGTGATGTTGGAGGCAAATGAACTCAGTGTGTTCTCATCTAATTCTAAGGGTACCTGACGCACACTGCGCACAGCGATCCACCAATCACAATCATTCTTAGTCAGTTTGCTGAAGCAGACCACGGCCCTGCACATGGAGTGAGTCACCGGTAACAAAGCAGTGTTTCTACTGGTAAGGTTTCGGCATGGTGCAGCGCCCTCAAATGAAAGTTTGCAAAGCTTCAGGAGGGAGGGAAAAGATAAATGAGCGTTAAGTTTCATTTTCACTTTTGGTCTGGTCCGTACCCCCATAGTATTATAAGTTGGAATGAAACCAGTCGAGCCCCCTAACCCCCCCCCCCCCCCCCCCCCAAAAAAAAAAAAAAAACACTGCAACGTTGAACAATGACCAATGAACAACAGAAAATCACCAAAAATGAAACTTGGTGCCAAAAAGAAAAGCAATGTCAGTTATCTAGAATTATTTTGGCTCTAAGAAGGATGATACTGAAACATTCTGTGTCGATAGTGCCTTGCATCTGTTGACACAATGAGAGGTAACACAACTAATTTGTTTGACCATTTACATCAGCACCACACAGCTATTATATCCACCTGAGTATTTTTTCCATATTGCAATATATATTGCAGGGTTAAAAAAAATCTCAATGTCAGCCTTTTCTAATAACTTGCAGCCCTAGTAATAGTATTAGATTTTTTCCCATTGATTTACAAATAAAAACTCTTTTACTCTTTGGATGGAAGTATATTTACTCGTATCAGCTCAGAGCTCTGGCATCTGGACCAGACCATATCATGAAATAAGGAGGGGGAGACAGGGTTTGAGGTTGACTGCGATTTATTTCATTTTTGCCAAAAACAAAGCAAAACTAAACTAATGCAAAAAACAAATGTGATTATCAGTGTCTTATGAAGTAAACATTTTTTTATGGTGATGAACAAATTTGACCAATGTTCTATTATTTTTAAGGGCCTCTATTAGTAATGAGCCCTTAGAGCAGTGGTTCCCAACCTTTTTTGGCTCGTGACCTCATTTTTACATCACAAATTTCTGCCGACCCCAGACATTCAAAACAGAGAATTTTTTTTTGCTAAAATTAATTTGTTTTTGATCATGTAATAGTTTGCTATACTATGTTGCAAATAAACGTTAATTTTAGATGACATTTAGTCTATATAATGTATATTATTATGGACGGAGGCAGAAAAGCCAGGTGTAGATTACTGCACAAAGTGAGAATTTTATTTTCCTTGGTCAGGATATGTACAGTCAGTCCAGCTTGGATTTACAAGGCTGACAATTAATACTGAACAAACAAGAACTCAAACTATGAATTATGAAAGAGCTGCAGCATCTGAAACTGACCACAATGAACATTTGAAAGATAAACAGTACCACAGTGCTTCATTTTCAGACTCACAGTTTGTCATGTCTTTTTTGTATTATGATTGTCTCTCTCTACTCACCATATATTTTTATTAGTAAGTTTTTTTTTTTTTTTTTTAATCAATTACTAGAAATTTCAGGCGACCCTATTTGAATTCCAGGCGACCCCACGTAGGGCCCTGACCCCAAGGTTGAAAAACACTGCCTTAGAATCATCATCTAGGCTTGATCCCAGTTTATACATTAGGTCCAGAATGGTTTTTACCTGGAAAAAACAGAACTAAAAAATATATATTTTGATTTTAGTCAACATGGAGCTTAACTTTAAATTTCCTAATTCCCATAATTAATGGTCACTTTCCCATATTAACTTTTTTCCTTCATAGTCTATTTTCAGATTATATTAAAGACATAACAATCTTTGGAGAATAAATAATTTACTATATTATTACTATTACTAATACTTTACTGTGATTGTTACTTCTGCACTAGTTTATTCTTGGTGATGATGGTGAGAAGTTTCCTAAAATAACGTCTACATATACTGTACATTTTCCTGTTTCACATGTCAATACTTACTTGACATTTTGCTGTTCATTACATCAGTTTATTCTCATTTAGATTTTTTACGTTAAATATGATGCTGCAGTGAGTGTTGAAGCTAAAAAGTGAGCAAAGGAATTCTCTAAAGGGCCAAATAGAAACGTAAAGCTGCTCTATTCCCAGGGCTATTTCCTCCGGGACTCTATTCTTAAGGACTCGGGGGGGATATCAGTTATCAAATAAATATTTTTTATAGTGTAAAGCGTTCTCAGGGAAACACCTCCAGCAGAAATGTTAAACATTTATTGTACTGGTTAGGAGGCAAAATACAATAAAAATACGTGATTTAGCATATGTTAAAGGGACAGAGGGGAACAGGAAGTGGTTAAGGCACAAAAGAGAAAGCCTTCAGAGAGCAGAAGTAGATAAAGTGGCTGTCAGAATGACTAATTTCCCTTCTGAAATCCATCCTGTTAGACCTCCTGGAATAGAGACTTTATTGCATAGTGGGTTATCATTACACTCACACTATAGATAGCCGTGGAATCCCTTATAGACATCACTAACCTACTTTCAGCTCATCAGGAAATATGATTGGAGCTTTGAGCCGATTCTTCCCGTCCCCTCCTGGCGTGACCTCTGACCTGCTTGTTTATACCTGCATGTGACACATCTGACGTCCTCATTGGATTACTGCGCTGGAGTTGGTCGCTGGTGTGAAAGTGACCTTGATCTGGTTTTAGTTCCAGCTGAGGTAAAGCTGCATTGTATATGAGCCGAGAGGGAAATGTGCTATAGTTTGTGGATTTGCCCGTTAATCCTGGACACATTGGCCACTTTAGCTGTTTATGCCCATGTCCTTGAACGTGTGCAGGTACTTTTTCTTTGTTTGCACATATTCTCGGTGTGTGTTTTTGTGTGTGTTTGTGTGTAGCTCCCCAGTGGGGTTGCAGTAGTATCGGGCTAGTTTCCCCTCTTTCCACCTCTTAAGTATTGATTCCCCCATGCAGTTGGATACCCCCACCTCTGCACTATCATCCCAAAAGACTGACAGTTGGAGTTGGGGAGGGGGGGGCAGAAACAAAGAGATGCACAGAAACAAAGAAAGTGAGAAAAACAAGTAAAATAAATAAGACTGCATGAAATTCTAGCATGATATCAACAATTTTGCAAGTAGCTCATACAGATTTTTTTTTTTTTTTTTTAATTTATGCCTCTTTTTCTACAAAGATACTTTCATGGTAAAAAGATAATTTGGCTGTTTTCAAGTCTTTCAGCATTAACTTGTGAGCCCAAATTCAATCTTCCATTATACAAAATAATAAACACAACCGATAAACATCGACCGCTGCCACCAGTGAATGAATGGTAGTCAGTGAGAGAAACAAAGAGAATGACAGTGAATGCAACTACATATAAAAAAGATCTTACAAGTGAATGTTAAAATTAAGTATTGCTTCAAAGTTGAAAACCTGAGCAAAATATAACAAAAAACAGCTCCCTGCCATGAGAATGATGAATTATTTAACTCTAACAACTTTCAACTTTTATTCATGTCTGCTGTGTTTTCAATTACCTGTAGGCCATTTGAGGTGCATATGTATATAAACACTCATTCATTTATTCATTCATTCATTTTCTGAGCCACTTAATCCTCTTGAAGGTTGTGGGTGTGAAGGTGGGGTTCACTCTGGATGTGTCCACAGTTCATTGCAGGGCTGACATGTGCAGACGAACATTCACTCTCAAACTAACACCTATGGATGATCTAGATTGACCAGTTAACCTATTAAGGTGAATGTCTTTGGATGGTGGGTGCCCCTCCCTAGCCAGTGTTGGAATCAAACCCAGGAACTTCTCATTGTGAGGTGCCATATATACAATTATTACTACACTGTAAAACAATCTGTAATTTAACAGAATTTTCACTGTTTATTTTACTGATTTTTCCTGTATTTTGAAGATGCAGGAAAGTATCAATGAAATGACAAAAATAGACTGTGATTATACATGTCAAATGTAAGATAACAGAAAAAAAACTATAACTGAATAACCAAAAAATTTCAATTTTTTAAAAGAATTTTTTTTTTTTTCACAGAAAAATACAGTTAAAATACATTTGCAAATGTATCATAATTTCACAAATATTTCTTTTCTATTTATGAGATTAAACTGTTAATTTAAAGTTTAATATGGTTAAAAAAATATTAAAACCAGATAAAATTACTGACAATTAACTGTTAAAGAAGTGTTTGTTCTGTAAGTTTAACAAGACTTGTTTGTTAATTGACAAATATCTTGTGTAATTACGGGAGGTTTCACAACAAAAATGTTGAATAAATGTATTTTTGTGAATGTATAACATGTATAAGCACTGATAAACTGTCAAAATACAGTTTTTATCAGTGGATTGTACAACTTAGTCTCATTGAAAATTATTTATATATATTTATAGGTAATTTGATTGTTTTAATACATGTAAATATTCTTTATTAAACATTAAAAAGTCAAAAAATATGCAAAATCTCATGTAAAGTTAGGGCAAAAAACTATTTTAATTATGGAAAATTGCCATATTTTTATGAGATGGTTATTTTCCGTTATTTTACAGTATTTTTTCAGCACCCCTGCTGACGGAATATTACTGGGGTTTTTTTTTACGTTTTTTTTTTTTTTTTTTTTCAGTGTAGTATTTTTTCACTCTGTTTTCTCTTTGAAATAGCACACGTTAATTCTATTCATTTTGTTTCTTGTTTTTCTTCTTCCTTCTTTTGTTGTCTTTTCTTTCTACTTTCATATGCTAATAAATGATCAATCAATCAGTCAAGATAATTAATCAGGGAAAATAAAATAAAAGTGAAAGTACTCATGTACATGAGGGGGAAACACAACCAAACAAATGTCTTACAAACACCTGATCTGTCTGAGATCTAAAGCTGCGTTTACAGTCTACAACCCACTACTATGCACCGTCCACACAGCGCTAACTCACAGCAGCCCCCCCACCCCCACCCCACCTGCCCTCTGACACACACTTGTCCCCCCCCATCCGTTCGTCTGTTCCTTAATGAGGGAGCTCATTATGTCCAAACAAGCCTCTGCTCCTCCGAATAAACAACGAGGACAGGAGAGGCGGGGTGGGTGGGGTGGTGGTGGTGGGGGAGGCCCTGGCTGAATATCTTATCGATTTTGCTAGTCCAGCTGTTGATCTGCCTTGTGTACTCATGTCATTAATAAAGTGTTTGCAGAACAAAGCTGTACATCCAATGAGTTCATCAGGTTGTGGTTATTGTTAAGTGGCTGTGTTGCGGTGTTTGCCTTTGGTTGCAAGTTTTTGCTGCTTTCAATGTATCTGTGAAGGGATGTAGATGTAAAAAAATGTATTCCAACCTTGAATTTTCAATAAAACCCAAACATTTTGCTGTAGAATTCTTGTGTAAATCAAACTATAACTATGTTTTCCCATAGCCTGCATCATTCTGGATAGTCTGTTATTTTATTCAAAGGGAATGGAGTTAATCAGCAAGTTATTTACCAAATTTCTTTACTAATCTATTAAATTCTACTCTTATGCATAAACAAAACCTAATAATAATAAATCTATTCATTGTTACATTAATTATCATCTATTGTAATTAACCTGATTTGTATTCATTTGTTTAGAGGGTTGGCGCAATTTGTCCTTTCACATATGTCACTGTTATTATTGCAACAATCATTAAAATATGGCATTGGTTGGAGGTTTTCACATAAAATTCAGGCATTGGGAAGAGGGACAAACCCCCTGAAATAAACACTTATTGATTTGGTGCTATTAAAAATAAGAATTGCGCAATAACATTGGTCAAACAATTGGCATTTTAACTGTGATTAAGTACAATTATGAATAACAGTGAAACTCTCAGCTCAGTTCAAACTGTGTATTTATTACGGATTAACATTATGTAATTCTGCTTCTTTTTTTTCCGTTTCTTTTTTTTCCTGCACAAATACCCCGAGAGACCACAAAAGTACCCCCTGGGGTCCACATAGTCCCAGTTGAGCCTAACATAAAAACACTCTTAATCATTTCCAGTCATTTATTGCACAATCGATATTTAGAGTAAGTGTTGCTTGGCTGCATTAATGCCTTATTTGCTCTTCTGTTTTCTCAGTGTGATGACACAGAGTGACAAACATCTCCCTGTGTTCATCATGAGTCAGTCAAACCTTCAGTATTCGCTGCCGGTGTCGTTGCACACACTGGGAGGTGTTTCAGGAGTTTAGTTTTTGGGGTCAGTGATGCTGCACATGTCAGATCCCACGTGTGTTTTTGCTTTTCCCAGCAGTCTTTGGTCACATGGTTGTCAGATGTTACATTTCCTTGATCCCATGTGACATTTCACCATAGGAAAAATGATATATGCAGTATTTGTGAGTAATGTCTAAAACACGGCCTGCAGTGAAGACCCTGTAATGATGGGTTTGGCTTGACACTTGAGCTAGAGGGGTTTTTTGAGTTTTTTTGCTCACCGGCCAATAGGTTATGAGCTATTGTGAAGATGCTGTTTCTAGCATCGTCTTCATCATCTTTATTGTTGTCGACTTCATCTTTGTTAGCAATTTCTTCCAACGTCTTTCTTCAAACATCAAACTGGTTGGGTTCATTTCAAATTTTATATGTAGCTTCCTTGGGACAATTTCTACAAACTTTGTTCACAGTTTTAAAAATTTAGATTTTTGAATTTTTTATAAATTTTTGAAACTTGCCTTTACTTATAATAGGCCATATTTTGATGGCTTATGACGTGGAAATGGTTACAGATGTCAGTAAAGTTATTATCGAGGACTGATAGGGAGTCATATATGGACTTTCATTTGGGTCCATGACTTTTAACCTTGAGTGACCTTGAAGGGTCAAACTCAAGGTCACCAGTGTCTAGATTTCAGCAATCTTCTTCAAAATTACTGGTTGGATTCATTTCCAACTTATATGTAGCTTCCTTGGGACAAAGTTTGTTCATGGTTTTGAGAAATGTTGATTTTTGAGGAATTTTTGAAATGTTAAAGTTTTGCCTTTACTTATAATGGTCCTTATTTCGATAGCTTATAACATGGAAATGATTAGAGTTATCAGTATAATTGCAATTGAGGACTGATAGGAAGTCATATATGGCCTTTCATTTAATTAGTTGAGTTCTCCTCCAGTGAAAGTACCACCCACTTCTGTTGAGACTGATCCGCTGCATTCAGACCACAGGACTCGAACATAGAGGCAAAACCTGACAACCTTGCAAATTCAACTTGTTATTCATTCATAGAACATGCCAGTGAGATACAGGAACAAAGGTCCTATTTTTGTTTTTTAAATTAGATTTTGTATTTCATGGAACAAGGAGGGAAACAAAAGCAAGAACCTCAATGTTCAATGGTGGAAAAGAAATTCAAAGCTCATTGTATTTAGTACTCCAGTGACTCTTATTTCCTTTGAGAATTCGTGACTAAACATCAGTGGCCTAAAAGTAATTATTACATGCTTATTTGTGCAGATGCCCTTGTGTGCACAGGCTGTTTATTCACACTCTGTTCAGGTCGAGGTGTGCCTAAGCCGAGGTCCTGCTCCCTAATGAAGTTTCCCCATCTAATATAATTAATTACAGCACTTATCTGACCAGGCAAAACCCGGCTCGATGGATCGTATTAGGATGCAACATCTTGGCCCTGGACAGCCAACTGGGAAATGGATCATGATTATCTCACAGTTAGAACAACAGAGACACACAGACCCGTCGCCTCATATCAGATCAATTAGCACAGCTCTCTCCCCTGCAGTTTTCAGTATCACGAAGGCTACACCCTTTAGCTGCAAAAAAAACCTGTTTGCATTGTGTTGTAGTATAGATGTTTGTATCAGTATATAAAAGCAATCCAGTGTTTTGAATGTGTGATAATCTATAAATCCCATCCACAGTCATCTGTCTTCTTTGATATTGTGCGTCCATAGAGGAATAAAGTGTAAATGGGAGATATGGATTCACTCAGAAAGGTGCAAATTAAAGCAAAGACACGTCAGTGTGAGCTGAAAATGCAGCTTCTCTGCTTTTGACAAGAAAAGAAAAGAAAAGAGAGCTGAAAGAAATTCACAAGACCTTGAGTTTTAAGATGAATGTGCGAGCGGTGTCAACTTTCAGACTTATTGCATAACCGTTCAATTATGATGATTCAATCTGCTGGTTATCATTCTGCTCGTAGTTCACATATTGATTTAACTATTTTCATGTTGTCTTCCATGATTTGACTGATGTTCTTTAAAGGTCCTGTGAGGACTATCTGAAGTGGATTGCAACAACACTTTGGGCTGGAATTGGTGGTGTTTTTCTGGGACAAAGACTACACTTCCCATGAGCACTAGCAACTACTGTTATGAGGGCATAACTCTGGCCAAGGTGTGCATTTGTTCTGAAGCTAAAGAATGAAGAGCGGATCTTCTTTATAACTCTGCATTTCTTTTTTCAATACAACAACTTGCAGGGTGCAAAGTGATGAGGTAATGTGTTTATTTGTGTTATGTAGCGCTATTGTTTGAAACGAGACAACAAGCAAACTTCATAAAGTCAGTTTGCAGCGGAGTTTAGTGTCCAGAAGATGAACAGACTATTTGTTTAGTGTTACGCACAGACCGGTGCTCGAAGAAGGGTCCCAATAATGTACATTTGCACTTGCTTTTCCACAAAGTATTCAAGCATTTTAATAATTGACTTAAGTCATTCAGTATATAGATTGCCAGTGACCCAAAATGGATGTGATTACATTTTGGGAAAAGTGGGTCAAAGTTCAAATTTTTGATTAATTTTTAAAATATTTTTTTCTTCTTCCCATTTACTTATAATGGGTGAAATGTGTCTATGCTGTCTATGTCTCTGCTGACATCAGCACAAGCATAGACATGATGACATCAGCTGGGTCGATGCCAAAATAAGCTACAATATGTGCGAGGGGTGGGGTTTGTTGTGCCTGGCACCATTGTTTTTTCAATTTTAATTTAAGAACCTTTGAATTTACTCTGAACTTTTATGAACATCTGCATCACAGGTGTCAAACATGTGGCCCGGGGGCCAAATCCGGCCCGCCAAAGGGTCCAGTCTGGTCCATGGGATGAATTTGTAAAATGCAAAAATTACACTAAAATATTAGCAATCCCTTTAATTCAGGTTCCACATTCAGAACAATTCAATCTCAAGTGGGCCGGACCAGTAAAATACTCTTATAATAACATTTAAATAATGACAACTTCAAATGTGTCTCTTTGTAAATGTAAATATTTTCATGTATTTACACTAAAACAAAGTATAATTTTGCAAAAAAAAATGTGAATAACCTGAAATGTCTTCAGAGAAGTAAGTACAATTTTAACAATATTCTGCCTGTTACTCAATGTTTTGTGTGTTTGTAGATCCACTGTGATCTGTAAGTTATAATTTGCACGTGTAAATGATAAACTGAGGCAGAATATTGTTAAAATTATACTTATTTTTTCAGTTTGTTCATGTTATTCACATCTTTTGAAAGGATAGTTTGTGGATTTAAACCTTTTCATAATGTAAATAAACTTTTTTCGCTCTAAAACATAGAGAAAAATTTGGAGTTGACATTATTTATGTATTATTATGTTATTATTTTAATGGTTCAGCCCACCTCAGATCAAATTTGTCTGAATCTGGCCCGTGTCCTAAAATGAATTTGACACCCATGATCTACATGATCAGTATATTAAATATAGGAGAATACCTGATTTTCACAGAAAAATGCAAACTGCAAAGGATAATTTTATAATAGACGGTGATAAATCACTTGGAAAAGACAAAAAAAGGGAAGTTGTGACAAAAATAGTTGTGAGTGTTTAAGGGTTAAACGTGCTGAGAATCAAGGATTTCCCATTTGTTTTTTTTGTTTTTGTTTTTTTGTTTTGTGTGTCTCAGGAATATACGATTGAAAACAGTTTTTTAATTCTTTTGCTCCGTCTTCAGGTGGTTTTATCGATGGAGCTTCTGCTGATGTTCTTCACTGTCTTTCTACTGATTTACTACACAGCTGTACATCCCAGTTTCCTCCATCCTCACCTTTAAGCAGTTGTTGTCCGTCAGTATTTCAGTCACATCCAGACGCTTACATCCGTTGACAGCTGAAACCCTGATGTATGTTTCCAGTAACACCCAGCCCTCCTCGCATGACACATTTTAAGGGCTCTTTAATTCTTCTAACAGTATATGGCTTTGCACCCAGCAGCAGCTTCTCTTAGTACCAACCACGGCTTGCCTGTGAAAAACGCAGTTCCATTCTTTTTTTTCCCCCCTCGAGGGAAGACACACAGGCATCTTTATCTCTCCTGACCGACACTCTCCATATTCCGCCACTAAATTACTTCCTCTGCCTCAGTGATGGAGAAGCAAAAGAAAATGATAAGTCTGAAAACGTGAATATGGAATTTATATACTGTATAAATGGCAGTTTCTTATGGGATCCTTTCAAGCGGAAGCTTCTGACAGGCTGGAGAAATGAAGCTTTAGAGTCCTGTGAGAGCTGATAGGAAGAGATGGATCAGTGCAGGAGGAAAATGAAAGTGTAGTATATACAGAATGCACTGTTTTTGTCATCTGTTAGTGTGTTAAACAGCTCAATATGAACTGGACTGTCCATGCTGGGATGAGTTTCTTAAGTGAATTGGTGGTAAACAAAGAAATGCAGCTACACTTACTGTAGAAGGACGAGTACTGATTAATATGTGCATTTATGAAACACTGATGTACCAAGGAATGTATTACAGTATTTTCTGTTTTGTGTGAAGGACTGAAATTCCAAAGCAAGGAAAAAACTCAACAGGAAATGACATAATTGCTGACACTGACCTTATTAGCCACAACTGAATCAATGTGTAACTTTAGGAAGAGATGGAGCTACAATAAAACTTGTGTTTTTTGATGTTTTTTCTTATTTTTCTCTCTTTCATTGTCTTCATTTCTCTCTCTTATATTGCCTCCCAGACTGGTGGAAGTCTGAGCTATCAACCAGAGGAAATGCTAGCAAAGGTTTTAGTTGTAAATATGTGGTATTTTCCTTGTCGTACTTGTACAAAAGCCCCAAAAGTGTTAAAAGCAGTCATTTACATGGCTAAGTTTTCAACCATTTATACCTCAACATGTGCCTTAATAGCTTCAGGATCCTCTGGTGTTGGAAAAGTACCCTAATAGAGGGGGTAAAAAGACCCTTTAATGACACTCTAAGAACTGTAATAGTCATTGGTTCATGCGGTGTTGACCAAAGAAGTATAAAAACGATGAAAAATTCCAACTGTTTTACTTCTTGTTTTTCTCAGAATAAGAGGGAACATTTGATAACAAATGAAGAGCTGAAAACTCACCCTGAAATAATGCACTGGTCTTGTTGTTGGTTATAAATGGTTCATTATAAGGTTTAGGTGCAGCACAAAAACCAAATTCAGGTAAAACCTACTCAGTGATGTTTCCAGGATCTGATTATTTCTTTAAAGGAGTCGTATTTTGCTGAACCCACTTTTATTAGTCTTTGGTACATTTATTTGTGTATTTGGGGACTCTAACAGTTCCAAAAGTTAGAATTTGAACCCTCCAGGTGCTGCAAAGCTATCTTTATATTCATTCGAGTAAAAATCGGGTGGATTTCTACAACCCATTTCAGTTTCTTCTTAATTTGTTACGTTTTGTAACTAGTTACATCATAATTCTTTGTCAGCAGCAGCGGTTGTAGTTCATACTGTGAATATGTCCAAACTTCGAGCCAATTACCTAACATGTTCAGCTGTTGGTTGTATTAACGAATACAAGTAGCTGAACGGGACGGAGCGCACAATCAACAACCTGGAGGGGGTGGGGCGTGAAGTGGCTCATTTGCATTTAAAGGGCCAGCACTCGAAACGACCTTTCTGGTATCATTACTCAGAAATAGGGTTGAAGATCGGCCGGTTAAGTTGAATTAATGAAGAATTCTGACCCAAGCATTGCATTTACAGCTTATGTAGACCACAGGGAAATATTTTTTTAAAATGCATAATCCCATTTAAAAAAGCAAAATATCACTCCTTTAAGACATTTTATTTTGAAGAGGGGTGTCGAATTCATTTTAGTTCAGGGGCCATATCCTTCCAGTATGATCTGAAGTGGGTCGGACCAGTAAATTAATAACATAATAATATGTAAATAATGCCAACTCCAAACATTTCAATGTGTTTTATAACGAAAAAAGTAAAATTATATTATGGAAACAATTACATCTATAAACTGTCCTTTTAAAAATGTGAATAACATGAAAAACCATGAAAAATGTGAAATTTCTTAAGAAAAATAAGTGCAATTTTAACTATATTCTGCCTCTGCTTATCATTTGTAAATGTGTAGGACAACTTACAGATCACAATGGATCTGCAAGTACACAAAATATTTTAGTAAATGGCAGAATATTAGTAAAATTGTACTTACTTCTCTTAGGACATCTCTAGTTTTTCATTTTTTGTGAAAGGCTAGTTTGTAAATTTACACATTTCCATGTAGTTTCACTTTTTTACACTAAAACAGAGGAAAAATTTGGAATGTACAGGGTGGGGAAGCAAAATTTACAATGAACATTTAATTGTTTTTTCTCAGGAGGCACTACGTCAGTTGTTTTGAAACCAAACATATATTGATGTCATAATCATACCTAACACTATTATCCATACCTTTTCAGAAACTTTTGCTCATATGAGTAATCAGGAAAGCAAACGTCAAAGAGTGTGGGATTTGCTGAATGCACTCGTCACACCAAAGGAGATTTCAAAATAGTTGGAGTGTCCATAAAGACTGTTTATAATGGAAAGAAGAGAATGACTATGAGCAAAACTATTACGAGAAAGTCTGGAAGATACTATTAAAGAAGAATGGGAGAAGTTGTCACCCGAATATTTGAGGAACACTTGCACAAGTTTCAGGAAGCGTGTGAAGGCAGTTATTGAGAAAGAAGGAGGACACATAGAATAAAAACATTTTCTATGATGTCAGTTTTCTTGTGGCAAATAAATTCTCATGACTTTCAATAAACTAATTGGTCATACACTGTCTTCCGATCCCTGCCTCAAAATATTGTAAATTTTGCTTCCCCACCCTGTATGCTCCTGGAGGATTCTGTTGGGTCTCTGTAAACTTGATTTGATTCTGATTTGACTTGATAAAGCACTTAGTGACTCTGTCTGTGAAAAGTGCTTTATAAATAAAATTTACTTACTTACTTACTTAATTGTCCTTATTTGTAGGTTTCTATGATTATGTATTATTATTGTATTTTACTGACCTGACCCACTTGAGACTGAAGTAGGGCTTTATATGGGCCCTAAAGTAAAAGGATTTACTGTTTATATCTTGAGTGTAATTTTAGCATTTCACAAATTCATTCTACGGGCCGGATAGGACCCTTTGGCGGGCCGGTTTTGGCCCCCGGGCCGTATGTTTGACAACTGTGGTATAGAACAATGTAAAACTATATATTGTCAGTGAAGAAGCTGACCATCTATGCTTCATTTTCAACATGATGCTTGAATGAAAAGGGTGTTCAAGTCTCTGAACAGCTATGGAGAACCCAGTGTTGATGGAAACAGTTTTTGACCTCATCCTTAATGTAAATCTGGGAAATATACATGTAGAATGATTGGGTTTTGAACAGGTGTTCTGTGAATTAAATATGGAATATTCCTTCAGTCAATAATTTCTGAGTTGATTCATGTTGTGGTTTTCATGGCAATGGAGCAGAACAATCCACATGTCGAAGACTCTGAAGCAAAAACGTTCATTTTCCATGTAGTTGCCTACGGTTACACCCACACATGGAGGCTGTTTGTCTTTCCACACAAGCTCAACACAAAGCCTGGAAATCACTGCAGCGTTTGGTTAATAAACACATCATAGAATCATATTTTCTCCTCGTTCTGCTTTCCCAATCACTCTCAGGCTCCTTTGTACTGATTTTGATTCATGGTTTGTTGCATCTTTGAGCGGATGTAGCTTGGTGTAAGTCATCCAACCATGGGTGATGAGAAGCACTAGTTTAGATGCACACCTAAAAGGCATCTGTGTGTGACTAAGCACATCGTGGTGCTATGAGTTTACATATCGGGTCTTTTTGCTCGCATTTTGGGTCTAAATTAAAAGAATGGAGCTAATTGTATTGACGTCACGACAACAAAAATCAGGGAGAACTTAATAGTAAAAAACTCCTTCCAGACATGTCACTGTAAGTCTAAGAATTTATGTGACTTTGTTAGCATATAAATAAGCCAGTTGGGTAAATGAAATCTAAATTGGATGAAATATTTAGTCAAACCCTGTTGTTCTATTTAGAGAGACTGAGCTTAGCTGCTGTAAAGTATCCAGAAAAAAACAGCACCAAAAAAACACTGCAGTTTTGATGGTATTTGGTATGAAATGTAGGCAGCCTTGTTATGCTGTATGTCTGTGGGTATGTTAAACTATTTTTGGTTGTGTTATTGCCTGCAGAACTGGAATGACTTTGCTGTATAACATTTAGATTCAATCTGTATTAGTCACTGACACAAGCGCTAATCCAGTTCAACCCAGTTTAAATTAAGTTGGCATTTTCCTACAGGACATGAACTTCATTAAAGCACAGGAATAATGTGTTTCAATTATATTTGGCTACTCATCACAACTGTGTAGAGGACACTTGTGAGTGTAAAAGTGTGCTAAAACATCCTTGTACTTGTATCTCAGAGGGGTCAGGTTGTTATGGGTGGAGGGCAGCATTATTATTATTAACCCTCAAAAGCATCTGGTCCAAAATGTTTATTTTTTAGCCACTAATCCTATAAATACAGTGAAATAATTCAAGTGAAATGCAGTTCATTAGCTGTACAGTTGTGGAAAAAATGATTAGACCATCAAAAACAATGGTTATGCAATCAAGTACTAACTCCTGTGCGTATCATGTGACTAAAACAGACAGAAAAGAAAACATGGAATGTCTAAAAGCACTGTTTTTAGCAGTACAATGCTATAGCTATTAATGTAAGAACTTGGTTATTTTCAAGAAAACATGGAAAATGACTAGATATCAGCTTTTAAATTAAACTCTCATGAGCTATTTTTGTTGTTATCATTATATTTGTCCAAACAAATGTGCCTTTAGTTGTACCAGGCATTAAAATGAAAAAGAAATCGAAGAAAATGAAGGTGGTCTAATAATTTTTTTCCGCAACTGTAGTTTGATATATGACAATGGTTGAAAACACTGGGTTTTATATAGAATTCATGATATATTTTGCTTAAAAAGTAATGTTTCTTTCAATTTGTTCTGTTTTGATATACAGTAATAACCCTCAAATTTACTCTGATGTTTTATTAACACTTACATGGTCAGTAAATAAAAGACAAGAAAATGTGTGAAAATACACAAAGGATAATATGATAATAAATGGTGGTAAAACACTTGGTAATGGTTAAACATAGAGAGACATTCATTTAGATGTCACCACAAAAATACTTCTGGATCTTTATATTATGGGTTAAATTCCTCAGTGAGTTTACCAGATCAGATTTTTGAGCATAATAAACATGTAAGAGGATGCCAGATACCTCCAAAAGCACCTGACGTTAAAACTACTGGTGCCTCATAGATTCAGTAAAGATAATCTCATGGTGATGAGAGTGTGTCACACATCCCTACACCTAGTTTCACATGTTAACGCACACGCTTATTCATCTGAGACACTCAGTCTGATCCCCAGAGGCGGCGGTGACGTGGACCCGCTGCCTCATCGTGAACTCTGCGTTTTCTTCCTGTCTGTCCGAGCCGGTTAACGCTGGTCACAGCTTTTCTCCAGATGCCCACACAGGTGTATAAGGAGCAGCATGCTGTAGGCTACTGCCCCCACACACTCACATAAATACCAGACAATAAGGTCTGACGGGCTCGCCTCAACCTCAAGGGCACTCCATGAATACCACCAGGAAGACCAGACTCTCAGCAAACCGCAGCACTCTAAGACTTGGAACAAGAGTGTGTGGCGTCTTTGTGCAGTCAGACTGAAGTGGTACCGTCACTTTAAGCTCATGCATTAATAGGGGTGTGTATTGGCAACAATCTGGCGATACGATACAAATCACAATACTAGGACCACGATACGATATATCATGATATATCATGATACTGTTAGAAAGGCAATTTTTTTTTTATTTTTTTTTTTTTTTTTAATTATTTTGGATTTTGAAGAATTGAATTACACCAGAAATATGTACAAATACTAAACACATTTTATTTGATCACAACAGGATCTGATGCTATATCACAAAATGTTCCTGGGTTAAAACTTAAATGATGTTTTACAGACATTACAGTTTAAAATCCTGTTCAAATGTTCATATTCTATTAGTTCAGAACTAACATCAGAACATTATTTTTGTGCAATCCCAGCAAAGGAACTAACATCATTTAATAAAAGAGTGTTAAATAATAATAAATAAAATATAAACAAAACAGAAAAACAAAACAACAAAACTGAACCTCCTCCATATCTGCATTCGATACAGTACTTTTTAATATCGATACAGTATTGTGAAATGAAATATCACAATATATTGCAGAACCAATATTTTCTTACACCCTTATGCATTAACCAATCATACAATGTTGAGTTAAATCTGTATTCTTTTTACATTCTGTGATTTCTGTTATAAGATGCAGATGTTGTGTATTTTGCACAACATCCGAGTGATAGAAACAGAAAAAGTACCCTCAGATCCAAGGTACTAGTCCAATAAGATCATGCTTTTGTGGATATATCTGTTACTTGCAAGCATTTGAATTGTACACAAATTATTTCTTGTTTGCAGCATTTTTATTAATGTTGAGAGAACTTTTAGGTTGAGTCTTGTAGTGAAATAAGTGGTTTGTACACTTGTACCTGCAGTTTGTGTAACTTTCTTTGTTGGAAATAAGTTGAGATCCTGGTGTCTTTACTGTAGAAACCATCAATTAGGACATTTGTCAGTAAGATGAATGACAACCGTCCCAGATTATATGATTCTTGAGAGACTGAGAGTAAGTGGAACCATCGGAACCTGCTATAACTCGGTGAGATGCTATTGGCTGCAGATACTAAATTTCATCAATCAAGCAACCAATCAATCAGATTTTATTTATATAGCGTCACATCATAACAAAAGTTATCTCATGACACTTTATATTTAGAGTTGGTCTAAACCAGACTCTTAAGCCAATTTACAGAAACCCAACAGAATCCTCCAGGAGCAAACACTTGGTGACTATGGCGAGGAAAAACTTCCTTCCCGACTCTGGAGGATATTCATCATTGTAACTTTACTTCAGCCCATGGTCTTTCTACTTCATCAGTGAAGTAGAAATACCATTATTTGTACATGGAAATATGGAGTTTTTTCAAGTAACAGAAATTTTCTTTGATGGAGACAATCAAACCCTACATCCAAACTACCCTTTTAACTAGAATCCAAGAGCAAACCCTGCTTTCTATAGTTCTGATTTACAGTTTCTGCAGAGATAAACGTAGAGGCCTAAGAGAATAAAGAGACAACCCTTTTATTTTTAATCTACAGGGTGGGGAAGCAAAATTTACAATGAACATTTAGTTGTTTTTTCTCAGCAGGCACTACATCAATTGTTTTGAAACCAAACATATATTGATGTCATAATCATACCTAACACTATTATCCATACCTTTTCAGAAACTTTTGCCCATATGAGTAATCAGGAAAGCAAACGTCAAAGAGTGTGTGATTTGCTGAATGCACTCGTCACACCAAAGGAGATTTCAAAAATAGTTGGAGTGTCCATAAAGACTGTTTATAATGGAAAGAAGAGAATGACTATGAGCAAAACTATTACAAAAAAGCCTGGAAGATGCTATTAAAGAAGAATGGGAGAAGTTGTCACCCGAATATTTGAGGAACACTTGCGCAAGTTTCAGGAAGCGTGTGAAGGCAGTTATTGAGAAAGAAGGAGGACACATACAATAAAAACATTTTCTATGATGTCAATTTTCTTGTGGCAAATAAATTGTCATGACTTTCAATAAACTAATTGGTCATACACCGTCTTTCAATCCCTGCCTCAAAATATTGTAAATTTTTCTTCCCCACCCTGTATATACACAAACCTAAGTAGCTTTCACTGTGAAAACAGCGTGGTGATGCACCTCGGAGTTGATGAGATGAGCTACGGCTTCATGAAGGTCGCTGCTCAGACTGGAGCCTGGAGTTTTTTATTGCTGAGCTCTACCTGTGTAACCCATAGACTTGTCCTTCACCAGACAATGTCACCTCCCTCCCACCGCTAATGCACGACCTACTGGAGGTGGTTATACGCCTATCTGTCAGTGTTTATCTACAGAAACAAGGCATCATGGGAACCGGATGTTTTACTGTTTTTGCTTCATTCGAGTAGTTTAGCTCAGAAGATGAACTGAACCTTATCCTACCTCACAGAGGGATCGGCGCTTAGTACAACACGGCGCCTCAACACTTTGGGGAATCGCCACATCGCCATATTTCCCCGATACAACTTCCACCAACAATAGTAATATTCCTTCATTTTCCTTCAATTAAACTCAATTACGTCCTAAAGGGGGACCACTTCAGGGTCCGTTGAGGTGCTAGATGTGTGTGTGTACTCTTTTCTGCAGATCCTTAGCATGTGAGACTCAATCTGAGATGATGTTTGATAATGCTCTGATTAATATTGCATGGTTCATCTCACTTGACTATTAATGTATTCCTGCCTGCTTGTACGGTATCTCCACAGCCCATCTCTCGGGCGGTTCTGCTTGTTATGCCGGTCCCGTGTGTGTTTGTGTGTGAGCGCCCACACACAGTAGATAAGAGCTCATTCTCTGGCCCTGTGTGAGTGACGGTGAGGAGACAGTACGGGGATAAAAGAAAACCATGGGCTACCCCTTTCTTTCTTACTTCTATCTTATCAGACACTGAAGAAGAAGAGGCTGTGAGATAAAGTAGACACAATGACGCAGGTATTGATGAAGTCAGTTGTAGCCGACTTCGAGCAGATTGCAATGTTTTGCTTCATCTTTATATTCATGGTAACATTTTGATAGATCCATCAACAGTAGCTAATGTGGTAACAGTTGATGTGTCTAACAATTACTTATTTTGTGTTAATGCATTCTATAATTCAATAAAGATGCTATTAACCCTTTCATGCACGATTTATGAGAACCTTAATCAAGATTTTTTTTTCCTGAGTGTTTTTATTCCTCTTTAGGCATGAAAAAAAACACAAAAAAACCAGAAAACAATGCAATTTAATTTTTTTCATCAACCTATTTTTCATGGAGTTACAAAAATATCCACTCAGCTGGACACCATGTGTTAAATTTTAAAGGCAAAGAAACATGCATTTACTGATATACTGTGTGAAAACTATTAAATAAAAACATTTTAATGCCGCTAATTTGATGTTTTGTCACATTTTATCATACTCTAATAATAGTTATTACTTACTTTATTGAAATAATATGCAAAAAAAAAAGTTTTTGTTTAAAAATGCAAAAAATGAATAAATAAATAAATAAATAAATTCCTGTTAATTGCAATCTAATAACAATTTGCATTTTTTTTTTGCACTCAAACATGTTACTGCAGATCAGGATTATTTAGAACAGTCAAGTTACAGTAATGGTATGAATGTCAGTGTATGGGATGATGCATAAGTGTCCACTGTGTTGGCTGATATGGAACTAAAACAACAAAACCCATGAATATACAAGAGAACAGCTGGAGAATAACTGTCCACTGGAGTGACCACTGTGCATGAAAGGGTTAATAGTTATTAAGCTAATTTGCCTATTTAAAGGTGAACTAACCCACCTATTCAAATGCATCCATGTTAATTAAAGTGTTGATGTATATATTATTCAATAGTTTACAAAGATAGCAATAACAATGATTATATGCTAATTAGCCTAAATAATTTTTTTTTTCTGTTTGTACAACAGGCACAACGCCGCATCTGCTTTAAAAATGAGCTGATAATCTCCCAAAGAGAAAATTAAAGGCACAACATATTAATGCTCCTAATGTGTGCTGTATATTGATGCTAATTACTAATGCTAATGCCAAAGCTGGATACTGCGTGTGTATTAGGATGATTAACTGTGCAGACTGTATTTCCCATTACATGGATAACAAAGTGAGTTAACCTTTAACCTTTTGACCTTTAATGACTAGAGTATTGGAATCATTCACTGGTATTTAGTTTTGTATTTAGGAGAAACAACCTAACTCGTTATGGCTAATTATGTTTTAGCAAGTTAGCATACATTAATATGCACGCTTGGCTAATTTGCATATGGTCACATTACACTGCAAATGTTTTTATGACCTAAATAGACATATTGGCTATACAGTCATAAGTGTAGAGTTGTTAAGATATTTATCATATAAGTACGGTTAGGGGCAAATTAGAAAAAATAACTTTTGACAAAGACAAACAACAGTCCATCATTAATTTAAGATGAGAAACTTTAAACTTTAAATCCTCAAGTGCTGTCACAAAAACCATCAAATAGTATGAATTTATGCTCGTTACAGGAAATTACTTTAAATCATTCAGCCTTTTTGTGATACATTTAGCGTGCTAGTCAGTGTTTTAATGTTTTGGAAGCAGTGTGTGTTTTTATCTCAGTGGTTATGGAAGAAATGTTCTTGGCAGCATATGATATAAAACAGATCGCCAAGGGCTTATCTAACATTACAGTAGCTGAAGACAGATGCATGACAGGCTTTCTTTGTAAACGATTGGCAGTGTAATGCATTCTGTATAAAATGCACTCTGATTCTTTTATACGTTATTTTTGGCCTATTGTATTTGTTATCTAGGACATGCGTTTAGTCATACCTACACAAGTATGTTTTTTACAAACACTGTTGTTATTCCTTTTGGAGTTAAAAAAAACAAAACAATGAAATGACTGTTCAGCTGGAAACATTGGTATCTTAATTATGCTCTTTCTGCCGGAAGTGATGGGTGCAGCTCTGCAGCATCTTCTCTTAATGCAGAGCCAGCAGTCTGCACGAGAGCACATCAGTCCTGAGGGAATTGTTCTGCCTTGACACCCCCTGTGGAGCAGCCAGGGACAAGGGGTGGGGGGGTGTGGGGGGGGCAGGAGCATCAAGATAGACAGACACGAACACAGAGATGGACAGAGGCCAGACACCCCTTACGGCTGTTTGGGTTCCCTGCCACTCATACAGATGTCATAGACCGCTGACCCACAGACCGGATCGCATTGCCAAGTTGGGTGAAAAGTTTGTAATGTTACATACTTTATGAAACTCCTGTCTTAAAGTAATACATCAGCACCATGCGTCATGAATGGGTGAACAACAAGTGAACCATGGACAGACTAAATAAGTAAACAACACCCATCTGTTTTAATTAATGATATGACAGAGCATCTGTGAGTGATACAAGCAGAGCCTGGATTTTATGTCTTCAGGGAACCAGAACTGTGAAACCTTGCTGCTGGCAATAATGAAAAAACTAATTTATCATCTTTTGTTTGGTCTGGATGTGTGGTTTGAACTACTGTAGTTTTTTTTTTTTTTTCCCATTTATGAAGTTGGAAAACTGACATCATTTTGAGTTTGAGATTCACTTCAAAAAGTGCCCAAACCTTCATCATTATTTCTACTCCTGTTCTATCAAAACCAATATGTTCACATGGAACTGATTATTTGGAAATGGAATATTTTCCTGTGTAATATGCTTGGTTTGAGTCCCAGCTGCTCCCGAGCTTCTCCAGAGAAACACTGTCCTCTCACACTTTGGAGGGCAGTGCACTGAGTAATGCTTTTTAGATGGCCTTGGATATATTGCCCCTGGAATGATTTCATTTTCCACTGTATAAACTGCAAAGCTAATGCTGTGGCGTGGAGGTCATCAGTGATTTTCTGTCCCCTGTCCTCTCTTTCATCTCTTTGGTAGTAGATGTCACGATTGTTATTGTTTCTACCTGCAGAACGTATTTGGAAATCTGGAAAGTGCTGCAGCTCATGACTCCAAATTAAAACATGCTGAACTTCAAAGTCTATATAACCATAAGAAAGGGGTTTTGTAAGTATTAGTAGTATTGATATCACAAACTCTCATCGACAGTAGGGGAAGTTGCATACCAGACCATGCTTACATCTACAAAAACTATCTATTCACAGACTGCATCACTTACTGTCTAAATTATAAAGCTCATTGTATGTGTAGATTCTCATTTGCCCAGGTCATCATTCTTCTGGGTAGTTTTTACCTGTAAAATTAGATTACCTGTAAAACTAATTGTTTCCCCACATCTGTATTATGTTATCACCAAGTTTTCTTCTTCAAACTAAAACTCATAGACACTTACTTTGACAGATGGTCAAAATAACAGTGTCTCTTCTGTCTCTTACAATGTGCCTTATCAGCTGATAGTTTACATTATAGCTCTGCTAACTTAGTTTTGTTTTTAGACTGAAAACAGCCGCAGTAAAACCACAAGTCATCTCTGTTTTCTGTTTGATTTGCGTTGTCAGTGGCTGAATTAAAGGTTTGTTTGGAATCAAACAAGGTCAGAACTGTCACAGTTTAGTCTGAACTGTGGCTCAACAAACGGCGACTTAGCAAAGATAATAACAACACATAATAACTTTATGCCTTCATAAGTCCCATAATCAAAGTCAACTGTGTAGAAAAAATGCTGCCATTTTAGCATCAAACTCTGTTATTTTCATTTAAAGCTGTGTTCGGTGGAGGAAACAACAATAGTGCTTCTGGCTTTTATCACTTTGTCACTTTCTTTGACTCTTAAACTTGTTTCTTAGTGGTTCTCATCCCATGTGGTCACTTTCAGATACTACCGTAAAAGGCCCCCTAGGGTTTGTTTTCTTCACCATGGGAGACCAGCAGATTGACTCACTACTTCCTGTAGTGGTCACATAAATCCCAGAGCCCTTTATTCTAAACACAATGATAATTTTAGGTCATTTTTTAAATGCACAAAAGTAAAAATAGCCTACTACATGTAGCTTCTGTAACATAATGAGCAAATATTGACAATATGATTACATATTAGGGCAGATTTTGACAATAACAAGAGCAGAATACCCGTCATTCTTCTTAAATGCATTAATGTTTAATAGATGTTTGGTAATGTCCTTCTTGTGGGGACGGAGAATGATCTGAGGTGACAAATTACAAAAGAAGCTGACAAATACCCAGTGTGGAGATACCGTGTTGGTAATATACACTGAAAGGTTTCATTTTCTTATGCAAATGCAACAATTCAGTTCGGTCAACAGAAGCCAAAGAAACATAACAACTTATCTCCACACAGCAATAAAATCTGTCATTGAGCATTTTCTGTGCCTCATGTCTTCTCTGTTTCTCTCAGCACACTGTTTGATCAGTTTGATTTGTTCAAACAGAATATGGCTCTCTGTGTTTTGCGGGCAAACCCTCCACTCCACAGGTGGCGTATCTCAGTGTACTTTTCATTTATTTTTAATGACAGGCCCTTCAGGCATTAGACTCATGAGTCCTCATCCTCTTTCACACTCCCAGTCTTTCATTGCATCAGCATCCTCTGGGGCCTCCCCCGATGGCGAAGCTAAACGGCTTGAAGTTGACGTTGACCTTTTCCTGATTCTCTGAATGCTGCTGCAGTTGTGTGTCACTTTAAAGACCCCTCTGAAGGAGTTCCACAGCGAGGCTCTAAGGGAGAATAACGAATAAGACATTTCCAATAAGACAGCAGACAGATGTGTTGATGCCACCTGATGAATAGAACAGATGTATATTCTACACTCACAGTCAATGAAAACTTTGAGACCATATTTTTCGACATAATTTTATTTTGAAATCCTAAACTGGAGTTTTTTCACATGAATCATTTGTTTAGGATATTGGCATACAGAAAAAAAAATCTAAAGTTTCAAGAATAATCTCAAAACAAAAAACTTAACAAAAGAAAATGGCACCTGCCAAACACAAAGTCACAACAGTAGCGGTCCTGGTCTGGAGTTGTCACTCTCTCTCACCCTGGACGTGGTCTATCGTCAACAGAGCCTGTCGTGTTGTGGCGTTCAACCAGGTTTCTGATTGTGGGTTGGGAACAGCCCATACATAGGCCTGGCTATATCACTGGAGCTCAAACCGGCCTCCACCATACCCAGTGCCCAGAGACGTCCAGAGACGTGATAGACGTGGCATGATGCCGTTCACTGGACTAACAATGGTGGCCTTTTTTAGGCCTTTATATAGGCCTTCAAAACCAATCCTCAAATTGTGCAGATACCCACTGAGTATTGCTCAATGTATTTGGTCCACTTTTGCAAAGAGACCAACCCATGTGCAATGAACCGTGACAACATGACAACTCATCATTATCTCAACTACCCGAGCACTAAGTCATCAGTAAATCCACAATGAATAATTACAACCCCCCTACAAGTAGAAATATGCAGACATTTCAACCTCAAAGTTTCTTTTGACTGTCAGTATAAATAAATGAATGGAGTTAAGACATGTAGTCACAAGCCATTTTCAACACTTTTCATTGGGTAGATATTTATAAAACCGTCAGGCCAACGTGAAGACTGACCAATAGAATCTTTACTGCCCTTGCATCAAGTTTCTTCTTTTCGTATGCTAGACAGCTAGCTAACGCATGTGATGTAGGCTCCAATGAAGACAAGATGGTCCTTTATCTTGTTTATTGAAATCCGGCATCACTTTTGGAACGTGTATAAAGACAAATGATGTCCAAGGCGACAACTGCTGAGACAAAAGTAGTAAATTCTGCACAAACCCGCTTCCTCTTCACATTACTGTCACACAGTATTCCCCGCACTTGCGCTGCACACTCTGTGCAAAAAGTCAAAACACTATTTATGTTTTACCACAAAAGGGCACCAAATATCTACAAATGAATACCGTAATAAAACTCCAGTAATCGCAAATGTACAGGCAGAATAAAATCATTTTGTGACCCAAAAAGAAGACCAAATACAAATACTTACAAGGTTTCGACGATATGCAAGAATATTGAGACAACAGCCCACACTTCCAGAGTCTATTTACTGCTGTCTACCAAATACAAAAGTATGATGGTTTTTAAGCATTTGACAAAACACTAGGCCAATTACAAGGTCAATGTTTACGTCAGTAGCCCATTTTTTTCTTTTCACATATCCATGCATTGCAGTTTGTTTGTTTTTGGTACAGTGAGGGTATATTGATCTCTGCAGATGGTATCTTAACATGACATACCAAATCAATTTCCTTCTCAACTACCAAGCTCTATAAAGAATGCATGAAACATAACAGACAAGGCAAGAAATAGGTAATGGAATGAAAAACAAGTGGCCTCTTAAAGAATAATGGTTCTAGTGCCAAGTTAATAGGTCAGAACTGATTCTCCCAATACTTTTAAACAGTCCATGTTGCGTTTCTCTAACCAAGATAATTTCCTCATCTTAACCTTTAAAGTTAACCGGACATTAACTATAGAAGTGGCCTTTCAGAAAAGCTGGATTTTGACATTGTATAGTAGGTCATAGCTTTTGGAAATGCATATGTCCTCCCAATAAAAGTACTGGATGTTGAAACAAAGGTTGTACCAGTGGGTTATTTTACCTAATGTCAGTAACTACAGAAGATGGAGCATAAAATTAATAGTAGGATATTAATTGGGAAATGACTTGAAGGATAAATGACATGTAGGGCAAAAGATAAAACTGGCTTCTACCCAGTTTTTACAGTTACATTGAGTTTGATGTTCAATCATTTCAGATTTGTTTAGGTATTTATTATCTAGACTCCATGTTAATACAGTGAAAGTAATCAATATCAAACAGACAGTGCATATCACTATCAATGGCTTGTTTTGGGAGTAGGGCAGGAGTATATTGGCCAACTAATCAGCTGTTGGTTTTTTTCTCTAAACTCTTGTCATTGTATTGACCTTTAACTCAAGTGGTAGATAGTGACTATTCTGCTTGGTTATTAGTATCTTACGTTTGGCTTTTGATGAAAGCACAAAAACCCCCCCCAAAAAACCCAAAACAGAGCAGCTTAAGGAAATGCCGTGTTTTTAGCATTCATAATAACTTGCTAAATCATAGAAAGCAAAATACTTTCTTTTAAAAACAACTTAAGAGAAAAAGATGATTACTGAATGGTATGATGAGAGTGAAATGAAAACGATGGTTCATTTTCTAGTTTCGCTGGTCTGGTGCAGGATCAGCAAAACCTACATACGTCATTAAGGCGACAACCTGATGACGGTGTAGTCACAGTGCTAAATCCAATTCGTTTTGGATCAGCAACAGGATGACATGATGAACATAACACTATTAAATTGTTATATACAATATTCAAACAGCCTAACAGCTAACCGGCGAACAGAGAATGTGATTTATGGCTGAGCTGCAGTCATTTCATTACAGAGAGGGAAGATGCACATGGTTCATGTTGCATCTGTTTCCTAGAATGGCTGAGTTGTTTTGACAAGAGGTGTTGTGGCGACTTTCCTCTTCAAGAAAACTACACCAATATTGTAATGCTGGACTTAAAGCGAGATGAGGTGAGCCAAAAACATAGATGAGACAATATGTAAACACTGCAAAAAGTCAGATAAGCATGTTGTTTGAGCCTAGCATGTCCAGACCTGCCTCTAGACTTTATTAGAGTTGTGCCAGCCACCTTCAGACTTGTTTCATCCTTTGGGAACTTCTGCTGAGCATAATTCTGACACTTGGTGGTAAACTTGGGTAAACTGGTTTCTGCTGGTATTTGACCGCATATCAAACCAGTACTATTATTTTTACAGTGGTTTAACCCTAATGGTACTGCCCTCTTTACTCAGCTGATCAACTATTGTAGATTTTGGACTGGTGTGTTAAAGGAGAAGAATTCCAAAAACCATCAGTAGAGTCCAGTACTTTGTACACTGTAAAAAAAAAAAAAAAATCTGTAATTTAACAGAATTTTCACTGCTTATTTTACAGATTTTTCCTGCATTTTTAAGAAACAGGAAAATATCAATGAAATGACAAAATAGACTGTGATTCTACATGTCAAATGCAAAATAATACAAAAAACTGTAACTGTGAATAACCAAAAAATTTCAATTTTTCAAAAGAATTTTTTTCTTTTTTCACAGAAAAATAGTTAAAATACACTTGCAAATGTATCACAATTTCACATTTTTTCCTTTTCTATTATTGAGATTAAGCTGTTAATTTAAAGTTTAATACTGTAAAAAAAATTATAAAATGAGATAAAATTACTGATAATTAACCGTAAAAGAAGTATTTGTTCTGTAACTTTAACAAGACTTGTTTGTTAATTGACAAATATCTTGTGTAACTACGGAAGGTTTCACAACAAAAATGCTGAATAAAAGTATTTTTGTGAATGTATAACATGTATAAGCACTGATAAACTGTCCAAATACAGTTTTTATCAGTGGATTGTACAACTTAGTCTCATTGAAAATAATTTTTATATATATTTATAGGTAATTTGATTGTTTTAATACATGTAAATATTCTTTATTAAACATTAAAAAGTCAAAAAATATGCAAAATCTCATGTAAAGTTAGGGCAAAAAAACTGTATTTTAATTATGGAAAATTACCGTATTTTTACAAGATGGTTATTTTCCATTATTTTACAGTATTTTTTCGGCACCCCTGCTGCCAGAATAATACTGTTTTTTTTTACTGTTTTTTTTTTTTTTTTTACAGTGTAGACTCAATTATAAGGACTGCTGAAACTATTCTTGGGGAATAGGGAGGATTAGAACTAACACTATGTTGGTGTTTCCTTTGACCCTTCAGTTGCCCCAAATTCATATAGTAAACATAGGAAATGAAATAGTTTTTGACACCAAATAAAATGTTCTAAACAAACAGCCCCTGGCCTGATTAGCTGAGTTTGATATGGCCTTGTCTTCAGCAGTGACACAAGGGCCCAGAGGTCTGTCTTTTTCAATAGTTTCCGGAGCCCCAGTGGAAATGCCTGCTCGTACAGCTGCCTGCAGCACACTGACTGTATGTAAAGGCAATAGCACAACCCAGCACACACACAAAGCTGCCTCTGTCCACTGCTTCCCTTCTGCCAGCACATGGTCCCCAGAGGGAGGTGAGGGATTTCAGGGACATAGACGTCACACACACATGCATGCACAAATGTGTTTTTTACAACAATGTTTTATATATACTTAGAAGCACAGTAGCTCTTAAGCTCATTGACGTGTACACAATGCACACAGTGGGAAGCCAGGACCTCCCCTGGCTGATAAATAGCTCCTTTCTTTGTGCGTATGTGTGTTTGCAGAGCTTGCAGAGAGTTAGAGCTGTGAGAGTTTGGAACTGAGACAGCTTTCTTTGCAGTGCAGTCCGGTCCACAGGCTGCTGCTGCACGCTCGCCTACCCACCACAAAATAAGCCTTTTCCTCAGGAAGTGTGAGTGCACTGCTGAGCGTTCGGACCTGCCAATTAGACAGAGTCTCTCCACACTCGACACTCCCAGTGCCACTGTTATTACACTCTTACAACTCACAGCAAGTCAGTACCATTCACATTTACCCCGAGTCTATCACGTCTCCATCAGAATGACAGTGTATTGGCAGACTGGAAAACCATAGTAAGCAGCTAAAAGGGTTCAGTAGTTTGTAATGGAAATATTTATACATCTTTCATCTGAAGGAAAACACTAATGTTCAGTTGAAATAGGAAAGAAGTAGCATTAAGTCTGTGTAAAAGAAATGGGTGTAGCCACTGTTATGTTTGTGCTGGGATATTTTAAAGCTCCACGTTTGATCAGAGAATCTAACTGAATTGTATACATGGATATTACATTTGATTCTTATCAAATACAATGTGCATTTACAAAGCATTTGATCAAAGTGAAACTTCTTTGTACACAGCATTTTCTTCAGTACTACCAGAGATATAACAAGAAAAACAAATTGTTTTCTGTATTAACCCACAAAGACCCAGCACTACTTTTATGTTAGTTCCCAAATGAAATTTTCTCTATATCTAACATTTTTTAAGTGATTTATCACCATTTATTTGTAATAATATAATATACAGGGTGGGGAAGCAAAATTTACAATGAACATTTAGTTGTTTTTTCTCAGCAGGCACTACGTCAATTGTTTTGAAACCAAACATATATTGATGTCATAATCATACCTAACACTATTATCCATACCTTTTCAGAAACTTTTGCCCATATGAGTAATCAGGAAAGCAAACGTCAAAGAGTGTGTGATTTGCTGAATGCACTCGTCACACCAAAGGAGATTTCAAAAATAGTTGGAGTGTCCATAAAGACTGTTTATAATGTAAAGAAGAGAATGACTATGAGCAAAACTATTACGAGAAAGTCTGGAAGATACTATTAAAGAAGAATGGGAGGAGTTGTCACCCAAATATTTGAGGAACATTTGTGCAAGTTTCAGGAAGCGTGTGAAGGCAGTTATTGAGAAAGAAGGACACATAGAATAAAAACATTTTCTATTATGTACATTTTCTTGTGGCAAATAAATTGTCATGACTTTCAATAAACTAATTGGTCATACACTGTCTTTCAATCCCTGCCTCAAAATATTGTAAATTTTGCTTCCCCACCCTGTATGCAATATAAATCAGGTATTTTCCTGTTCTTAATTTACTGATCACGAATATGTTCATAAAATCTCAGATTAAAGTTGAGGGTTATTGTTTCAAAAGCAGAGAAAGCCGCAGAAAAAGTGACTTTTTCAGTCAAATTTCTCATTAACTGAACATAACCAAGCATTTACACCCACTGTCATTGATTAAACTCCATGGGTTTTACTGGTCAGTCAATGTAGTAGAAGACGACGGTGTTTCCACGTTCACTACGGAGCTTTTGAATGTCCAAATGGGTCATATCTGATGACCATGAAACAATTACAAACTGCATTTTACACCAATTATTTACATGTATTGATAGGATTAATGGATCGGCAGGAATTAAACAGTTTCGATCAGTAGATGCTTTTGGTCAGTGATGGATGTCTGGGTCTTTATGGGTTAAGATAATTCAGACATATTCTAGGAAAATATATATACAATTGTTTGTTTTTTTCTTTACAGCAAGTCTTTTGATTGTCAGTTTGTTTAACAATCCTTAAATCTTTTTATGTTTGCAATAAAAAAAGAAGTATCAACTAGAGCTGTATTTGGTTTTACGTGTGCAGTTGTATTATATAGCAATTCATTTAGCTCCCCATAAAGTGTAAACTCACTCAATAGCTGCAGCTGGCCTGGTTAGATTTCTAGTGCTGAATTTATACTAACATCGGATCATATGGCTAAGTTGTACTAAGAGGCCTTGTAAAGGTAAATTTAATGAAATATTTGAGTGATTGCATCCATTCTTACAGAAAAAAAACACATTTAATTCATATTCACATTTATCATATTCACAGTTGCTCTGCACTGATGTTTGAATATTGTCATGTGGCAATAGATACCAAAACCAGGCTTAAACAGTTGAATTTTTGTTGCAGATTTAGTTGTTTGTTTGTTTTTTTGTTTTTTTTTTTGTTTGTTTTGTTTTTTTCAGTCAGGAGGTGTATGGGGTATGACTTGCTTTTGGATTTGAGAAACTTCAGGTGGGCTTCTTTTATCAGCCCCAGCAGTTGCAACTTGATTATTAAACTCTAGATTTAGAACAGTAAACCCTGCTGTCTTTTTATTACGTCTGAGAACATTATTTCCCAGATGAAGTAATAAACATAAATGGTAAAAGTTGCCATTGCAAATTATCTTGAAACCTTTTTTTTTTTTTTTTTTTTTAAACCCGTGAGCTTCTGTTTATCGTTGCATGGCCAACTGCTGTTTCTTCAACAATGCTGCCAAATTCAGAGTACACATACAAAGAATCTGAACGAAAGAGCCAGTGAATTTACAGATCAAACGGTCTGTTTGCAAGAAGTTGGCTGAGAAAACTATGTGAAGATTTCACACTTAATGATCTAAGACATCAAATATGCTGAAACTATCATCAAGTACTCATCAACTGCTCTAAAAGGTTTCAAACAGCTATTTTTTTTTTTTTTCATCTATTCATGTCTGAGACTTTTTCGTGTCACTTAGCTTGAATATTTCATAATTCTGTACAAGCTGCTGGGCAGTTTTAGAAAGAGGACTCCCATTTCACAATAGTCCAAAAGCCTTTCATTGTTGGTCTTTTGTACTTTATCAAACTTCAGATGAGCTTTTAATGGGAGTGCTTGGGTGTATTATCAGAACAAAAATGCAGTGCTTTGCAATCTCAATAAAGTGTCCTATGGCTTGGTGAAATTGAACAGTAGGGAAAACCGCCTCATGAATGAATTAGTCATCTGCAACAGATTACTGCTGCAATAAAAGAGCATGTTTCTCACTTCGACCCTAGTAACTGGAGAAAAGCCTTGTTGTCACCTTCAGAGCCTGGGGGTCTACTCCTGAGCAGGATTAAATTTGTTGTTTTATTTGCAAGCCTTTGTTGGTGTTTTGCACAAAGTGACAAACTGTAGATTTGAGCTGCACAAGGTTAAAACAAATATGAAAATGATGTGATCATGATGACAAGTTGTAATTTCCATAATCTTTGCAACTCTTTATTGTCGCTGTTTACCAGAGAACTGCCAACTAAATCAACCCTTTGAGACTCGTCAAATAGAAACAAAGAGATTTTACCACATACAAGCTACAAGTTTTGTATTTCATGGACATTTCTTTTCTTGTCTTACAGATTGTCATGGTGTATCGCATTCCTGCAATTTGTTCAAATGACTAAGAAATATGTAGCTCTTCATTAAATTCAGTTGTCAGCTGTGTTTTAATGTTACCAGTACAGAATAATAATAGTAATAATGAATAATAAGATGTGGTGAAGTGAAGAAAATAAATATTCTGCTTCACCTAGTTGTGCTTACACATGTAAAGAAAGACATTCATCAAAATAATCCAACCCCTGCATTTCACACCTTGGTCAAGACCTGTGACAGGAGAATTAACCTAGCATACATAGTTTGGATATTTCTGACTGGAAGAAAGTCACATGACCTGGAGAGAACATATAAACTATACAGTCTAGCTGTGAATCTAACCCTCTCCTCACTGTGGGCAACAGAGCTTACCACTATGCCAATGTATCATCACAGTATGGAAAAAAAATTGCTCTTAGCTCAAAAAACTACTTTGTTTGTCAGAGGCCAGTTCAGGAATCTGCACTGCAGTTTTACTTTGGGGGGAATTTTTGGTTTGTTTGTCTGTCTGTTAGCCAGATAACTTAAAAACTTATGGAAGGATTGTAATTTAATTTTCAGGAAATGTTGATACTGGCACAAGGAACAAATTATTAAATTTTGGTGGTGAAGGGGAGGGACTGGTCTGCCTTGGTGGAGGTCTGCACTCTCCGAGTACTTCTCTAGCTGTCAATGATTTGACATCATTCCACAAAGCTGCATCTTTATTGTCTTCTCCAGAGAGGTTGATCCTTGGTTTTATGTGTCAAGAACTTCTGAAAATCAACCAAAAATGGACTTATTTTTCTAATCACAACATCTGAAGTGGATTTACAAGGTCCTGGCAGATTGATTTTTATTTTTTATTTTTTTCTTCTGGCTAAATTACAACCCTTGCTCTGTGCAGTCTTTATGTGTCACTATCTGTGACCAGGGATGTGACAGATATTGTATTTTGGATGGTCTAATTATGGGTGCATACCCACAGTAAATGGCAATCTGTTTGTTGGTTTCTTCTGTTGCAGTCTGAATAAAACCCTCTATCTTTTTCCCTTTACACGTTGTTTCCAAAGGCCCCGCCGCTATAAAGCGTCACTGGTGCACAACTGTCTACTATTAAGACACCAACTTTGCACCAATTTAGGCCGCTGTCTGGAGCAGTGGGCTGTGTACGCAATGTTTGTCTAAGGAATAGAAATGTCACCAAGTAGAAAAAAAAAACAGTCCTACCCCCTTTACTTTAAATCTGCAGCTTTTCCATTCCTCTGTGATGTCTTTGAAACAATGAATAAACAGTAGAGCCAGTGAGTATTACATGCTCAGCCCAGAGCCTAAATGTGTACGGTGGTGTGCTTCCACATGTCTGGTCGTGTCACGTTTGGCCTGCCTTGCGCCTGTTTGGCAAATCTTATTTCCTGTGCTGGGTGGGCTGTGTTTGATGGGGATGCACCATCTTCCATTATCAAAAGGGTATAAAACAAACAACAGCCACCAAATGCTGTTATCTTTCCAGATATCGGGAGGAAGACGATACAACATAAAGGGAAAGAACGAGGGAAGGATATAAAAAATGGGATAAGCCCAACGGTCTGGAAACTCCGTATTATTACCTTTTCTTCCATCTGCTCTTCCTCTTATATGACACTTTTTCCTCCAGCGTGCCATCTTCACTTCCCCAACCCCCTTCCTCTCAGGTACATTTAGGCTAATGTACCATTTAATGAAATAAGATATAAAAAAAAATAATGCATTGTCATCATGTCCTTGGCTGTAGCGCTTTTGTAAGTCATTCAAACACTCATCGCTTCATCTGAAGTCATGGCAGGAATCATTTGTAAAACACCTGGAGCAAAAAATTTCTTGGTGGTGCAAATGGTAACCGCTGAATCAAGACAGCTACATAGCCCAGGCTTCATATTTTGGATTCAGGGGAGTATTTTTCACCGGTTTGTCCTGTTATTAAAAAAAGACAGCTGATTGAGCCTTATGTTGTTTTTTCCATCCATCCATTGCCATGAACGTAAAAATTTACCAAGTGCATTTTATGGTCAAAGGTCAAGGTCACTGTGGCCCATGTACTATGTTTTGGCCATATTTCAAGAATTCATGTGCTAATGATGAAAAAAAAAATTAACACAAGTGCATAGCAACATGAAATAATGATGTTATGAACCAGAGGCATCATCAGTGTGATGTTACTAGAGCCATGTTTCCATTAAACATCAAGTGAATTTTAAATGAACCCTTGAAAAGGCACATTCAAGTATTGAATGTGAATTATGTGTGTTTCCATAAACTGGTTTGGAGTGAGTAGACCAGACTGTGGCTGTTTCTCAGGAGGTGGCGGTTGAGGCTGTATTACACATGGATCTAATAAACACAGTAGAAGGAAAACATTCAGTTGCTTTTTGTCCAGAAGGGCACTGTAAGTTAAACAGTAACAATATTAGAGTTGAAAAAAGTGTTTCCCTTCTCCATCATGAATATGAACCCCTTTTTTTGATGAAAGCATAAAAAACTCAAGCAAGTGTTTGAAGCTGTACCTTTTTAAGACTAGCTGAGTAATAAAACTACCAATCAGAAAGCACAGAGTCATGGAATGAAGTTCAACCACTTTACTGAGAATTCATCTGTAGTAAATCTAAGTAGAAGGTTCTGGCACAACTTCACCTACTTCCAAAGTGCTTGGAGAAGAGGAAGAACTTGTAGCAGGTCAAGGACTTCAGCAGAACTTGTATAGAACACTTTATTTACCTCTAAAGTTAACTCACCATTGTTAAGTCATGAAGTTGTTCAGTACTACAAGGGCTGAGGTCTTTACAACTATATACGTGTAGTTTCTGATGTGAAAAATTCACAATATACGGTCTGTCTTGTGTATGCATTTTTCTGATGTGAAACGTTCACAGTTATTATTCCAGGCAGCCTGCTGGTGCGGTGGTTAGCACTGTTGTCCCACATTATGAAGGTCCTGGATTCAATCCCAACACAAACCAATGGAGGCAGGTTTTCTATGTGGAGTTTGCATGTTCTCCCCATGTCTGCATGGGTTCTTTCCAGGTACTCTGGCTTCCTCCCACCATCCAAAGACATGCATCTCAATAAGTTTACTGGTCAGTCTAAATCGCCCATAGGTATGAAAATGAGAGCTAATGGTTGTTAAACTGGAGACATGTCCAGGGTGGACCCCATCTTTGGCCGTTATTTTCTGGGATAGGCTCCAGCATCCCTGCAACTCTCACAGGGATTAATTGGTTCAAAAAAGAAAATGAACAGGTATTGTTCCACAAAAACACATAACTCATCTGTAAGAATAGCTTCAAATTAAGATGGCATGTGTCTAACTTAGAGCCCGACCGATTAATCGGCCGGCAGATTCATCGGGCCGATTATAGCTTATCACCAATTAATCAACATCGGCCAATATGTAACCGATTTATTAACTTTTTTGCTGCGGAGATTCTGTTACTTGCTGCTCCTGTGTGTGTGTGTGTGTGTGTGTGCTGCCTGGAGAGTTAGGAATAGTAAAGCCTGTTGGTTTCACTTTCACTTCTGCTCGGACAACCAGCTATCATGCCCCCCCACACACACACGCACACAATCGTGGAATCACGGATTGCTATCGTTATGTCACTACTTATAATACATGGACTCACATCTTTTTCAAAAGTCTGCTCTCCCCAGCATAAAAACTACCACACCTACAACCCGTGGTTCCCCACTGGTCACACACTACTCTTATATCAGACTATTATATGTTTAAAGGTTTTAAAGTTGGGTCCATTATCTTTGTCAGATAAACAAAGATTTATGCAACTGTTAATCCACCTGTTCACAGTTATCTAATATAAGATTATTATATCCTGTGTAGATCAATGTTCATATTTCATATATCGGCCAATATATCAGTTATTGGCCAATATTGGATATCGGCCGATATAATGGATATCGGCTTTTTTTTAACCCCCAATATCGGTATCGGCATTGGCCCCAAAAATCCCATATCGTTCGGGCTCGAGTCTAACTTTACAATTTGTGTATTGAACTTGATTTAGATTATTTGTTCAGACCTCTTTATAGCATTTTATTAAGTTCCCTCAAAGTTTTCATTACATGTAATGTAGCCTGAACAGATGGACATAAACTGCAGCGTCACTGGTTTGCGAAGGCTTATAACAGCAAGCTGGTAATTCCAGTTTCCCTCTGGGATGGTGACAAAAATCACATCTTTGTAACAGCTCTCCACTGCCTTTGAGCATTGTTTGTGCTTCCGTTAAAGAATAACATTAAACCAATTGCTCTTTACTTCACTGAGTCGAAGCCTGTAACAGATGCTTTTTCGGACGGCTTTGTAATAATGTCTTAAAATATCCAAATATCTGGAGTCTTGGAGATGGGAAAGCACAGGAGGACCTTTATTTTTAAGGAGAAAAATGGAACACAGGTGAGGATGCTTGATTAAATGTCGCACAAAAATCATCAATTAGGACACATTTTCAGCTTTGAAAATCTCATCTCTGTGGAAGCCCAGATTATTTCCCAGCTTGTCACTGTACAGATTTTCTGTGAACAGGCTTCTATCGATCATACACTGCAAATAAGCTCTAACCAGTGTAGTCTATGTTCAACTAAGTCGCCTTAATATGCACATTTCTGTATTAAAAATTAACCTAAAGTGGATCTTATGAGTGCCAAATGACTAATTTAACAGAATTCCCTCAACAGTTTTGTTTCTGTGCTAAATCATAATCATGTCATACAGTTATATGGGATTGATTGTAAGGATTCCACTTAAAGCCAGTGTCAAACTGAACACGCTTTCTCACTTAGAGATCCACATTATAGATCAGCTGGCTGTTGCTCATTACTGAGAGTGCACTGACACCATAATGTCTGGCGGCGTACACTAAAACCTGCTCCTGTCATATCCAATACAAAGCCACCTCCTTTCTACGTGTCCTGCATTATTCATTGATCATTCATTTTACACTGACGGAGCTGTGACCTTGGGTTTCCACTGCAGGCCTTTAGGCTCCTTGGATTTTTGTTTTGACCATGGCAATTCAGGGTCATGGAATTGTCTAGGTGTGATTTTTGTTGAACATACTTTTTTTTTTTTTTGTAGGATTGCACATATAGGCATTCGTCCAAGCTTGAGTTTGCAACTGGTCCCCTTGCAAAGGATGATTTATTCATTCAACCTTTATTTCAACTCTGAATATAGCAAGGTGAAAGCCTCATTTTTAGTAAAACAATCACAATAAAATCCACGATGGTGATAACAATAGGAAAACCAGGATGGTAAAATAAGAAAACCTGAAGAGTAATCTCAGTCGTTAACATAACTGAAAAACAATTTATGCTACTGAAACAAGCATACTTTGAAGAAAAATGTGATAACATTAGAAATTTAAAATGCCCTGAAGATAAAAATGAAGTGAATTCTTATTCTGCCTGCGATTTATTCCAAGATACCATCAGACCATGAGGTAAAAATGGAAGCATTTCTAAGGTTGTAACTACATCTAGCCACTGTTTGCCAACACACTGGACAGGCTTGAGAGTAGATCTAAAAAACAGAAGGAATAATTTATTAAGGACACTTGAGTACTAGCTTCAATTGAAATCAGACTTGTCAGTATTGACACATGTAAGACACATCCACCTGTTTGTTGCTTCCACTTCCTTCCAAACTGATATTTATGGATGGCTCTCAGAGATTATGGTCCAGTACAATAGATGATGTAAGAGATATTGCAGGAAACACCACATATTTTGTGAAAATGCAATATATAGCTGTTCTGTTTAGGCTGGGACAATGGTTTAGTCAGGCTTAGGCAGAAAAAAAAGTTGTTAGTGCCAGAAAAAGATTGTTTTTAGGGCTAAAATATGAGTGTTACATGCCAACCCTAGAAGTAACATTTACTTTTGGTTTGAAACATGACACTGACATTGGTTTCCTGCATCTAAATCCACTGGTTTGTCATTCCTCCATATTTAACTTCCTTATGTAAAAATGTCACCAGGCTATTCAGAGATTTTACCTAGAAAACAACAATATGGGTTGTCTGTGTAGGTTGTCATTTGCTCAGGTCATCATTCTTCTTGGTAGTTCTTCTCAGTTCAACTGGACTGGTTTAGCTCTTGAAAATGTTTTGAGAGACCAAACAGAAGAAGTCTCTTGAATGAGAGACGAAACATTTTCATAAGAGCTAAACCAGTCCAGTTGAACCGAGAAGAACTACCAAGAACAATATGGGTCATGAAGTCGGGCTGGTTTGTTGATGTGTTTGACTCTGTAAGTCTCATCTATTCTTAGAGTTTCACAAAATGCTATTAGCAGATCTTGATTCAGGCCTAGACCCAGATTTTTGCTGCGCTACATCACACAGGTTTTTAATCCAGACAGTCTCTGCTGTGAACTCCTCTAAGTACCTAACTGACCTCCCCACGGTCTATTGTGGTTTCCTCAATCCCCTCATGTTCCACTCTTGTTTTAGCGGTGGTTTTTGGAACTCTTGGATGGTGTTCCTCTGCTGGTTTCTCCACAGCTAACAAATGTTGCGGTTTCCAGATCTGTCCGCCGCCACTGGTGTCATATTGGCGGCTCTGTGGCTACATTACATCATCCTGAGTGCTTTGAGACACGACCTTTCCCTGCACCAATGATATGTACATTAGATTATAAAGGATCGCATAAATAAGGCATGGTTAATACATGTGTACAAGCATTTTACGGATGGAAATGAATTTGTTAAAAGTGATGTAAGCCTGATTGGTTAAAAGGTTTTGTTAGTGCTCATATAGATGTTGTGGTTTTCTCCAGAATAAAAAGGCTCATAATAGCCTTGAATCTGAGTAGCTGTAGATGACAGGACGGCTTGTCAAAATCATGTACTTCCACAAGACTCAGGGTTATGTGGAGTGTCACTGTCTCCTTTTGTTTGTGTGAGAATGCACACATGCGCAAATGCATTAGCGTGTTTTCTCATTCTTGTCCACTTTTGTGTCTGTGCACTCGCTACGTTTGTGTTTATGCAGCTGTCCTGTCCACTCCGGGCTGTTGTGATGTGGGTTACCGTCTAAATGACAGACAGGTCAGTGTTGTCCTCAGAGGGTTTGCTATCACATCAATAATACAACCGGCTGTCAAACTGAATTGTTGGGTGTGTGAGTGACCCACTCGATGAAATCTGTGACACCATTAAGGCGGCAAAGTTGAAGTGCAGGATATTGCCAGGGTTTGTGTGTGCCCTCGGTTTATTATTTGAGATTTTGAGGAAGATTCTGAATGACAAGCTTCGATAGCGGTGAGCAGGTGCACTCAATAAACCACCACTGAATGGACAACATGAATGTGTGATTGTATATTCCTGTGCATGGATGTCAAAAAAGGTAAAACAAAAGAGACAGACTGGTTTTGATGGTAATATTTATGGTGGACATTTTTTTTACGTCCTTGTATGTACAACATCTCACCTTGTTGTTCATAAGATCGCTTTCTAACCAGAGATAGGATAAAAAAGCAGAATGTCTTCCATAATTAAGATGTGTACACCTCTTTGTGACTCATAAATGGTACGACACATTGTATGAGGTTATGAAAAAGGTCTTATGGAGCAGCAGTAATGCCAGAGCCTTTCTTATGGCTTCTAACTGCAGTGGCTTTATGGAACAGAACGAGGTTTAGCAATAAAATGAGACAGGTGAGGTGTGTATGGCGCTTTGCCTATGATTCTCCACCACTGACAACTTAATGGATTTCCCTGGTTTGAAAGCAGTGTATAAAGTCCCTTCGGCATCATTGGAAGAGAAGAGCAAAAGCTTGCGACTGGGCTGTGAACTCGCCTTTCTGTTCATATTTCTGTCAAGGCGTAAAACTCTGTCTTTTTCCTACATGGTCCTTGTTGGATGCCACTGAGCTGAAGGACTAACTAAGTGCCACTGTGCTGTTGCGGAACAGTTTTCTGCCTTTTGGATCTAAAAAAGAACGCTGAGCATGACACTGAGTCCCATTAAGGGAAATTCACTCTATGTGGTCCTGAGAGGAAGAGTACATCTGTCATCAGTTTGATATTGTTTCTTTGAGAAAGAGGAAGTTTACTTGTTCTGCTGAGTTTTGTGGAAATGGCCACATGAATAATCAATGGCTCCATTTAGGTCACTACCCAAAGATTCTGTCTGAAGTCTTTTTTTTTTCCCCTCCTTATTCTTCTTTAAAGGGGTTATGTGTGGTCTTTATATTCCAAACTTTCAACAGCTGTGGGATGTCCTGTCCTGTGAGTGTAATTGTGACTATAAAACCACCAACAAGTTAACACTATGTATCTACAGACTTACTGCATAAAACATACAGCTCATTGTTTACATGCATCTGTATTATTGTATCATCAAGTTTATTTGGAATCGGTCAAAATAACACTGTCTTATAATCTTCATGTGCCGCATCAGCTGATAGTTTACATCAGGGGTGTCAAACTCATTTTAGTTCAGGGGCCAGATTCAGCTAAATTTGATCTGAAGTGGGCCGAACCAGTAAAATATTAACATAATAATATATAAATAATGTCAACTCCAAACTTTTCTCTGTGTTTTAGAGTGAAAAAAGTTAATTTACATTATGAAAAGGTTTATATCTACAAACTATTCTTTCAAAAGATGTGAATAACATGAACAAACTGAAAAAATAAGTGTAATTTTAGCAATATTCTGTCTCAGTTTATCACTTACACATGTACATTATAACTTACCGATCGCAGCAGATCTACAAATGCACAAAACATTGAGTCACAGGCAGAATATTGTTAAAATTTTACTTACTTTTCTTAAGACATTTCTGGTTGTTCATATTTGTTCAGATTATTCACATTTTTTGCCAAATTATACTTTGTTTTAGTGTAAATACATGGAAATATTTCCATTTACAAAGAGAAAAATTTGGAGTTGTCATTATTTTTATGTTATTATGATAGTATTTTACTGGTCCTGCCCACTTGAGATTGAATTGGTCTAAATGTGGAACCTGAAATACAAGGATTGTTAATTTCTTAGTGTAATTTTTGCATGTCACAAATTCATCCCAAAGGATGGACTGGACCCTTTGGTGGGCAGGATTTGGCCTCTGGGCTGCATGTTTGACACCTGTGGTTTACATTATAGCTCTGTTACCTTAACTCTGTTTTTAGTCAAAAAAAAAAAAAAAACTTAAATCACCTCTGTTTTCTGTACAATTTGTGTTGTCAGTAGCTGAACTAAAGATCTGTTTGGAATCCAGCAAACAAGGTCAGAGCTGTCAGTTTAGTCTGAACTGTAGATCAATAAACAGCAACTTAGCAAAGATAACATCCCATGATTACTTTATACCATCATAAGCTTCATAATCAAACCCACCCGTGTAGAAGAAACGCTGACATTTTAACATCAAACTCCATTATTTTTATTTAGAGCTGTGTCCAGTGGAGAAAACAACAGTGCTTCTAGCTTTTATCAGTTTGTCACTTTCTTTGATTCTATAAGTTGTTTCTTTGTGGTTCTCATCCCATATGGTCACTGTCTGATGCTTTAGTCAAAGGCCCCCTGGTGTTAGTTTTCCTCACATGAGAGACCGACAGAGTGACTCATTACTCCCTCTAGTGGTCACATAAATCCCCAGCTTGTCAGTGGAATTAAATGTAATTCATATCTCAATATTCCAGTAATTTAGTGTCTTTGGCAGAACGTCACAGCTCTTTATTCTAAACACTCTAAAGATAATTCTAGAACATTTTTAATATATAAAAGCAGCACATATATCTCTTAAGGTGAAGGCAAAACATCCTTCTTTTTTAAAAGTGAAACTTTTCCGTTATATTTTTTTTACATTTTGAAAAGTTTTTCTTTCATATAACTTGTGTTAGTAAACCTCTCCTTTAAAACATGTACAGTGCTTTTAATGATTCACACCTTCATGTGGTTTTCTATGGCAGAGGCATCTGTAATGTGAAGGGTACATTATATTCATTGCTTTTTGTACATTTCACTTCACAATGTGTATGTGTTGTCCTGAAACCAAGTGAATAGTGGCCTTGCTGTTTCAATAGCTAATTTGCCATCAGTGTATTTTTACAAGCATTGTATTAAAAGATGTTGATGGAAAGTTTGATGTTTTAAAATATCTATGGTGCAGTTTTGTTATTTATTGTATATAGTTGTTCAGAAATAAAAGGTTAATATTAAGAAGCCCATTACTGAAATATTCTAACAAGGCAGAAAATTATAAGATGAGATGAGATGAGATAACTTTATTTATACCACCATGGGGAAATTTCACTATGGTGAACATTGTGGAAATACTGATAAAATATATTATTTCTTTTCATTTAACCCAAGTGGTTTAATACATAGAATTAAAATAATTATGTTTCTGATGTGCATAATTGTGATTACATAATAACTGTGACAAACCTTGTACTATGCATTATCGAGATTGAGGATCCACTTTATTATAACATCTGTACACAGTGTAGTTCATGACGCTATGCAGGACACTTAATTCACTTCAAATGGACGCATAATTGTCGGTCATTTTAGAACATCCTCTCTTTCTCCCTGCAAATAGCTCTTACAATCACTTTCCAATGCATTTCAGATTATAGCAGTGCAACTTGTAATTGCCAATTTCTAGCGCTCATAAGACAGCCTTCCTATTCTGTTTGTTGTACTCCTCTTTTAACATTGTCTCCGAGCCGCCAAGGACTCCTCTCTTTGCATCTCTCTCTGGAGCTGAAGACAGTCCTGATTGTGGATTCCCGTTGCTGTACACCCCCCACCCCACCCCACCCCACCCCCCTGTTCCCCCCACCCCGTCTCCTCGGTGCTGCTGTCCCCGGTGAGCCAAGCTGAATGGAGACCCATAATGAGCCTCTGTCTCCTCCAGCTGACACACTGAGCTGTCTGAGGCTGTGATGTGTCACTCGTGCCGGGCTCCCCTCTCTCTCTCCAGACGTCTGTGTGCAGAAGAAAGGGATTCCTCCCTAGAAACACTTCCAACTGCCACGGGGGGCTGGAAGAGGGTCAGACCTCCTTTAGTGAGGTCCTTTCACCCAGACTTTGGGTTGATCTGCAGTGGAGGCTGTGTTTTGTTCCCTCTGAGGCTTAACCTTTCTTATTTTTTGTATTTTAGTAGCAGTGATTGCAACCAGAAGCGGCTTGTTTAACTGTGCTGCCTCTGTTGTTGTGCCTGGCTGTACGTCACCAGCTGCCGCATAATGAGCTTCCACACTCGTCATAACAGTTTGGTTTGTTGCGGCTCTGTCACTTTGTGAAATGATGCTACATGTCATCTGAAACTACGGTAATCCAGGCTCTTCTATGCAAGACAGAATTAGTTTTTCATTAGGGTAAGTGCAGCAGAAGGAGCGACAGTCTGACAGCCTCTGTCTGCCTCTTCCTCTGAGGAAGCGTAGTCATAAACCTGCCTGTTTTCACTGAAAGTCATCTGACGCTTCAGCGCTTCAAGTTTGTTTAAACCTGAGGATCATTTGTCAAAATGAGAGTTTTAACGTAGACTTCTGTTATGTTCTGGTTATGTGTTTTTGGGTTTTCCCGTGTGAACATCATGTGCCACTTTCAGAAACATACATACATAAACCTTTATTCTGGTTTGAGAACGCTGATTGTGTTATCTGAATTGCTGTAAAAGAATATTTATCATCAGTAAAAGAACATCTCATCCTGGTTTGTGATCGCTGCTTCAACCAAGTGACACAACAGAATCACAACAGAAGGTCTAAGAAACAGTGGTTTTAAGGATCACTGGATGTGGACTTTAAAGTGTAAGTGTACCAGTATTCTGCACCTAACAAATACTTAACACACACACAACTACTGTAACTAGTTGAAAATGACCATGATTTCTTGCTAATAAATCACTAGTTTCATCTGCATTAGCTAATATGGCTAAATTATTTATCTACAAAGGTATAAAATAAAGTTACTGACTTATTGATGGTGTCCCATGCTTTGTAAGTGTTGTAAAAAAACCCAAAAAAATCCAAAACAAAACAAAAAAAAAATTAAAAAGGAGAGATTTTTTTTAATGCCTTTTCACTAAGGCTATAGGGCTAAGGTTAGTTCAGAACATAATTATTTAAAGAACTGATATTTTACTTTTTTAAATGGAATTATGCATTTTAAAACATTTTCCTGTGGTCTACATAAACTGTAAATGCTATGTTTGGGTCTAAATTCTTCATTAATTCAACTCCACAGGTCCATCTTCAACCCTATTTCTGAGTAATGACACCAGAAAGGTTGTTTTGAGCGCTGGCCCTTTAAATACAAATGAGCCACATCCTGCCCCACCCCCGACCAACAACTGAACATTTTAGGTAATTGGCTGGAAGTTTGGACATATTTTCAGTATGTAACAACTGCTGCTGTTGACAAACAATTATGTCGTACTCAGAGAAATGTTCATCGGAAGTCTTTACCTCATATGTGTAAATGCTGTGACATAACTAGTTATAGACATTACAGATTAAGAAGAAATTGAAACGGGTTGTAGAAATCCACTTGATTTTTGCCAAAATGAATATAAAAATAGCTTTGCAGCACCTGGAGGGTTAAAATTCAAACTTTTTGAATTATTAGAGTCCCTAAATACACAAATAAATGTACCAAAGACTAATAAAAGTGGGTTTAGCAAAATATGACCCCTTTATGAGATAGTATTAACACAGGAGAATAATACCAGTTATACATGCTGGAAATAACACAAGACATGAAAACAATACAAAGACAAGAGAGAAAATACAACTCAGGATGGAAAATACATGTTGTGACATTTTTTGTGATGTTGTATAATCATTGTTTGGCATAAACGGTGCAGCTACAAATGCGGTCTGTGATCAAACCTGAAGACGGATGGTTTGTTTTGGCCGAGCGGTGTATATAATTATAAATGAGTGAGAGCGTTTTAAAGCTGACAAATTAAGTCAGGTCACAGTGGACAACAATAAGCATTACTATGTGACCAAACAATGCAATGTGGGCATGTAAAGTGCAAAGTCGGCTGTGTGTGGCCTCAGTCAAATTAAATGATCAGTTTGTATGCAAACAGAATGGGCCGATCAGTATCCAGGATTGTAGTATATATCATGTATCGTGTATTTTTTATCATGTACACAGGGTTATGAATCACTAGACTTCTGTGTTTCATTAAATCCTATCACGAATATGATCAAACTGTGGATAAAACACATAACCAGGATACTATCTTTATGCAAACACACCCCATATCATATGTGATAAGAGGAGATGAATCTAATACCTGCACATTTAAGGGTATTTTCATCAGGTTTCTTAGTGGGTAGTAATAGAAATTTAGAGACGAATATCTCAGGTTTTATGGACGTTTATTGCTAAATTAGCAGTTAAAACACTGTAATAAAAACGTGTTATTCTGTAATAAATTCTGAATGCCGAGTCATGTTTTAAAACCTCTGCTGATTTGAGAACATAATGTCTGCTGTGTAATAATCTATCGACCAAGAAGAATGCGGCGAGTGTACATTGGATTACTCTATACAGTGTTTATTGATCATCCACTGAATAAATGGTGTTCTGCGATCCTGGGCTTGCAGAATGTATGGTGAATGGACCCTCATAGAGTTTTCTTTCTGCTGTGAATGGTGTGTTTTCAGTGACAGACTGTAGCAGCACTGTGCAAGGTCTATTATTTTCTTATAGCAGCAAAAAAAAAAGAAAGAAAAGATGATTGTGGGCAAGTTATAGTGGACATATTGTGAGAGAAAAAGTACCCATGATTCTTTCTGTGGATTAAAAAAGTACAGATCGGAGCAGAAAATTGTCATCTTTTATATCATTTTCTGACTTTTTTTTTTTTTCCCTGGCTGTATATTTGTTTTCCTCTTGGGTGGAGTCTGAGCGGTAAAAGCTGATCATCTTTGTCAGATTTATGTTTTCCTGTCATGTCCAAAGGCATGTAATTCTGGTCAAAACAAAAATGTTGCTACTAGCACATACACAGTACATGATTCTCCTCTTTTTTTTTTAAATTTTTATTTTTTAAATAATTATTTCTAGCCAGCCCCACCCGTTTCAGATTGATGCTTTTGTTGTGATGGATCCCTTCACAGCGACCCCACCCTCCTGTTCTTAAAACCTGCTGGAGCGCTCACACCTATGCACAGAAAAAGTAAAAGCAGCGAGAAGAAAAGAGCAGCTTCCCACATTCTGTTTAGTGAGCGTCTTCCAAGGCGTTCAGAGTGTTTGCTTTGCAACCACAGGAACAGCCTGCGGATTCCACCACTTACCTAAACACATGGTTTAACCTGGCAGTTCTCAGTCTGAAAACATTCCTCTGATACAACATCACCACCTCTCTGAGCTCAAGCGAAGGCGGCGAATTGGACAAGATAGACCTCTCCAGCAGCAGAATTTGTTTACTTATAGTTCAAGTAGGTTCAGAACAAATACCGATTACTGTCAAAATAAACTGTATGGCTGCGCTAGAAAATACAACTAAAATAAAGCAGATAGCTGAAAGAAATACTGTAATAGAATAAAATGGATTCTGCTGTTTCTTTACTGTCGAAATATTTTTACCTAATCATTTTTTTTTTTTTTTAATGGAAGTTTATTTATTGGTATTTTACCAAGATTTAACAACAAACTAGTCCTAGCTCCAACAGAGAACAAACAGTCGTGCATACAAAAAAAAGCAAATTAACGTATATATTAAACACTAGCAGCATTGTACCCGTGGTGCCATTGTACAATAGCATGAGAGGCTAAAATCATCCAGCACACTTGACAGCATTTGAATACGGACATAAAACTGTGCCTTGTAGATAGTCAGGTAATGTTTCTATTCATTTGGCGAGTTTGGCGGCGATCGGGCCTATGAAGGCTGAGGAAAATCCGTACAAATGCACTCCTGTGCTGCAACATCGATCGGATGGACACAGAACGTGCATTATATAGTAAGATATATACATTCAGTTGTTAGATCTAAAGAACTTTTTTCAAAAAAGGGGATCATAAAAATAAAAAAGCAAACTGACGGATATGATTAAACTAAAATAACAAACAGAAAATGAACAATAGATAAATCAATAAGTCATAGGGGCCACGAAAGGTTATGTAAGGTCATGCTAGCTCATCTTGTCCCGTTTTCTATATAGTCAATAAACAGTTGCCAGACAACCAAAAATTTCTGTGTACAGCCCCTAGTAGAGTTTTTTTTTTTTTTTTTTTTGAGTTTTACGTGATGTATATAATATCAGTAATCCACGATTTAAAGGCTACCTGATTTTTTTTTTTTTTTTAATTTTGTTTCAGTTGACTGGACCCTGTAATATTCTTATAATAATTAGAAATTAGAAAAAAAAAAAAAAAAAAGCTGGGTGATCTGTAAACCATTGCTAATCAGTTCTGCACGACAAAAAATGACATCCTAATAGCCATCTATAAAGATTTTTTTCAAAAAAGGGGATCATAAAAATAAAAAAACAAACTGACGGATATGATTAAACTAAAATAACAAACAGAAAATGAACAATAGATAAATCAATAAGTCATCGGGGCCACGAAAGGTTATGTAAGGTCATGCTACCCCATCTTGTCCCGTTTTCTATATAGTCAATAAACGGTTGCCAGACAACCAAAAATTTCTGTGTACAGCCCCTAGTAGAGTTTTGTTTTGTTTTGTTTTTTTAGTTTTACGTGATGTATATATCAGTAATCCATGATTTAAAGACTACCTGATTTTTTTTTTTATTTTGGTTGACTGGACCCTGTAATATTCCTATAATAATTAAATTTTTATTTAAAAAAAAACCAAAAAAAAAGGCTGGGTGATCTGTAAACCATTGCTAATCAGTTCTACACGACAAAAAATGACATCCTAATAACCATCTAACCCAGTCACTAGTCTCTGGTTGGAATAAGTCTGGTCTTTGCGCATATATTTGCCTCATATGTGGTTGATATTAGGTGACACGATAAGCTTCCACTAGTGACAAAGATGCGCAGGTAGTAGAAGATGATAGAACTGATTGAACACCTCGGTGGTTTAAAGCCTTATAAGAAATTGCTTAAAAAGATGAAGGAGACTGGAATCCCCCTAACTCCTGGAAAGGCTTAAAGGCCATGGAATAAAAACACAGATTAGATACAGACGGAGACACTTTTTTATTTGGATCATACACCTAGTTTATATTCAGGTCATTGCCAATACCAAGATATTTGTGGGCTTGTTTTATTTAGTTTGCAAATAAAAACTTAAAAGTGTTTAAGTGATATGTTTTACTTTATTTTTACCCCTGCACATATTAATATTTGTGATATTCTTACTCTAGATTTGTGAAACTGCACTTTTTGAATGCTTCTCATGTTCTGCATTTAGTATGATAATTAATGTTGATGACTGACAAAGCAGTAATCCAGTTGGGATCTCCAATAAGAAGGATGTAAATGAAGTTGAGGATATATTGTCCATGTAACAGCAGTTAGAAGTTAATCAAGCAGCAAGGATTAAAATCAGGGGGAAAAACAGTAGGATTTCAGAATGAACACCTTGGTTTAGATGTTGTTTAATGCCGTTCCAGAAATGTGAAGCCACTTTTCCCAAGCAGAGCAGTAGAATCATTTCAAGGTCATGTCCGACAGTTGGTCAATTGATTAGTATTGGCTGTCAATCACAAATTTAACCCCTGACCTCTATGAAAACACATGTAATTAGCTAAAACCTTTTTTATAGTGTATAATATGCATAAGTCTTGTGTCTTAAACCACAATATACTGAAAAATAACTACACTTTTTGCCAGTTTAAGCTAAAAAAAAAAAAAAAAAAAAAACATTATTCCATTTAATGGTTGCACACACTACAAAGAGAACAAACCAAAGCTTCAAGGCTGATAACCTTCAATATTTAACAACTCAACTTTCTTGGCAAGGCAAGGCAAAGGCAAGGGCAAGGCAGGTTTATTTCAATGGCACATTTCATTTACAAGACAATTCAAAGTGCCTTACAAAAAACATTAAAAGCATTACAGCAGAAGCAATAAAAAGTATAGGCATGAGAGAAACAAACAAACAAAACAAAACAAAATCAGATAAATAGATAAAACAGATAAATAGATAAAACAGATAAAAACTTAAAAGAATAAAAACTCTATTCAAATGCAGCTGAGAACAGGTGGGTCTTTAACCTGGATTTAAATAAACAGTATTTCAGCTGATCTGAGGTTTTCTGGTAGTTTGTTCCAGACATGTAGAGCATAGAAGCTGAACGCAGCTTCTCTGTGTCTGGTTCTGACTCTGGGAACTGACAACAGACCGGATCCAGATGACCTGAGGGGTCTGGTGGGTTCATACTGGGTCAGGAGGTCACTAATGTATTTAAGTCCTAAATCATTCAGAGCTTTATAGACCAGCAACAGAACTTTAAAGCCTTTCCTCTGACAGACAGGCAGCCAGTGGAAGGACCTCAGAGTTGGACTAATGTGGTCCACTTTTCTGGTCTTAGTGAGGACTCTAGCAGCAGAGTTCTGAATGAGCTGCAGTTGTCTAATGGATTTTTTAGGTAGACCTGTAAAGACACTGTTGCAATAATCAAGCCGACTGAAGATGAATGCATGGACTAGTGGTAAATTGTTATTTCCCTAATATTGTGTGGTTTACACGGTGGGGAAGCAAAATTTACAATATTTTGAGGCAGGGATTGAAAGACAGTGTATGACCAATTAGTTTATTGAAAGTCATGAGAATTTATTTGCCACAAGAAAATGTACATAATAGAAAATGTTTTTATTCTATGTGTCCTCCTTCTTTCTCAATAACTGCCTTCACATGCTTCCTGAAACTTGCGCAAGTGTTCCTCAAATATTCGGGTGACAACTTCTCCCATTCTTCTTTAACAGTATCTTCCAGACTTTCTCATAATAGTTTTGCTCATAGTCATTCACTTCTTTACATTATAAACAGTCTTTATGGACACTCCAACTATTTTTGAAATCTCCTTTGGTGTGACGAGTGCATTCAGCAAATCACACACTCTTTGATGTTTGCTTTCCTGATTACTCATATGGGCAAAAGTTTCTGAAAAGGTATGGATAATAGTGTTAGGTATGATTATGACGTCAGTATATGTTTGGTTTCAAAACAATTGACGTAGTGCCTGCTGAGAAAAAAACAACTAAATGTTCATTGTAAATTTTGCTTCCCCACCCTGTAGATTCATATTATCATGTATAAAGGACGCAAATATGGCAAGAACAAAACGCCCTGCCATCGCTGAGTGACATGCTAACTCTGTCAAAGACATTAAGCGACCTCATGAGAGGGAATTATTCACCAGCATGCAGCCACACATTGATGGCCACCTAACTTCCAACCCCCTCCTCATCCCCCCACCCCTTCCATCAGCATGCATTATTCCTTTTTTTTTTTTTTTTTTTTTGTGTGTGTGTCTGTTCACATCGGCTGACGAGCACAGTTTGGCTGGCGTCGCCCGGAGCTCTAACCACATCACACATAAAGCACACACATTTTCCCCTCACTTCTCGCTCTGTTGCAGTTGCACGGGCTGTTAACGGTGTTTTCAGAGACAGGGGATGTGAAAATATGCAGTGAGAAGAAGGGGCGAAGAATAAAAGAAGAAAGAAGAAGGGAGGAAGAGGAGGAGGGTGGGGAAAGTGCCACACCGGCTGACAGACCCGGCCGTCCTGAGAGGTTAACGGACACCGACCCTCCCCTCTTTCCGATATAACATGACACCCCCACCCCACCCCCTCCTCTCTCGACGCCCGGTTTGATGCTGTCGTTCTTTCACGGTTCGCATATTCAAGGCCTTCTGAGGAATACTTCCTTTCTCTGCTGTAGGACATCATACATAGTGGCAGACCCAATTGAGTGTTTTTTTCTGGATTTTTGCCCTCTTTTGATCTGCCGCATATAAACGCAGGCATGCATGAAAGAACGCACACACAGGCTTGTCCCACACTAGGCCGTAAACATCCACACTCATGCACAACGTCATACATTCAGTCACCCACCCCGCCTACCCCGACCTCCACCCCCCTTGCGGCAGAAATGCATTGTCTCCCTTCACGGAGGACATTAATAAGGAATGAGTCCTTTTGAAGTGTGGCTGTGGGCTGTCACATCCACGCTGACATAATCATCCCCAAGAATAACACCTCCTCCCACCTTTTAACACACACTCCCACACATAATACCCTCCTGCTGTGCATATGTGAACACTCTGGGTCCAAAGGTATTCTCTTGATCCAGTTGGCCTTTTGCCACTTCCTAAAACATCCCACACACTCCTGTTACGCTTTGTAATTTGCACTCTGACTACATTACACTTGTTTTTTTTTTTTTTTTTGTCTTTACATTTTTTTGCACCCTCTGCTACTGTATCCACTCGCCACTTTCATGGTATGTGAGCAGAATGGCAGTGGTCAGCAGTCTTCGGTCTTCTGCATCATTATTCGTCAACCAACTGCCTCTATTGTATTAGTTTATTTCCATTGATTTAGTGGCTTTGCAGCTATTTCAGCGCCACTTTTTTTTTTTGCTTTTGGGTTTTTTTTTTGTTTTTTTTTACGTTTTCGACTTGAGTAAATCGGAGCTCCCAGAAATCCCCTTGATCTCTTGCATGAACAACACAGGGATGATGTGAGGGGTTTAACCCTTGTCAGCAGCGCAGCTTTAAGGATGACAGTCTGTCGGTGTTTTTACCAATGTGATGCAGATATCCAAGGTAGTCTTAAACTCTCTATAATTCATCTAGAGTCACCAGAAGGTCAGACCAGGTAAACAATTGAGTTTTGATGGCTCTTTGTTGTAGTTTGGTGCATTTACGGTATCTGTAGCCCCTCGGATACATTTATTCATTTTGCCACACCCTGATTTGTCATCTGTTGCCAGTATTGGGTCAAAATGCAGATTATCCAATTCTGTGGAATGACATTATGGCAAATCACCACTGAGATATCATTAAATTTAAGGTTTTTTTTTACTGAAATTTGAAATATCATTGAGGACTAACATTCACCAACCAATACATGCTATCATTTGAGCATCAAACTCCATTTTTTTCATTTACTGCAGTGTCCAATGGAGAAAACAACAACAGCGCTTCTAGTAGGGCTGCACAATACTGGGAAAAAAACTGACATTGCTGATTGTTTTAACCCTGCGATATGAAAAAATACGCAGGAGGATATTATAGCTGTGTGGTGTCGACGTAAATAGTCAAACTACTTCTGTTACGTCTCGTTGTGGCATCAGGTGCAAGGCACTATCGACACAGAACACGCATTTCAGTATCGTCTTTTTCATAGCCGAAATAATTCCAGATAACTGACATGTGACTCACTCCATGTACAGGGGCGTGGTCTGCTTCGGTAAACTGATTAAGAACGATTGTGATTGGTGGATCGCTGCATGCAGTGTGTGTCAGGTACCCAGGTTGAAATTAGATGAGGACTGTTTGGGTTTATGTGCCTCATACTTTGCAGGACCTGCGATGTGACTATTGCGCACACGTACATTGCAATTACGATGCTCAAACGATATATTATGCAGCTCTAGCTTGTAGCTTTTATCACTTTCATTGAGTCTACAGGGTGGGGAAGCAAAATTTACAATATTTTGAGGCAGGGATTGAAAGACAGTGTATGACCAATTAGTTTATTGAAAGTCATGAGAATTTATTTGCCACAAGAAAATTGACAAAATAGAAAATGTTTTTATTCTATGTGTCCTCCTTCTTTCTCAATAACTGCCTTCACACGCTTCCTGAAACTTGAACAAGTGTTCCTCAAATATTCGGGTGACAACTTCTCCCATTCTTCTTTAATAGTATCTTTAAGAAAGTCGACATTGCTGTCTGATGTTCTATTGGTAGCATGTTCTAAAACGCCCCAAATAGCATAATCCGGAGGGTTTAGATCTGGGCTAGAAGGCGGCTATAAACATGATTCCCAAAAATTGCTAAAGTTGGATTTGTTGCTGTTGTCAACAAGTGTTTTAGTGTTCTTGTGTAAGATTTTATCTTCAAATCACATTTTACTGCATTTCTAACGGTCTTGTTGTCTACCTCAAGTTCAATTGCCATTTTTCTCATGGATTTGGTTGGATCCTTTAGGATTTTGGATTTGAGAGCTTTAATAAAAGCTTTGGTACGTTTGTTGTTGCTTCCTCCACTTCCAGACTTTCTCGTAATAGTTTTGCTCATAGTCATTCTCTTCTTTACATTATAAACAGTCTTTATGGACACTCCAACTATTTTTGAAATCTCCTTTGGTGTGACGAGTGCATTCAGCAAATCACACACTCTTTGACGTTTGCTTTCCTGATTACTCATATGGGCAAAAGTTTCTGAAAAGGTATGGATAATAGTGTTAGGTATGATTATGACATCAATATATGTTTGGTTTCAAAACAATTGACGTAGTGCCTGCTGAGAAAAAAACAACTAAATGTTCATTGTAAATTTTGCTTCCCCACCCTGTAAACTCAAGTGACTCACTACTCCCTCTAGTGGTCACATAAATCCCCTGGGCCATCACTGGAAATAAATTCAGTTCATATCGATACAATTTAAAAGCTCTTTTTTTTTTTTTTTTTTTCGTATTTGCACTGTTAATCCTTTTCAATTTCAATCTTACACTATCTATCCACCACTAAAATGCTTCTAAACTATATATCATACACTCACGTTGTTTGCAGCTACCTCTAAACACTATATACAGACCCACATGGGTAAATTATGCACAACATGCTGCCTCTAGTTGTTGACAACACTGATGCAACTCCCCTTGTGAATATGCATGACTGCCCTGCTTTAAGATCCTTGTTAACACATCAGATTTAGTTGCGCTAACACATCAAAATGTAACACCTTATGGCATGGAAAATGTTCATGTTAACACACATTTTAATGGCATTTTAGCACAAAATCAGCTATCAGTGTTGAATTTCCTTCCACACTAGGACACTAAGTTCAGATGGAAAACCTGGCATGTATCACAGCTAAGCATTAACTTATCAGCGTTGTCGTTTTTAACTCCGTTGTACCCACATTGAACTTCAGAGCCCCGCTGTTGTATCACCTCTGCAGAAGTTTATTAATCTGACACAAACACAGTGTTGTTTTTGAACGGTACACATGTGTGAATCTGTGTCTGTCAGTTCAGTTCCTCTGATAATGTGGAGTACCCCTTCGCCCTCACCGTCACCCTGAACCACCGCCCCACATACACACTCAGTACAGATTTGATCTTCCGTCACCCGCTGTGAATCCCCCCTGGTGCGATACATCGGTTGATACCCCAGTCTTCTTTTTTTTTTTTTCCCCTTTTGTCAAGCCTTCACACTGTGATTTGGGAAGGAAGCCTTTCATGTCAGGTCATGAACTCTGTCGCAACTGGGAAGCTAATTGAACCGAAGAAAAATAGGCCAAGATCAGGACGGTTTCTCTGATCTTTTTATTTATTAATGATTTTAATAGCAACTAATTTAATTTTCCATTTTTTTTTCATAAAAGACAGATTAGAAATATAATATGCAAACATTTTTCCTCCTTTATTCCTTGGAGCTCATGTTCATATCTTCACTTTTTCCTTTTTTTTTTTGACATCTCCTACTGCTTCCAACATGGCGCTTACATCTACTGTATTTCATCAGTATTAGCAAAACCATCAAAGCATCAGATCCAGTATAACATTTTTATCATCTTATTGTCATTTTTTGATATGCTCATAGATTGATTGGCTTTGAAAGAGTTCAGCAGCAAAATACAAATACATACTCACCCAGTGCATTGTAAGGAGGCGGTAGAATCTGAGTGTTGCCTGTAGGACATGCATACAGTGTCCATACTATGTCACACCACTCCGTCAATCTGATAGATGAAGTCCGACTTGTCGCCTCAGCCCCCTCCACTCATACCCCCGGCTTTCATTTCACACTTTCCAAGTTCCTCGCCTCCTCTCTGCTCCGCACGTGTAAAATTGCACGGAAGCTTGTCCCTCCCACTCACTGTAGTATCTTTTATTATTTCTTTGTTATGCAGTCGTGTCTTTACATTGGTGTGTGACGGTATGCTGGGTGCATCTGTTTCATTCCAATGCATGTCACATACGCATAATCATTTGGATTTGGATGCATTTTTACAACAGTGTGTCTCTATTGTATGCTTGTAACACATGTACAGTGTGAAAATTTCTAGAAGATTTAGAAACACATGTGGGGTTGTCTGGAATTCAAATGGGGTCGCCTGAAATTTCTAGTAATTGATAAAAATATAAATAGAATTTTACTAATGAAAAATATATGATGAGTTGACAGAGACAATCATAATACATACAAGACATGACAAACTGTGAAGCTGAAACTGAAGCACTGTGGTACTGTTTATCTTTCAAATGTTCATTGTGGTCGGTTTCAGATGCTGCAGCTCTTTCGTAATTCATAGTTTGAGTTCTTGTTTGTTCAGTATTAATTGTCAGCCTTGTAAATCCAAGCTGGACTGACTGTACATATCCTGACCAAGGAAAATAAAATTCTCACTTTGTGCAGTAATCTACACCTGGCTTTTCTGCCTCCGTCCATAATAATATACATTATATAGACTAAATGTCATCTAAAATTGACATTTATTTGCAATATGATACTACAAACTATTACATGATCAAAAACATTAAGTTTAGCAAAAAAAAAAAAAAAAAAAAAAAAAAAAAGTTTTGAATGTCTGAGGTTGCCACAATTTTGTGATGTTAAAATGGGGTCACTAGCCAAAAAAGGTTGGGAACCACCAACACACTTACACTGTCTCATGTTTACAGTATTGTAAGGTATACAGTGAAAACAATCAGTAAAAAAATGTGTATTTTAAAGGCAACCTCTACCTCACCTTAATGTGAATTCAATGATGGAAGTAGCTTGTCATAATTTTTAGACACAAAATCACAAAATCTCCAATCGTGTTGTACGCAAGTAGTGAGTTTGGCCTCTATTTGCTTATAACAGCTGCAGGTCTATATTTCTAATTCCTTGGTTATAGTTTAGTGCAAAGCCTAGTCTTGATCCATTCCCATTTTCAAGGTAAAATCCCTCCATTACCCCAGAAATACAACTTAACAATTCCTATATTTCTGATGTCTGTGTTGTGTCTCAGGCAGAACTGCACAGCAGTAAAAGTAGTGCAGCAAATAAGAAGAGCAGCATTATATTCTTATTCCTACTCCTGTTGCTCAGTGTAGTTATTGATTGGTTGGAGGTGCAAAGTCGCTGCCCACAAATTGACACCCAGAAATGTCTTAAAAACAACTAAAACAAGAGGAAAACAGAGAATACAGGCAGAGGGAAGGGAGGGTTAATATACAACCAAATATTGACAGAGGCTAGGGTGTGATAGTCAAGAGGAATTATACTGGGTAGCAAATTCCAAATGCTCAGGATTTTTCCCAATAATGATGGCTAAATCCAAAGCAAATATGGACTTTTTTGCTGAACATGTTAATATTTTGCTGAGCAAACAGTAGCTCATTATATTTTTTGATATCACAATTGCATTTGTAGATGTTGTTGAAGATGTGTTGGAATCAAATGTAGTGTGAAATGAAATGTGTATGGGTATGAAATCTCCATTTTCCACTTTGATTTACAGAAGCCCATCACATATCCAAAGCTGTCTTTAATATGCACATCGATCTCCATGCTGTTAGGGGATTACACTGTCATTTATTTCCCTTTGCTCCAGGCAGTTGGATTAGTATATGCACTGGTTTGCCGTGGCCTATGGCTCTGACTCCAGACCTCTTTCTAATAGCGGTGATTGTGATTGACACATTTTTGATATTTGCGGACAGTCCGTGTTGACCCTGTTACGCTCGGGCTTTTACTCAAACATACTGAAGCGTGACTATTTCATGTACTGCGAACCTCCAGACAGCTGTACAATGAAAGTACATGTAACCTGTGTGGTAAGTGTTTGTGGTTTATGGAGCCATATGCAAAAAGAACAGGAAACCTATGTGGAGGCAGATACACACTGTGCTGTCAGAGTCTTTGTGGCGCTGTAGATCCTTTTGGTCTAATGAATAATGTAAAGGTGCGGTGAAGAAGAATATTTATGCAGATAGTTTTAAAGGAAATCTGGAAGGCTCTGAGCTGCATTAACTCATTTTCATATTCAATCTGTCTTTTTCATTATGTTGATTTGTTGCACGCAATAGGTCTTATTCATGAAACACCAATGGGAGTAAATGTTTGTAGATTTAAGCGTTCATTGTTTGTGCTCCCACTGAATCTATATCAGCTCGGATTTATCACATCAAACCCTGATTTACTCGTGACTCTCGACTTTCCTCTTACATCAAGTCTTGTAGCGGTGAAGCTGTCTAAATACTGCCTCGCTGATCATTTGCTCCGGGTTAGTAGAGAATATTAATGGCTTTAAAGCCGAACATTAAACTCCATATTTCACTTCCCTCTGTTTCCCTTGAGAGGATGATGTACTTTGCTTGGCAGTGAAGTCAAACGCACTCTTGTGTCGTGAAGTGATCTTTTTCCACCTGGCTGCTCTGTTGTAACAATGAATTGGTATTGCTTTAAATACTGACTTGCGGGCCTTTTGTCTTTACCAGTGATTGGTGCAGCTCCAACTTTCCGTAATCCTTCTTTTCAGCCGGGTCATTAAAGTCTGGTGGATTATGAGTGTTTTCCCCACTGAGTAATGAGAACTCCATTTCTTAATTTATGGTAATTAAGTTCCCATGAAGACTTTTTTTTTTCTTTTTTTAATTTTGTGACTGATTAGAATCAGTGAATGAATATATTAATCTAGCCTTGAGTAGAAAATGATGCCTCTGCTCAGTTCGTGCAAATGCTGCTTCCCAGAAATTATATTCATATTTAAGGAAATGGAAAATGCATTCATGTTTTGTTTTTGTTTTTTTTTTTTAATCTTTGTGTAATTGCACTGTATGTAAAATCTTGGACTTTGACACCAGGGAGTGGAATTGTATGGACTGACAAATATTGGATTTGAAATTTTGATTAAATAATATAAGTTCAATACAGGGAAAAATTCCAATATTCAATTAATTCACCAGCATCAACCCTTGAATCAATCAGAAATGAACAATATTTGACTGTGATTTCAAGTAGTTTTTTGTACATTGAGCTATTTTTTTTTTTTTGTTTGTTTTTTTTCCACCCCAAAATCAGTGATGATGCCTAATATTAGCCATTACCTGTTAACTGAGCCAGATATTGCAGATAGATATTGCTTTATGTTAATTAATACAACAATGAATTGCCATGTCTCCAGCTGAAATATTAATAAAACAACTTAGAGTTAAAATTAAAACAAGAAAAAAACCTGCAAGTGTCTGAAAAAGTTAATTTCATTGTTAATAAATACATTTTAAGTCATTCCGTTCACATATTTGCACTGTTTTTTGTTTTAAACATAGGCCTTGTATGTTTGTTTTACTCCAACCGAATGCTGTAAATGTCAAAAATGAATACAGTACAATACAATACGATAGTATAGTGCACTGAGATTGTGTTTTCAGCTCTATAAAGTCCCAATATAAAAGAGTTAAACAATATACAAATATTTAATAGATATATCCATTATAAATATCAGAATAAATGTAATCAAGTAAAAAAAAAAATGGCCACAAGCAGAAATATGTGCAATGTAGTGCAAATAGTATCCAAAAATGCTATTGTCAAAAGCTGCAGATATTCAACTCTTCATTTTTGTCGGTGGGAAAAAAAATGTTTGAATGAAAAGTTTACGTTAAGGATCAGCATTATTGCCGCTTTGAAATCATGTTAACTGTTTCTTTATTTGTTTGTTTGTTTGTTTGAATCAAATCTTGTACATAAATTGTAGTTCATGTAGACAAAATGAGGTACATGATAAAATATTTGCAGTTGCATTTTATTACTTTGGGTCTAATTTCAGGGGGACAGGCATGTTTTTTTTGTTTTTTGTTTTTTGGTTCAGTGGGTAAAGGGCTTGAATATTTCCAAGTCATCTAACAATGCAGGCTTGAAAGGACACAGTTCACCTCCTGATTTGCCTTCAGCCTCCTCCTCTGCTGCTGTTTTCCCAGTGTTAGTCCTTGGACATTTGGTGGTCAGGTAGTTTATGCTGCCCCCTGTTGTCCTGCGCCCCTTGTCTGTCAGCAGCCTTAGGTGTCCCATCGACAGGGTCTTAATAGCGGAGAGTGAAGGGGACGGGGCCCCTAATGGAAGCTCTTTGTTTAGTTGTCACTTTCACTGCTCCCATGGAAACACCCTGCCAGCCAATCGGGCGAGCCCTCTGGGCAGCGACCACTTCCTCTGCTTCTGCTCCTGTCACAGCTTGAGTAAACTCTCACCTATGTGGATTTTCTTTTCTCCCTTCAGCTCTTTTCTACCTCTCTCTCTCTCAGTCAGGAGCTGTTTTCATTATTACCCACTTAAACATAACCCATAATCTTCTTCTTTTTTGTTTCGTTTAACCTATAAAGACCCACAAAGCCACCAGTGACCAAAAGCATCTACTCACCTCTAATTTAAAAAAAACCTGTTGATCCACTAATCCTATCAATTCCTGTAAATAATTGGTGTAAAATACAGTTTGTCATCTTGTCATGGTCATCAGATATGACCCATGTGGACGTTCAGAGGCCCTGTAGTTACCGTGGAAACACTGTCCTCTTCTACAACATTGATTCACCGGTAAAACCCGTGGAGTTGGATCAATGACAGTGGTTTTTGGTACTTGTTTTTATCTTCAGTTAATGATAGATTTTGCTGAAACAGTGACTTTTTCTTCAGTTTTCTCTGTTTTTATATAATAACTTTTGAATTTACTCTGAGATTTTATGAACATCTAGTGGTTCCCAACCTTTTTTGATTCATGACCTCATTTTAACATCACAAATTTCTGGCGACCCCAGACATTCAAAACATAGACTTTTTTTTTTGCTAAAATTAATTTGTTGTTGATCATGTAATAGTTTGCAGTATCATATTGCAAATAAATGTCAATTTTAGATGACATTTAGTCTATATAATGTATATTATTATGGACGGAGGCAGAAAAGCCAGGTGTAGATTACTGCACAAAGTGAGAATTTTATTTTCCTTGGTCAGGATATGTACAGTCAGTCCAGCTTGGATTTACAAGGCTGTAAATTGGTACTGAAAAAACAATAACGCAAACAATGAATTATGAAAGAGCTGCAGCATCTGAAACTGACCACAATGAACATTTGAAAGATAAACAGTACCACAGTGCTTCAGTTTCAGCTTAAGAGTTTGTCGTATCTTTTATGGATTGTGATTGTCTTTGTTAACTCACCATATATTGTAATTTTTTATTTATTTATTTATTTTTTATCAATTACTAGAAATTTCAGGTGACCCCATTTGAATTCCAGACAACCCCACATGTGGGCACCCGACCCCAAGGTTGAAAAACACTGATCTACATCATCAGTGAATTAAATATAGGGAAAAATACATGAATTACACTGAAAAATGCAAAATACATTGGATTATATGAAAATAAATGGTGATAAATCACTTAAGAAAGGTTAAAAAAAGAGAGAAAATTCATTTAGGAACTGCCACAAAATAGCACTGGGTCTTTAGGGGTTAAATCAATCAATCAATCACATTTTCAGATCATAATAAAAGTTATCTCATGACACTTTACATATAGAACTGTTGGAAACCAGACCCTCAAATGTAGCTGTGAACTTAAGTGAGAAATGTGCTTTTTATTCTGTGCGATAAATCAAGCAAAAATGAGCTTTTCGTGAAATGTCAAAACATGAGACAGAGGAAAAATGCGTTTGCAGTCTTGTTTCTATCCAGCAACTGAAAGAAAACCTGCATTGTTGCATCAGCAGTTATGCCTTAGTAAAAGCATTAGAGCTTCATTCTTTCCGAACGTTCCAGAGTTCTCGCTTTATCCTCTCCCTGAAGGGGTTTTGAATACCTCCCACTTGACTTTGTACGAGGTGAATATAAAGGTAGGCTCGACTACATGCATCCCTCCCACCGGGTAACACTGTGCCATGTGATAACGGTTTTGGAGAGGAAAATAATATTGGCACCAGTATAGGGAAAACAGGGGAAAAAGGATCATGTGTATCACTGTGCTCAGCTGCAGCCAGATGGAATATGAAGTACCACTGCGTCGCTGCAGGATCCGATTCACAAATACCACTGCTCTGAAGGCGGAGGAGGAACAGGACTTAAAGTCAGACAAGACTGGTGTGTGAAAAAATAAGCTCAATAAGCTCATCACTCGGCATGGGACTGTAATGTATTAGTGTCTACTGAGGGCATGATTATGTGGAATTATATTCAATGTTCAACCGACTCACTGTGTCTTGATAATTAGTGAAATAATGCTGCAATTTTTTTTTTTAAAAAGCCTACTGGAATTTTTTTAAAAAATGCATCAAACTCATTAAAATGCCAGTGTCTTGGTGTGTATATGTACATTAATTCATATGCATGTCTACTGTAAATGGAGTGTGTCTTCTCCAGGGATGTGTGCTCATGTAGAGTGACAGCTGCATGTTTAGTGGCTCTAAAGAAAAAAAAAAAAAAAAAAAAAAAAAAGTTGCCTGCCTACTACTTTAACCGACAATATAGGTTATTCATGCACATCCATTGTTTGTACTGATCTGTAGCTGCTTTTAGGTTCTAGATATTTTATAAAAGGAAGATTGTGTGCACAAAAAAGGGAGAAAATACCTCTTTATAAAAATGTCCATGTTATGGTGGACTTGGTTTAGTAAAGTTCTAATGTCCACATATGCATCAGTGTCTGTTTTAAGATCCAGTCTGGATATATGTGAAGTATGTACAGCAGGAAAAACAAAGGTTTCAGGGAAAGAACAGCTTCTAGAAACCAAAGTGGTTGTATTTAGTGTAACCTTCCTTTGTATTTAACACATCTTTAACCCTTTTGTTCAGACAATATGAGATCCATGGCATTCATATTCTGATGTTTTCCTCCAGGTTTCATTTGTTAAAGGTTCATAGGTTTGAACTGTTTGTGCTGCTTCTTGTCATGAGGTCAGAGGTCACACTAAACAGTGACTTTAACCTTTACAACCCATTTAGTTCAGTTTTTTATGTGTCTTTTAAGGTTGTGCACATATTTCTTGTATTTTCTTGTTGTATCTGAAGAAAATAAATTAGAAGTAAATATGTATGCTCATTTCAACCCTGCAAAAACAACAAAGCTCCTCCATATTTACAGGAAACCTGGAACAGTTTCCACCCACTGAATACTACTTTGTGAGCAGGAAACTGACTTGTATGTATAAAATCTCTGTATTTCCTCTTACAAATAGGCTCAGATGTTGCCTGATTTGGGCGTTTCCACCCCCCCTTCCTTATCTCCTCCAGCAGAGGGGTGTGGGCACACCTCCCTCCCATAAACCAGCTGGATTACGCGTGTTGGTCTAATCCCATTCCTCCTCAATGCTCTCTGGCAGACAGACGTGTGCTGCTGGACCATCCTATGTCGCACGCACACACACACACACACACACACACACACACACACACACACACACACACACACACATATATATATATATATATATATATATATATATATATATACACTTGTACGTGCACACAGACAGGCTCAGGTGCCTGCATCCGATAAGGACTGTGTGGAAGTATTAGTCTCATCAGCCCTGCACCACCACATCATGGGAAATCCTGTTTCCTCTTCTGATCCTCAGTTTGCCCTTATCACCACAACCTGCTCTAAAGCCTTAAACCCTTGTGTCACCACACGCCCCCGACAGCTTTGTGCCACGGATCATCTCTGATGTGTGCAATAAGGCGGCTCAATCACAAAGCAGCCTTTATTTGGGAGAATAAATTATATGTTTGTGGATTTTGTAAACACTTATGTGCAAAACGGGAAAGAAAACAAGTCATTTCTTTTCTATGTCGGCGTGTGTTGATTCAAAGACAAAGTGTGCTTCACAACCCTCATCTGAGGAAAACACAGCTTTTATAACACCTCCATTATCACAAACTTTGTGTCTTGGAGCAAATGTTTATTCAGTTTTTTTTCATGTTTTTATTTGAGTTGGACGTGTTCAGCATGTGTTTTCTTCAGCTCTTGGCATAAATATACTATTAAACATATCTTAATTACTCACTTCATCAGAATTACATTGCATTTTGTAAACACAGGGTTTGTTCATGTTGGTTGTCTTCAGAAAACAGAGCTAAACCACAGTTTTCTCTGTGTTTATTTTGCAGTTACAGCAGTTTTATGGCTGTGCAGGCCTACCGCAGCTGAAAGCTGAGGAGAAAAGACTGTATAATAACTAATGGATTGGCTGCAGGCAGCAGCTGTTTGCTGTTGAAATGCGAGCCAGACTGTGTTGTGTGGCAACCTGACCAGAACAGCTCCGCAAACATGAGGCAGACAAAACAGATGACACATCTGACAGGCTTACTGCTGAAGCTAAACTGCTACAACATCAGGTCATTCATGCGCAGATGTGATGCACGCATGCAAATGTAGAGGCTGACACATTTAACAATAGACATGCCGTGCATGCATGTAAGCATAGATAAATGTATATGACACACACACGCCAAATGCACTTATGGAGAAACCTCTCAACAAGGGTCAATCTCAGGTTAGAAACCTGACTTTCAGTCTGTACATGTGGTTGATGGATGACCTAATTCTGCCCTCTGCCTCTTTGACAGAAGGTTTTATAGTTTAATTTATCTCAATTAGATTAGAACAGTTAATAACAATTGTACTTATTCAAGGCTGATAAAGAGCTGTGCAAGCACAAACACAAAGTAAATGATGTGCTCCAAAATTCATGAGATTACAGATTACAAGGCTGTAAACCCAGAGATGGTTTTGTTCTGAGACAATAGTGCATAAAACCACATTTTCAGAGCTCCACATGTTTAAATATTGTCTGTTGGTCAGAACAAATAAACACTCTCTCCTTCACAACTCAGAATCACCTCTTAGCATGTTTCTTCCAGCTGTTTGTGTTTCAAATCTGCACTTCACCATGACTGACATCACACCATTACTCTTAATGACACATTTAGTCTTTGCCCCATACACCTCTTTGCACATGGCGCTGATTGAAATGTCGGTAGAAGGTGCAGTAGATCAATGGGCCTGTAGCCTTCAAACAGCTGACGAAAGACTTTGAAACATGGCATGACACTTGGGAAATTTTCATCACAGCAGGATGTTCATCCATTCGAGCATGCAAATGTCAAACACATGTTTTGGAACAGGCCAAAAACTGGGCCAAGCAAAACACGCATGCAGTCCCAGACAGACAAATACATTCATGTCTGCGCACACATACACATTTCCTCATTTCCGTCTCTATTTTTGTTTTACTGTGCACTCTCCGGCACTTGGAGGAGGGGTGTGATTTTTCTCAGCTTGTAGTGAAATTATAGTGCAAAGAACCAACCTGCTGTTCTATTCTTTTTTTCTGGGGGGGGTAGCAGTGAAGAACAGATTGTATGTCTGATCTAAGTTAATTCCAAGTGTCAGAATAACCTGCAGTTGAAGACCACAGCAGCTCCTGAACTGAAAACTCACTGTGTGTAATGGTTTTATAATGAAAGTGATTACTACAGATGATTTTTATTAGTAATTGTTTCATCTTGGCACAGCTCTTCCAATCACAGTGGCATTTTTAGCTTAATGTGAGCTAATTTCATGCATGTTTCAGTGCTGTATTTTGGAGGGGTTTTGTGTTTAGCTTTTTTTTTTTTTTTTTCGTAAAATAAATCAGCTCAGTAATGTAATAATGTGGATGAATGCTCCACAGGGATAGAGTTGTTCTACATCACTTGTTCTCCATGTTTGCTGTTTTGTAAGCTGCCACCAAGCCCTAAAAGTCTTGTTTTATTCTAATGCGTGTAAATGCAGGTGTCATCTGTGATTTGCCGGGTGTAAAGTTGGCCCACTGCCAGCGTTGAACGCCTGCAGGATGAGATTAAGAGGATGGGGAAGGGGGTTAGTTACTCACCTTTCTGATTGAACCCCTCAGGCTTTTGGGTCTGTAAATGATGTGGGTGAAAGGCAGACTTTAGGAATTACACAATTTTAACTGAACTGTCTACAAACTGGAAGGTTGGTGGTTCGACCATTGATTTTGTCCATATATTAAAGGGATCATATTTTGCTAAACCCACTTTTATTAGTCTTTGGTACATTTATTTCGGCTAAAATTTACTTAGGGGGTCAAATGAGTGGCCATTTTTGTCAAAAAAAAAGTTGTAAGAAATGCATAGAACTGTGTTGAAATAATGCTAATATATTTGTGCACAGACGACTGATATTATTTGACAGTGGAAGCTCTATTTTCAGAAATATTGGATTTTGAATAGCACGTGTATGTGAAAACTTTTGCTGGTGGACGGACGTGACATTACCCATGATGATCTGGTCAGTACCAGTACTTTATTAGTAATAAACTTATATACTTACTATTGCTAAGTATCCTCTTATTCATAAATGTTAGTATTGTGGATCTAAAACAATAACAGCTGACACAAAAACACAAAATGTGGCAGTGGACGGATGTGACATGGTTGTTACAGATCCCATCATACTGATGCTCGGCAGCCATGTCACCGTTTCCACAAATGATTCCTGTGCAAAAACTAGGATCAGAATTATTTATTGTATAGTTTATCATCATACTAAAGAGTAAATAACAATATAGAATTGTTATTTCTTTATAAAAATGTTTATTATTAGAAAACTGTTGATTTAAAAAGTGATGTGCGACATTCTAAATGTATGTATTGGCGTAACATAAGCAGGATGGATCAGCACCATACTCCATATTGCAACCTGTAAAAATAAAACGTGATATGTAGTATATAATATTGTAAGAAAATTTGGGGAATCTAAAATAATAGAATATTTGTTTGTCAGGTAAATTCAGTTCAAATATAACTTGGCCATTTGTGACATGAAAATATAGCATTAATTGTGATGAAATTGGACATTTTTTAGCTGAAAACATAGTTCATATGACCATCAACATGTTGCAACAGAACTGAAATCCTGTAAATTTGCATAACTTACATTTACCAACACAAAGTTCCTTTGGGGATTCACTTATATTGATTTCTTATGCACAAAGACAGAAATAAGACCTCTAAGCAAATTTTAGCTGATTTGTGTATTTGGACCCTAATAGTTCAAAAAGTTTGAATTTGAACCCTCCAGGTGCTGCAAAGCTATCTTTATATTCATTTTGGCAAAAATCAAGTGGATTTCTACAACCTGTTTTAATTCCTGCTTAATTTGTTACATCTATAACTAGTTACATCACAACATTTGCACATATAAGGTCAAGTCTTCTGACGAACATTTCTCTGAGTACGACATAATTGTTTGTCAGTAGCAGTGGTTGTAGTCCATACTGAAAATATGTCCAGACTTCGAATCGATTACCTAAAATGTTCAGTTGTTGGTTGTATTAACAAACACAAGTGGCTGAACGGGACAGAAGGCACAGTCAACAACCTGGAAGGGGTGGGGCATGAAGTGGCTCATTTGCATTTAAAGGGCCAGTGCTCAAAACGACCTTTCTGGTGTCATTACTCAGAAATAGGGTTGAAGATGGACCTGTGGAGTTGAATTAATGAAGAATTCAGACCCTAGCATAACATTTACAGTTCATGTAGACCACAGGCAAATGTTTTAAAATGTGTAATTCCATTTAAATAAAGCTGAATATCACTCCTTTTAAGTGTCCTTGAGCAAGGAGCACACTTGCACTCATGACTGAAGCCCATTTAATTTACCAAACTTGCGTCAAATATCTAACAGCATATTTCTCATTTCTGTCAGTTACATAATACTCATTCATTCGTCCTCTCTTGTGTCCCCATTTTAATTCACTGAGGTTGTTTTGAAGCAGGTTACAATAGGTGATATATCTTATCATGAGGTGTAGGTGCATCTGCATTTCAGAGGATGGTGCTTTGAGGTCTTTCTTGGTGCAACTCAGATCAAATCATAACATTTCTGTGACTTCCTTTAACCTTATGTTGTATCACAGTCATAGGAAATCACACCTTCTGCTGAACTTCAACTGACCTCTCACCTAGAAAATAATCAGGAAATCATTTTGACATTTCTAAATTCATCGACTCGTGTTTTTATGTTCATTTAACCAAAGTAGCCAACCATCTCACACATTAAATGCATATTAAAAGTTGTTACAATAAAGACTAGTTGAGAATTTAACTCATAAAGACTAAAAGGCTCTGAAGTGAACATGGAAACATTGTCATCTTCTATTATATTGATTCATTAGTAAAAGCCATGGAGTTTGATAAATGATAGTAGTTGTAGTAGTAGTTATTTTTTCAGTTTTCCCTGTTTTGATATAATAACCTTTGAATTTACTCTGAGCTTTTATGAACATCTATATGATCAGTGAATAAGATATAAGAAAATACCAATTTACACTGAAAAATTTAAAATGCAGAGGATAATATTGTAATAAATGGTGATATATCACTTAAGAAAGATTAGATTTACAGAAAAAAAATCATTTGAATGTTGATGCAGAAGTGGTTCTGGATCTTTAAGGGTTAAGTCAAGAAACATCTGTTACTGAAGTAAGATATAGTGCTTTTGACAGTTATCTTTATGTGCTGTTGATGCATTTCTTGAGGTTTAACAAGAACCCAAGGCTACTTCTACATTTTTCTTGTTTTGTTCCTTCAAAACAGAAGCAAATTCTTCCAATACTTCTGGAAAACCGAAGAAGGCAGCAAATCTTCACATTTGGACGGCTGAAACCAAAAGTGCCTGACAATCGACTGTTAAAAACCACTTAGGGGCGACCACATCTCAACTTGTTGTCAGAGCAGAAACTTTTTGTGCCTGCTCTGCAGAGTTCCTTGACGGTGGGAATTTTGTCCGAGTCCTTCTGCTGAGTCACCAGATGCCTCTGAGCTCCTCTCGCCACCCCCTCACTCACCCCCACCTCTGTGCTCAGCCTCGAGCCCAAACACTTCCGCAATATCTTCAACACATCTCCTCCTCATTATGAAACAGCTCAAACAGCTTTTCATTATAAAAGCTCAACGTTGAACATGAGAATAAGCCACTTGTTTTTAGTTCCCTGGCTGATAGGCAACGTCTACAAAGTTTGTTCAAAGTTTTGAGAAATTTAGATTTTTAAATTTTTTTAGACATTTTTTTTAATATTACAAATTTGCCTTTACTTATAGTGGTCCATATTTTGATGGTTTATAACATGGAAATGGTTACAGATATCAATATAGTTACTATTGAGCATTGATAGGAAGTCATATATGGACTTACATTTGGGTCCATGACCTTTGACCTTGGTTAAACTTGAAGGGTCAAACTTAAGGTCACCAATGTCTCGATTTCAATAATCTTCTCCGAAACTATTGGTCGGATTTATTACAATTTTTTTTATGTATCTTCCTTGGGCCAATGGAGGAATAGGAAGTCATATATGGACTTTCATTTAGCCTAATTAGTTGAGTTCTCCTCTGGTGAAAGTACCACCCACTTCTATTGGGAAACTGATCTCTTGCATCCTGCACAGGACTCTAACATAGCAGCAGAACCTGACAATGTCACAAGTTCATCTTGTTATTGATTCTTGACAGAACATGCCAGTGAGCTACAGGGACATCGGTCCTAGTTTTGAGTCCATTGCTGTTTGTTCCAGGCTGCTTCAATAAAGGTTTACAGCTTTACTCAGCTGCACAGTATATCTGTCAACCTTCAAACTGACCCGGTGTGTTAATCCTTGGCGTCTCCTGCTGCTCTAAATTCCACAATTAAATAAAAAAACGAACAGGTGTCAGGACTGTGAGACTTTCTTGTATTTTGGCTCCGCTTTCCAGCCAAATCGACTGTGTAGTGTAACCGTGACTCTGAGGTTTAAGTGCTGACACTAAGCACTTACTTAAGGATGCTTACATCTACAGCAGATGAATAGCATACTAGGCTTTTTTTTACCCCATACTTTAATTCTTGTGACAATTTATGATGATCATATAAAATATGTGGTATCTAAACAACAGTCAGCAATGATCCTTGACCCACAGATTTCAGCAGATGGTGTTTTCTTCTGTGTTGCACTAAGAGACTAAAAATGACTGCAGCAATTTGTGGTTTAGTTTGTTGTGGGGACATTTTGCTCTCAGCTAGATGCGTGATCTATATAAATCTATATTTTGCATTTTTATTCTGACAACTTAGATTATTTTCAACTTCTTGTGTTGCCTTCTTAGGTGTAGGTTTGTGACTCATTTCCAAAATACAATAAGTTTATGAAGTGTTTTAGTTCAGTCTCAAATAATAAAAGATATTCTCCTCGGTTGACTTTCAGTAAGTCTTTCAACTAGGCAAGAAACATATTTCTTCCTTCATTTTTGTATGCGGGTGATCTAAGGAGGCGAGATCTGCTGCATTTTTTCAGCATCATTATTTAACAGTGAGTTCAAAGTTTCAAGTTTCCACCTTTATTCAATATCTTATGATCACACATAACAATAGGGAGGAAAAAACGTTTGTTCATCTGTCTGTTAAACCAAAGGGCTGAGGAAGACTCACATCATCTGATGGGGATGTGAACATATTAGTTAAAACAAAGAAAAGTATGTATTGTAACTGTACTTGTACTACACTGAATGTTTCCTTTCCTCCATTCTTATTTTCTCTCTCTTCCATCTGCCTCTTTTTTCATCCTCCACTTACTGTATCTAACCCTAAGACACCTGGATCAACTTCCCCAAAGCCCAGTCTCTACAGGACCAGTCCAATATTGCAGCCCCATAAGCGAGTGCACCATCGATCTGCGTGTACACTCATGCACAACACATGCCAATATGTCCTGCCACACACATGTGCGTCCAGTAACACAGTCACACATAAGTGAGCGGGCCTGTGTGTTGTGATGTGGCGTGAAATGGGACAGGTCACGGACATGGCTGGAGTACATCGGCAGGTGTTGCCACGGCTGATGCGATCCATGGAGTACAATTTGCACAAATTAGCAAAATGTTGCCCTCTTCTTTTTCACAAGCAGCAAAGGTTCAGTTCAAATCAATGCCCAAGGTCCTAAAGCTAAATAAGCTCAAACATTGATTTGCAGGCACATATTCACGTCAATAATTCATATCGATGGTTTTAGGAAATGCATGGAAATCTGCCCAAACTTTTCTGAAAGCCTTAAAAACCTCTTGCATCAGCTGCATTACATTAAGCTAACCTACATTTCCAATCAGTGACGTAAGTACCACAGGAACTCCGTACATTTTGTGTACGGGTTAAAAGCTGCCTATATGCTCGCAGACATTCAGCCTGGCTCTGACGTTTAATGGGGTCTTTGGGTCAGCAGAAGCAGCAGCCTCTTTCTGGCCCTCGGGTCTAACCAGAGGCTTTTCTTGCCTGGACATATGCAGTGAAATCCCCTGTAATCAAGCAGCTGGAAGAACCGTTTTTAGGGGATTTAGTGCAGTGTGGCAGGTGCCAATCTGACTGCAATCAGGATTTACACAGCCACGGCTTCTCATTGCATTCAGTTACATTAGCATGAGCTGATCCTTGAAGACTAATCACGGTCATTCATGCGCATTCTTGCAACATGGCCTGTGCAGTGGGTTACTCCAGGTAAATAAATGCCTGTTGAGTAATGGTGGTCATTAAGAAATTGTGCATGACCTCTGGGCTATGGCTTATTTTCAGCTTTTTTCCCCCTTTAATTTATCTTTGTTAAACAGACTAACCATATAGACTATGGTCAGCGATAGTTGTTTAGCTTCAAGCCAAGCACCACCTTAATTAAAGCAGACACAGCCATTGTAACTACTACTGCTAGGCATTTTGGGCACCACCATCTTGTGTTTTTTTGGAAACCCTAATTGAAAGAGAAAGCGGACCTGGAGATTAGCAAATGGTGAAACCTACTGAGCTAACATAAATGCAAATGTTAGCTTACAAAAAAAAAAAAACAACAACAGCTAAACTGCTAACTCACAACGATTGTTAAAGGCTGCTAAATAGTTTGATCTTGTTTAATGTGATAACAGTAGTGCTAGCACTTCTAATTAGTGCTAGCAGGCTCAATTAGCATGCTAGCTAACAACCAAACCTTTTTTCTCAAATACTTTTTTTGGTACACTTACAGCCCATGGTGTGCATAGTGTGAGTACATGTGCACAAAGCTTAGTTTCATCGCAGATCAAACCAGCCTTCATAAACTTAACCGAACCATTAGTGGCAACGCAACACACTTCTTAGCTACTTCTTTATGGTTACTTAGCAAACTATAACCACCTGTAAGATTATCTGCCATTAAACATACCTTTCCATGCATCACTGACTTGTGCTACTCCTTTTATTAAATTGTCATAAAACGTCATTTTTAGATGACTGTGGTTTCATACAGAGCAGTGTTTGCCGTCGCCACCATTTAGTTCCTCTACTTTTATTTTGCAGCCAAGATGTTGATTGTTGAGGACTCTGCCCTAAACATTTTGACTATGTTTGGTGTGTATTGTGGTACTTACAGTGCATTTTGCTGTAGCTGACAGTGTGAATATATGTATTTACTCAAAATAGTAAGGATAAGTAGAGAAGAAGATGATTTGAGACATAGCGGTGACATGCAAAACTGAATTAATGCTAATGTTAGCTAATGTAGCACTTTTATGCTAACAGGCCTTCTTTAAGTAACAGTATTTTAATTTGTTTAAAATGAAAATGTATGCATTTATTTTTGGCGTTACCTTTGTATTTTTTTTTTTTTTTTTACATTTGAAATTATTTATTTATTGAATTTTTATTTAGCTCATGAGAAAGAGAGTAAACAACTATCTTTGAATTCCCTTTATATACGGATGCTGAACAAATTAAACAAGAAAAACAAAAACAAATGCGCACACACACACACACACACACACACACACACACACACAAACACATTAAACAACAAATATTCTGTGTTTTCCGTTGTGCACCACTACAGTGGGAGTGTGTGAGAAATACAACCAGTGTAGTAAGTGGAAGAATTTTTGGATAAGTTCCCATGTGAAATATGTGTGCAATACACGGGAGAGAAAAAAAAAAAAAAAAAAAAAAAAGAAACAGGAAAAAGGAAAGGGGGAGAAAGAAGGATGAGACTAGAGGACAACCCCCACCCCCCCACCCCCAACAGAATAAGAGAAGGTTTGTAATGGACAGAAACTCCCGGAGGCAGTGGGGCAGTGGGACTCACACATACAGCCTCCTCTGTCGGTCTATTATTGATGTCGGGCACACAGGGTTCCCACTCCACCATCTGTTCTCTGCTCTCCCACACTGTGGCTGCTTTTGCTCGGTGTTTTACTACGTTGGCAGACTGGCATAAGCAGAGCAACGCTATCCTATTAAAGTGTGAATACCTCGTAAGTGTCTCCCACTGTTGGGGAGTTAGCACTTGGAGGAGGAACCAAGAGAGGGGAAAAATACTGCAATAATGGGATGAATTTTTCATTAATTTGCCCTCTGTGTTGGGTGACTTCCAGCAGATTGATTGCATCGACTGGCGGTGTGACATATAATCATGCTATGAATGCATCATATATAAACGGACATGATAGCTGATGTGTTTTCTGATGGTTTGTCGATACTCCTCTAGCTCTCCGATTATAATCACATCACAGCCCGGCCATCTTACCGTTAATAGCGTACGTCTGCGGCGTTGATTTGATTTGACTCATAATTGATGACCGTGCATATTCAGCCCAGCCCAGCCCGGTTGCCACGGTGAAGCGGGGCATGCAGGTCTGATTGGCTGCAAGGAGGGGTGTCACATGAGGCTTCAGTTGGCCCCAGCTGGGACAGAGGCCGCATGTGGCCGGTCCGGAGTCATGAAAGGGTGGCGTGTATTTACAAACACTTGGCTTCGTCTACCAGTTAATCCACAGAGGCAATCCTTCCAACCCCCCACCCCCGGCACTGCCCGGTCATGTTCCAACCACCCACGCATGCACGCAAGTTAGATCGTAAATGTTGCGTGCGAGTCTCCTGCAGAAACTCTGAACATCGGTGAAGTTGTCGGACTTAACAGGTGGCTTCAATTACACCCTCCTGACTGACAGACTGGGTCAGATATGGGTGAAGGGATGCCAGGGGCTGTGGGGTGGTGATTAAGGTAAGATATTGGTTTGGGGCTTTAGAAACCTAAGCTATCACTCCATCATGTGATTTGACTTTTCCATATTCCTAGAGGGGTAAAAGAAGCTTTATTCTCTGGCTAGCCCCAGAGTTAAGACCCCCCGGGGAGAACGAGATGAGAGGGAAATTAATAATGTGTAGAGACTCAGAGGCTTTGACAGAAGCAAAGGATCAAAAGAGGGTGAAGAGAGTGTATTAGAGGCTGAGAGCAACACAGAAACACAGGCAAAGTGAGGAAAGCGCAATCAGATGGACAGGCCGGCCCTCGGTACAAAGTCAGAGGAGTCACATAGAGGGGGAAGGTTTTAGGATCAGCATTTAAAACACAGGTGTCAAATATGCGGCCCAGGGGCCAAATCTGGCCCGCCAAAGGTTCTATTCCGGCCCGTGGGATGAAAGTGTAAAAATTAACCTGAACAGTCAATGTTGTCCAAATCATTTTGGTTCAGGTTCCACATACAGACCAATGTGATCTACAGTAAAAATAACAACACAATAACCCAGAAATAATGACCACTACAAATTTTCTTTGTTAAAAATTATGTGGAAAAAATTTAAGTGAAAAAAAATAACATTACACTGTGAAAATATTTACATTTGCAAAACTATTCTTTCATAATAAAATGCAAGTAAATACATAAATAAAAACAGATGAACAACCCGAAATGTGCATTTTTAAAAATATTCTGCCTGTTACTAAATGTTTTGTGCATTTATGGATCCACTGTGATCTGGAGTTGTGTTAACAATAAGAGATGGAATATTGTAGAAACTGTTCAAACTTTAGTTCCAAACTCCAAAATTTAAACAATATTCTGCCTGTTACCAAATGTTTTAACATTGTGTGTAAATGTGCATGTATAAGTAATCAGTTGAGGCAAAATATTGTTAAAATTGCACTAATTTTTCAAATGAAATTTCTGTTTTTTCAGGTTATTCACATCTTTTTTGTAAAATGTAAATATTTTCATAATTTAATTGGGGTTTTTTCATACTACAATAAAATGAAAAACGTGTATTTGTCATTATTTATAGGTTATTAAGTCATTTACTGGTCTGGCCTGCTTGAGATCAAATTGGGCTAAATATGGCCCCTGAACCAAAATGAGTTTGACACCCCTGATTTAAAAGGATGGTCCAGTTCAACGGAAACACATTATGAATGAATGAATGAATGAATGAATGAATGGTTTATTTTTTGTTTGTACAGTAATCACCACACACAGTACAACAACCACAATAAACACAAAAACAAAAAAAAAGGAGTAGGCCAGAAGCAGAAGCTTATTTTTTACCTATCCTTTTCACCTGACACACCACTTACATTAATTTAAATGTGTATCATTGAGCATTGTCATTATAACAAAAGAATCAATAACAAAACAAAAACACATCTACCATCTCCACTTAATATTCCTGAATGATCTTATACTTAAGGCATTTTTTAAACTTTATCAGAGAAGTGAACAACTTAGAATCATCATCAAGTCCATTCCATAATTTCACACCCACAACCCAAATACATCTGGACTTCACATTTGTCCTCACTTTCATACATTCAAAAATATAAAGACCTCTTAAATTATAGTTACTCCCTCTTAATTTAAAGAACTCTTGAATGGTATTTGGAACAATATTAGTTTTTACTTTATAAATCATCTCTAATATTTTAATATATACAATATTCGGCAATTTTAATATATTAAGTTAAATAAATAAATTTTTTGTTGCTTCAAAATGTCCAACTTTATTAATTATTCTAATAGCTCTTTTTTTGTAATTTTACTAATGTATCTATACTAGTTTTTCCTGCATTCCCCCATATTTCTGCACAATATGTTAAGTAGTACATTACAGTACATTACAGTCACCGTGATAAAAAAAAATAGATCTGCAAATCAGAAAACGTCAGTATGTCAATATGAAAACTTGGTAATGGCATCAGATTAAGATAAGATAAGATAAAATAAGATAAGATATTTCATTAAAAAAATGTATCTGAAAAAACTGCTGTATTATGCTGCAAACATTGTGCAGGCACTAGAATTTTATTTTATGTATTTGAGAACTGGCTTTTATTTGTTCATACCGACCATGAAAACCTGTTCTTTATAATGACTCAACTTCTAATAAACTCCCATTTTTTATTAGAGAAAATTCAGCATAAATACTGATTTAGTATCTCAATATGTCAATACTTTGTCAACATTGTGATATACATTTTGAGAAAGTATCTTATTTAACATGAGTTATAATGTTAAACAGGTTTCCCATTATTTTTTGATATTAAGTAATTATTTTGAGATAATACATTATTGCTCGTTAGTTTTATACTGACTCATTATTTTCACAGGATATTTGATCCGCACAGAGGATGTAACCTGTTTTCATAGCTGCTTCAGATGGCTCTAAAAGTTTATACTTGAGTGAAACTAACTGGGGGTTTTTGCTGTTTTTGTTAACCCATAAAGACCCAAACATCCATCTTTGACCAAAAGCATCTACCTATCTAAACTGTTGATCTACTAATCCTATCAGTTCCTGTAAATAATTGGTGTAAAATGCAGTTTGTCATCTTTTCATGGTCATCAGATATGACCCATTTGGACGTTCAGAGGCTCCGTAGTGAATGTGGAAACACCGTCATCTTCTACATTGATTCACCAGTACGACAATGACAGTGGATGAAGACACTTGGTTTATGTTTAGTTAATGATATATTTTTCTGAAAAAGTCACTTTTTATTCAGTTTTTTTCTGTTTTGATATAATAACCTTTGACTTTACTCTGAGCTGTTATGAACATCTACATGATCATTCAATTAAATATCGGAAAATATATGATTTTCATGGGAAAAAAAATGCAAAATTCAGAGGATAATATTATAATAAATGGTGATAAATCACTTAGGAATGGTTAAATAGAAAAAAAAAAATAATTTGGGAACTGCCATAAAAGTCACACTGGGTTAAATACAAATGATAAACTATCCTGTGTTTGTTTGTTTGTTTTTACAGCCAAACTGCTGCAGTTAATGGATAAATCAGGAGTTCCACTGCCATTTGTAGCCTCGTGTGACAATGTGCGAACAAGAAAACAGGTTGCAAATGATCATTTCTGGAGTCACACTCTGCCCCCGCTTCCACAATCCTATAAAAGATAAATAAATAAATACGAGACAAACTCCTTAATGAAGGAAAAATCTGGGTTTAATATTAATAGACTTTCCTCTATGATGCATGGAAGTCACGCTAGTGTGCCCAGCGCTGGCAGGCTGGCCGCTTGTGTTCGCGGGCCAAGCCGGCTCTGGCCCCGCTGTGACCCGTTTGGCTCGGAACCAGCAGCTCGGCTTTCCCTTGAACCCAGCAGAACCTGAGCCAGCTGTAGAGCCTAATCCAACTGCAGCTGATCACGCTACTCAGCATTAATAATGAAGCTGTACTAAATGTCTACTACCCTAAAATATACAGGTAGCTAATTACCACTCTGTATGACCTACTGTATGTGGTCACTGCATCTGTAAAAAGGCTTAAAATAGAAACGAAATTTGCTGTTTATTAATAAACAGCAGATTATTAATAAACAGCTAATATTAGCGAAGCAACACAGTGTTTCAACATATACATACAGGACACCAAATACACATATATTTACATATAGACATGTGGTGAAGATAAAGAAATAAGTCACTAAATACAAATGACAGAAATAGTTTTGAAATCTGGGGGAGGGGTAACAGTATTTAATGGTGATGTTGGCTTATTGCTTATAGATAAAAAATATATATAATATAGTAGTAGTAGTAGTAGTATAGTGGTAAAAATAATTTAATAAATAAAAGAAAAGCCATTATCATCATCATTATAATCAGTACTATTATTATCATCATCATCATCCTCAGTGTCATCATCGTTGCAATCAATAGTCGCTTTTCTATTAACCCTCAAATTGCGCAAATAGAACTTGCGCATAAAAAATTACCCAATGGAAAAATGACAATTTTGCCAAAAGTCTCATTTTTTAAAAGTTTTTGCGCTGGCAAGAGGTGGTTTTTCAGGCATAGCGCAAATGGTATATCACACAAAACTGCAATGGAAAGACGTTTTTTCGCAACTAGAATCAGATGAATTAAAAAAAAACAGATGTTGACGAATGTTACAACAAGCGAAGAAGAAGAAGAAACATGTTGCGGTATGTGTGGACACACCAGGAAACCCAATCATTTTTTAATTTAGTATGAGATAGAGGGGTAATATATAATAATAATAATAATAATAATAATAATAATAATAATAATAATAATAATAATAATTATGAATATATCTGTAAATCAACACCATATTTACGTTCGTCGCCATGTATATAGAATGACTTCTCGTGTCATCTTGCGATAGTAAATAAACAAATCATCACATTTGTCATTTAATGGAAAAACCGACATTACGCACTTCTGTTTTTTCAACATTAGGAAATATCAGTAAAGTTTTGCGCAGATGTCCAGTTGAAAAGCAGCTACTGTCATCATCATCATCATCATCATTATCTATTGTTCAAAAATACAGAAAATGTGTTTTTTTTGGTATATTTATAACAAGATGCATAGAAGTTTATTTTAACAATATAAATTATAATAGCTGTAATATCTTACTAAAAGAATAATATTAAATATATATAAAAATATAATTAAATAAAAATATAATTAAATATAATATAAACATTGCACAGTTCTACCAAATTTCAAGACTACTTTGCACCAGTAACATACAATATACACGGGAATTTATTTTCACAAGTTGATGCATTATAATGAAATCCATAAATTATTATACATTTTTGCTGCTTGATGATTTTTCAATACGAAAAATCAGACAATAGAACAAAAAAAAAAAAGAATAATCTTAAAAAGGCATAAAAAATTATAGTCACACATGTATGTTTAATCAAACTTTAATGAAAAGTATTTTCTGAAATGATCTGCAGATGATTTGTATATTTTACCAAAGCTAATCACTTATTCAACCTCCAAAAAATTAATGTTGGATTAAAAAACTAAAATCCTACTGAGATTTGGAGGGACATGTGGCATCCCAAATGGTATTATAATAGAGAATGTAAGAATAAATTAGGTTCACTTTTGCCAAAAATGATGCTCAGATGTATTCTTGTTAACACCGTGTGTGAAAGCCTTTCATCATTAGCAGCTGTTTTGGAACATATCACCCATTCTTTTTTTCTTTTTTTTTTGCTTAGAATGAACTGTCTTAAATGAATCGTTGCAGTCTTTATGGCATGGTCTCCCTCGTTGTTCTTTCCTGAAGATAATGTAGGCTAATAGGACCAAAAAAATGACTTAATAATGATGCGGGGGCAGTATGCCATATGTGATCCCTCCCTGCAGCATGGCTAGGTGGGCAGCCTGCCACCCAGGAACACAATGGGTTTATCCATGGTGATTTATTAAACACCCAAACCACTGGCCAAACGGAGCTGTTCAGCTAAATTAGCAATATCTGCTCCTTTTTCTCTCCCCCTGTCCTGGTCTTGTTTTTTTTTTTTTTTTAACTGTTGTGGTCTCTGTGAGGCCTGCAGTTAGAACATGATCGCCTATCGTGCAAAGAAATAACCCCCATGATCCCTCTCTGGCTGCGGCCCTGCTACGTTTCTCTCCTTGGAGTGGATATATGTAAATTAATGTGATGTATAGAGCGTTCCATGTAACCCCCCCCACCCCACCCCACACACACACACACACAATACAAATGTTAAACATGAGAACAACTTGAACAGAGATGGAGTGAGTGTTAAAGGTGTTTTGGTCAACAGCGCTTCATTGTAAGCACTCCACGCCATCCTAAAGTGGTGGTCTGCTCTTCACAACAGCCATTATCATCTGTTCATCTTGAATATTAAATACCACAAGAGGTGAGATGCTGCATTGTGTGTTTTTTTGGGGGAAAAAAAAAAGGAAAAAGGCGTTTCAATGAGAGCTCATAGACGACACACCTGCCGATGAAGACGGGTTGACATAACAATTTTCTCCCCCTGTCGAGGAGACATCTGGCATCGCCACGGTGTTGCAAGCCGAAATACACCCAGGAGTGGGTAATGAGCCGTATGAGACGGGGTTAGTGTTTTAGTCAGTGTGTGTGTGTGTGTGTGTTTGTTGTGTTGGATGGTTGGTTGGTTGGTGGGTCCCTTATCTTTCTCAATGAGCCTCTGTAGGCCATGCAAGAACGCCATCTGTAGTCCTCTGTAGTAAAACCCACTGGCATGTGACGCATAAGCAGCATTAAATCAGCTTAAACACACATTTAACCTTGTTGTAAAGCAAATAAATGATATTAAAGGATGACAGAAAACTGAGGGAGGAAGAATTTAGATGCACCGCAAGTGGAAATACTACTACAAGTAAAAATAAGTCACGTAGGAGAACTATAAAATGTACATAAAGTATGAAAAGTCAGAGTCATACAATAAAATGGTCCATGTCAAAGTTCTAGGATTATATCATTATTATTATTTTATCATTTTATTGTTGCATTTATGCGTATGTTGTACATCTGAGCTACTTTATATACTGTTGTTAGTTAAATCTTAGGTTTTACTTTCAGATGACAGATTCTTATCTCAATAGATCTGTTACAAATGTATTTAACTCCAATCTTTACACTTTTCATTGGAAATATTTATGGAAATGCTATAATCTGAAAAAAAAAAAAAAAATCAAATTTCCAAACTTTTCACTTATTTGACATGATTTTGTTATTTTCCACCAAAAAGTACATGCACATGGAAGAAATGGAAACACCTTTTTCAAAAAAATTCAGACGTTGTGACTTATCTAACTATCTGTCTATCAGCTGTTTGTTGCATTTTCCCACATATTCTAATAAAGTGTGAAAACATGTCCGGTACAACAGTGATGAGGAGACCAAATATGTCTTCTTGTTTTGTTCATGAAAAAAACCCACACATCCACTTTAGACGAAAAAGCACAACAGAACACTCTACATATTCTAATAGAACCATGTGTAATGTATAATCGATAATTAGCTACAAACCAGCTCATGGAAACGAACATCATTTGCATTTTTGTTTTCCGACTTGTTAAGTTCACTTCAAATTCACCACACGTTTTATGGAAACATAACCATTGTGATCTTTAATATTATTTATTTATGCTGTTTTTATCTGGGGATAATAAAGATTTCATAAACTTATGTTTCACTTTCTGAGCGCTTATTTTTTTTGTCTATATTAGTCACTATCTGTTGCCATGGAAGTGAAGTTCTACCACTACTGTAGACTGATCTCATGAAATCGTGTTGTATGTCATGCCAGTTCTTGTGGCATTTGGCGTGCTATATGTACGCATTTTTGTCCTTTTTGGGGTTATCCATTTGATTGCGTGTCAATTTACGCCAAGATCTCTGGTTCACATATCCGTGACCGCTAACCCTAACCCAGTGGTTCCCAATCTTTTTGGCTCGTGACCCCATTTTAACATCACAAATTTTTGGCAACCCCAGACATTCAAAATGGAGACTTTTTTTTGTTCAAATATTTTGCAAATAAATGTTAATGTCAGATGACAGTTAGGTGATATAATGTATATGATTATGGACGGAGGCAGAAAAGCCAGGTGTAGATTACTGCACAAAGTGAGAATTTTATTTTCCTTGGTCAGGATATGTACAGTCAGTCCAGCTTGGATTTACAAGGCTGACAATTAATAGTGAACAAACAAGAACTCAAACTATGAATTATGAAAGAGCTGCAGCATCTGAAACTGACCACAATGAACACTTGAAAGATAAACAGTACCACAGTGCTTCAGTTTCAGCTACACAGTTTTTATTTTTTATTTTTTATTTTTATCAATTACTAGAAATTTCAGGTGACCCCATTTGAATTCCAGGTGACCCCATGTGGGGTCCCGACCCCAAGGTTGAAAACCACTGCCCTAACCCCTAACCCTTATTGCGTGGTATTTAACGTGGTGTGAACATACACGCGGAAAGCTTATAATGTGTACAGATAACACGCCAGTTAAAAGTGGTGTGTATATTTACGTGATTTCATGATGTCACATTGACCACAAATAGTCTGTAAAATATACATTGGTTCTGACATCGAAAAAGTCACGTTTTCATAAGTTCTGAAAAACAGGCCTGTTTTCAATGTGACAGTGCATTTATAACCAGCAAATCCACAAGGGTTTTAATCTCCTAAGACCCAGGAAATATCAGCAAAGTACAAGCTTTTTTTGTTTTTTATTCAATAAGTGCCTATATTGGAAACATGAGGCAACAGTTTTTTCAGATTTAGTTTTTAAAAATTTATGGAATGTCCTTTGTGGCAGACAGTTATCTTTTCTTTTTCTTTTTGTATAAAGTTGTGAAACTCTTGTCCACAAATGTGGACAGAAAACCCATAGCTTGGTCTTAGGAGGTTAATTTCGCTCAAGGAGAATTTTCTCAATCTGTAGAAGACTTAGTCCTTCAAAATCAACACATTTGGGGATGAAAAGTTGATGAAAAAGGATAATCTGCAAAATAACTGAAGCCAGACACACACTGTTTGAGTAAGAAGTTTGATTTTTTTTTTTTTAAGGAGCTGAAAAAAATCGATGCACTTATGTGAAGTGGCACCTTAAATTTGCTGCGCATGAGTACATTTCACCACAACAGAAAACAAAATACAAGTCAATATTCTGCAAATATTAGCTTGTGCAGCTGAATACATGTGTACAAGTACGTGCCCGGGGAATCAAACAAAGCGGCGTCCATCCGTGACTGTGCACCACATGTTTTTTTGGTTGTTACCATTAACTTTGTGCCCTGCGTTGTGTTTGCCTCAGAGGGGTTGCTAAGAAACATGCCAGTGATGTTCTATAGTCAACCCTTGATTTTCTGCAGCAGATAATAGCGCTTTCACGGCAGATGTTTTGTTATTGCATCAGCAGTGAAGAATTGTGCATTTAAGACCGAACCCAGAATGTTGACAGTGTTTATCTGTGTTTATTTCAGGTCATCTCTGCTCTGTCGAGGATCTCCCACCACAGCATCGCACAGATAAAAGGAATCAGGTATTTGTCTCGTTTTTCTCCCCATACCCTCATGAATCTTTTTAAAGAGCAACAGCACTTAAGTGTCGGTGTCAAAGAAACCATTTGGATGAACGCATTCCACATTTATGTACGCTTTTATTGAGATAGAGGTGGTTATTAACATCTGCAGCTCATTTACTCAATTTACATTTTCGGCAATTAGCTGCAGCTTTTAACCACTGTTATCTGGCAGAGCACAACATAACCCTTAATGCATTTTCATCTGTCACTCAAACGGCACTACCTACTGTTGACATGAAGTATTACTGAATATTACAATGTACGCAGGGGGTCATTTTTCTTAGATAATGGCGACGCCGACTCGATCCTTCACACCCTTTCATCAGACCGGGGATGGGTTTGTGATTTCCCTTCATTTGTTCAGTCTGCTCAGTGCTCGGTGGCTCACAGGCTCCACATAAAAAGCCATTTTATGCTTCGGAGTAATGAGTTGATGGAGCATGCCCATTAGGAGCCATGCCAGGAAAAGAGGGACAGGGACAGAGCAGGGCCCCCTAGCATTAATAAAGACAACACAACCTGCTGACGGCGGATGAATTCGCAGCCTGTCCGCACTGACCGCTCTGCTGCGAGGTGTTGAAATCAATGTTCATTTGACCTCAGAGTGAGTCACACTCCGGAGCAGGGGTATTATGCTTAATGAAAACTAAGAATACAGGTAAGAGGACGAAAAGGATGTCGAATCTGACATGAAATACCGCGTTATCGACAATGCAACACAAACTAAAACAAATTACAGGTTAAATCAGCTGCATTTTGATTTGGTCTTTGTCTTGATAATAGATGGAAGAATCTGTAATCTGTAATCTTTAACTGTCATTTTCTTTCACATTTTCCATTAAACACAAAAAACTTGACCAGTTACAGCACAGGTGTCAAACACGCGGCCCGGGGGCCAAATCCAGCCCTCCAAAGGGTCCAGTCCAGCTCTTGGGATGAATTTGTGAAATGCAAAAATTACACTGAAGATATAAACAATCAATGTTGTCAAAATCATTTTAATTCAGGCTCCACATACAGACAAATATAATCTCAAGTGGATCAATCCAGTAAAATACTATCATAGTAACCTATAAATAATGACAACCGCAAATGTTCTCGTTGCTTTAGTGTAAAAAAAGTAAAATTACAAGAAAATGTTTACATCGACAAACTTTCCTTTTTCAAAAAATGTGAATAACCTGAATAAATATGAACAATCTGAAATGTCTTAAGAGATTTAAGTGCAATTTTACAAATATTTTGCCTGTTAGTAAATATTTTGTGTTTTTGTAATTGTAAAGTAAGTTGTAATGCACATGTGTAAGTGATAAACTGAGGCAGAATATTGTTACAATTGCACCTGTTTTTCTTAAGACATTTCAAGTCAGATTTTTAAGGAAACTTTAAAGATGTAAACACTGAAATTTAATTTTACTTTTGTCACTGTTATTATTTCTGGTCTGGCCCACTTGAGTTCTTATTGGGGTGAATGTGGCCCCTGAACTAAAATGAGTTTGACACCCCTGAGTTACAGTATGAGGATACACAGAATCAAAATACTCAAGTTAATGACCTCAAATTTACATACTGTAGTACATCAAGTATAGACTGAATAGCCAGTATTAGTCTGCAAAATAACTAAAGTTGCCAGAAATTTTATGATATACACGTCATAAAATACACTCTAGCAGTGTAGAAGTACAGTATAAGGATGCACAAAATAGAAATGGGCAAGTAAATGACCTCAAATTAGACGTACAAGTATATACCAAAGAGCAAATGTTAGTATGAATACATGTAACTGAACAAAAATTAAGCATACAAGTTCGTTAACTGAAATAATAATAATAAAAAAAAAATCACTTTTTTAGACGAAGAAAATGCTATCAAAAATTCAACACAAACTAAAATACACTGAATGCAAAATTCAGCTTCATTTTGATTTGGTCTTTGTCTTGATAATAGATGGAAGAGACTTTAATCTGCAAAATAACTAAAGCTGTCAGATATGTTATGATATTTAAATATCATCGCTTTCAACTTAATTGTTGTTTTCTTTCAGATTTTTCAGGAAACACACAAAAAAAAACTTAACCAGCTACAGTATTAGGATGCACAGAATTGAAATCCTTCAACAAATGACCTCATATTTGTAGTATTAGTATTAATACATGTGACTAAGCACAAACTAAGCATACAAGTACGAGTATAAAAGTATTTCCATTAACTGAAATAAAACAAACGTTATCACTTTTTAAGACCAACAAATTGAAGTGAACTGATGCCAAAAATACAACACAAACTAAAATAAATCACAGGTAAAATCACCTTCATTTTGATTTGGTTTTTGTTTCGATAATAGATGGACAAAATTGTGGTTTGCAAAACAGCTGAAGTTGCAAGACATTTTATGATATATACATGTCATAAAATAAGTTCTAGTGGTGTAGAAGTACAGTATGAGGATGCACAAAATAGAAATACATAAATAAATGACCTCTAATTTGGATACAAGCATTACCCTGAATAATAAGTATTAGTATGAATACATGCAACTGAACAAAAATGTACAGGAAAAAAAAAAAAGTGTACAAAAGTATTTCCATTAACTGAAATAAAACAAAAGTTATCACTTTTTAAGGGCAAGAAATTGAAGAACTGCTATCCAAAATTCAACATAAACTAAAACAAATTACAGCTTCATTTTGATTTGGTCTTTGTCTTGTTAATAGATTGTAGTTCCAGTAGTGTAAAAAGTACAGTATGAGGATGCACAAAAATGAAATTAACTCAAGTTTTGTAGTACAAGTATATACTGAACAGCAAGTGTTACTATGAATACAGGCAACTGAACAAAATAAAATGAAAAATTGTACTTTTCAAGAGCAAGAAAATGAAGAACTATCAAAAAAAAAAAAAATCATTTTAAGTAGTATAGAGAGTGAAAAATGATGCAGAAATAGACAACACATACATTCTATACACTAGACTACCAATACATTTATGAAAAACACCTAATATTATTGAATATCTAGGTGTTTGTAGCTTTAAGTTCATGTGAATTGAACTTTAATGTGTAGTTTACAGACCGTTTAGATGAAGTGGTCCCAGCCTGGTCCTGAACAAGTGGTTTAGTGGTTTAGAAGTTACCTCTGGCCCCCAAGACCCTCTGGTGTTTAAGTGTATTATATTAAAGGGGAGGGGTCTCACATGTCTGCACAAATGTATATGTTGAGTCTCACAAAATATCTCACATATACTATCACCAGTTTTCATGTTAAATGCAGATGAGGTGTTGGTGGCCACACCCACTTCCTGTCATTGCCATGGATACCATCATGTGCTGGGATAGTTTTGGTGAACTGGATTGGCTCAGTCACCGACTACAGTATGGTAGTAACACCACAAATCTACATGATCAGTTAATAAAATGTGTGAAATGACCAGATTATCACTGAAAAATACAAAATACAGAGGATAATGTAAAAATAAATGGGGATAAAGCACTAAAAAAAGGTTAATGTGGGGTGAAAAAGTCATACGGAGGTGTTTAAGGGTTAACTTTGTCTGTTGAGTAAGCGTTTTAATAGTTTAATGTTATTTTTTTTTAACCTCCAGACCTGTTTTGTAACTGAAAAACATGAAAACTTGTTCTGTTCTGTTTAATTTAAAGCCCTTTTTACACTATAGCTAAGAAACAATGGCGATAAAAAATAATTCAGAGAAAAAACTTAAAGACTAATGGAAGGAATTACCATATAATGTTGGATAAAACAATGGAAATGAAAACAATAGGAAGATATTCAGTCAAACAATAGAATCATTAAGGATAAATGAAGCAAATAAAATGGAAAGGAAATGAATCAAACAACCAAGAGCAGTTCATGTAAATATAGTGAAATTAAAAGTGAAATGAATCTGCTGATGGGTGGTTTCACTGTTAAACACAGACTTTGTTTAGAGGTTTGGTATGTTTTTAGAGGCTGTGGCTGAAGGATGTACTGTGTCCTTCACTAAACCCTTCTTCTCCTCCGAGGTTTGGAGGTAAAAACACAACTGCCTTTCAGGGATCAATGAAGCGCTAAGGAAGGTCACATTTGGCTCCTGGCCTGAACAAGAACATATTGATCAGGTTATTAAACACTTCATAGGACTGTGTTTTACTGGACATGTATATGTGTGTCACACATGAAATGACTGAACCGATCTATCTATCTATCTATCTATCTATCTATCTATCTATCTATCTATCTATCTATCTATCTATCTATCTATCTATCTATCTATCTATCTATCTATCTATCTATCTATCTATCTATCTATCTATCTATCTATCTATCATCTGTCCGTCCGTCCGTCCGTCTATATACCCGTTAGTCCATCCATCCATCCATCCGTCCATCTGTCTGTCCGTCTATCCATCCATTCATCCATCTATCATCCATCTATCCATCCATCCATCCATCCATACTTCTGTCTCTGTCCATCCATCCATCCATCCGTCCATCCGTCTGTCTGTTCATCATCCATCCGTCCATCCATCTGTCCGTCCGTCTATCCATCCATCCGTCCGTCCGTCCGTCTGTTCATCATCTATCCATCCGTCCGTCATCCATCCATCCATCCATCCATCTATACATCTGTCTCTGTCCGTCCATCCATCCATCCATCCGTCTGTCTGTCCATCCATCCGTCTGTCCATCCATCCATCTATACATCTGTCTCTGTCCATCCATCCATCCATCCATCCATCCATCCATCCGTCTGTCCATCATCCGTCCGTCTGTCCATCCATCCATCCATCCATCCATCCATCCATCCATCCATCCATCCATCCATCCATCCATCCATCATCTTTTTTATCATGCAATTGACAAAAACTATAAATAGTTTTTAAGACTATATACATTTTTTTTTAAGAATAACCATAATTAATTCAATTATTTTCTACTCTTTTTGCCTTGGATTTCCAAAAACAAAGCCCCTAATCTCTCCATCTCCCCCCTTCGTCTAATGAGTCCATTTAAATAATTACTAAATCGAGTTTCACTGTTACTTAAGAAGTGTGTGAAATTAGGAAAGAATTTAAGCAAACCTTAAGCACCCAGTGATAATGAACATATTGAATGAGATTAACAAGCTTTTACAGCATAATCCTCAGTTTTTCTGTGTGTACTTTTATTTTGAAAGGCAGACAGTCACTACAGGAAGTAGTGACAAAAATAAGATAAACCTTGGGGATAAACAAAGACCATGTGTGACTGAAATCTAGACGATCATGCTCTTTTTCTGCATCATTTAACATCTTTTATGCCTTGTTACATATTAAATGCAATTTTTGTATGTTTTGGATCATTTTAATCGTGTTTTTTTTTTTTTTTCACACTTGCCATTTTAATTGTGTCCTTGCATCTTTTGCCTTTGTGTCATTTTTATCTTGTTGCATTTTTTACATTTCATCTTTTAACATTCACACCAGTTTGATCTTACTGTGTCTTTTACATTTGGGATTTTTATTATGTTGCATCCTTCACCTTTCTGTCATTTTCATCTTGTTATAACTTTTAATTAATTTTCATCTTGTAGCATCATGTACTTTTGTGTTTTTCATTCTTTTTAACATCTTTTACTTTTTGTCATGGTCATATTGCTGCATCTCTTACACCATTTTCATTGTGTGTTTTAAATTTATTAAATTTTTCACTTTACATTTTTTTCAATATCAGTCATATGTTGTTTTTTTTCTGCCTCCACTATGGATGACATGTCTCAGTGTAATAAGGTCTGAGGCCATGAACTATACATATGATACGATATGAAGTGGATGCTGCCCTTATCGGAGCACTTACATATGACACAATGTTCTGTGACCCCGGTTGGCCTTTTAAAAGGTCCCGGTCCACATATCATGGTGATGCTCAGGGCGAGGTTAGCTGCACTCGGGAGTCCAAGGACTTGTCACTTCTGTGTTGCTTCAAAGGCCCATCAACTGTGCACCGGCTTGACAACGGACATTACTCATTCAGTCCATACTATACATAAAAAAAAAAATAATTACAAAAAAAAAAAAAATAGTGCTCATCCTGTCAGAGGGCGATTTATACACTGACTTTGACCTGACCTTTATAGTGTGTTTTGCAGAGACATGTCAGTATTTGTAACCCTTTCAAGGCCAAGACTGTGTCAAAATCTAACAGATCATACTAAATCACACACAAGTTACTTATACAACCAATATGTATCCACAGACCTTATCACCCACTGAATACAGTATAAACCTCATTGGGTACGGTTACATGATGTTTTTTAAATCTGATTTATTTTTCCAGAAGAAATTAATCCAGAACTAAAATACTTTCTCTTCTGTTTACATGGAAATGTTAAACTCGAATAAAGGTTTACATGAAAAACATTTATTCGGTTCTCGCAGCCCTTCTGTTAGCTTAGCTTAGCATAGTCACTGCATTTCCATGGTCACACATAGCCAGTTTTTTAAAGGTGATTTGTTGTCTTTTGTAAGTGATTTTCTGAAATCTGACTCTCCCTAATTATTTCTTTAGATCCACAACTTACTGCACTCATACAATCATAGTTTGTTGTGTTGATGGAAGTTGGAAAATCATTTTGTTGGAAGGGATGCATGAACTAAATTAGCTTTGCTTTACCGTTTTAGCTTTGCATTAGTTCTTATTTCCCAAGATTTTCTGACTGTAGTAAGTCACATCGCCATGATTTGAGCCTCAATTTGTGATCATATTGACCCCACCGGACTAAAGGAATGATTAGGGAGAATTGAATTTCACAAAATCACTCATAACATACTACAAATCACCTATAAAAGCCTGGCTATGTCTGACCAGAGGAATGAAGTGATTATGCTAAGCTAGGGTAAGCTAAGCTAACGGAAGGGCTGCGAGAACAAGGCAATCGGTGCACTGCAGTGCAAACTGATTTGCCCACTTATCGAACTCAGTGCACGACAAATGAATTAATAAAAAACAAGTGGTGAACTCTTCCTTCAGGGTTTTAGAGGCTGGTAGATCCCATCAGAATAGCCCACTGGAATGGTTTGGGTTGACTAGCCTGCATTGCATATTCTTCAGCCAGCGCAGAATGTGTGCGTCATCGTGACAGGACAAGACAATGAGCATGTGCAGAATAGCAGGAATAAAGTCCAAACGGAATAAAGGGTTTACATGTCCGAGGAAGAATTTAGTTCAGCATTAAAAGGGGATTAAACCAGTGACTTTAATTGCATTTAAATTTAATCCAAACTTTTCTTTTTCAACTGCAGTAAGGTGTTAACATGAGCATCTGAAATAGGATCTAACCTTTAATCAGTTTAAACTAGGAATAAAAGTTGTCATGTAAACACACAGATTGTTTACACACATCTGTGCTATGATATCACCAAGTTGTGTTCTTCAAACTAAGACTCATAGCCATAAAATAACACTGTTTTATAATCTTCACATGTTGCATCAGCTGATAGTTTACATTATAGCTCTGTTAGCTTAGCTCTGTTTTTAGCCTGAAAACAGCCACAGTAAAACCACAAGTCACCTCTGTTTTATGTTCAGTTTGTGTTGTCAGTAGCAGAACTAAAGATCTGTTTGGAATCAAACAAACAAGGTCAGAACTGTCACAGTTTAGTCTGAACCGTGGATGAACAAACAGCAACTTAGCAAAGATAATAACATCCCATAATAACTTTATCTATATTATAAGGCAATGGCTACTGCCACAGTACTGTGGCACAAAATATGGGTTTGTCTATTGCTATAGACCAATAAAATGTTAGCATTGGTACTAGAGCCAATCAGCAATACTGTTACATGAAGTCATTCACCTCTTGTTTTTTTTTTTTTTTACTCACTCGCCTCCTGTTGCCACAGTAGTGTGGTGATATATGGCATATACTTCAGTGCATTCTTTTGTTCTTTTGTGCATTTTGCTACCACAGTACTGTGGCAATTGATGGAAGAAATGACAAATTAGTGATAGTATATAGTATAGAATAGGAATTATTGTTCTAAATGTTCTATAAGTTGTTTTATGGTGTTCTTTGCTCTGAAGGCTGGAGAAAGTGGGCGGAGCTACATGTTAGATAGATGCAGTAGTGTACTGTGTGACTTCAGTTCAGTGTCAGTTGAGTGCTGTGGTCCTGTGGATTTCTGTACTCCTGAATGTTGTCCCAGTGGCTGATTTATATCAACGTCAGATTTACCTACTGGTGCTGTGTGCCCCCCACCACCCCACGTTTGAAAATCTATAGGAAAAAAAAGCCACTCCAACCGGGAATTAAATCCGGGTCTTTCGTGTTGCAGTCCAATACGTTACCAAGTGTGCTAAATGTCCACTCTGTCTCACACTGATCTATTCTCCATTTGATTGCTTTGGTACTTTTCAGGAGGTAAGTTACCAGTCTAGACATGATATAACGAGGGTGCTGATTGGCTCTGTGGTAATAGACAAACTGATATTTCGTGCCACAGTACAGTGTCAATAGCCACTTCGATATTATGTGTGATATGTCTGTCAAACTCAACTGCCATTTGTCCCTCCCCCCTCCCCCCTCTGTGCGTACCCCTCTTCGTGTATGAATCGTGCGTTCTCAGAGGTTTGGAGCACTTGTACAGGAAACGAAGCCAGAGCCAGAGCTTGGCTATATTAGTTATATTAGGATGGAAAGTTCACCGGCAAACTGTTTTGTCACTAACATAAATCAGTAGGAAATGTAACGTTAGTCAGATAGGTATGAACTGGGGCTGTTCTGTAAGAGCGGGGGTGTTGGAGGAGACTGAATGAGGAATGCATGGATCGGGCACGGAGCCAGGTTAATTGTTGCTGTGCAGCGCTCATGAACCCTCGAGAACAAGCATTGTGCGGGACAGTATTCTGGAGGCGTGGCTTCGGTGGGATGTCTGAAGAAAGGGGTTTGGACTTTTGAATTGAGTATTTTCAAAATGTAGTTTGCTCGAACCGTTTTTCTAAGATCTCTTACACCACCGTTAACAATAAAATCTGTATAACCTGAACAAATATGAACTAAAAAAGGTAACAGGTACAGACACACAGCAGCTTTTATGACACTTCTACAGCTAGAATAATAATAATAATAATAATAATTCCAAGAAACCTGTTTGACTGAAATATTTTCTCCAGGTTTATAGGCGTATTGTACAGAATACTATGGTACTTACATAGCGGATGATCCAGTATCTTGAGGCATAGATGTTTACGTTCTTGTCTAATAAAGATGATTTTGATTCTGATATTTCATTTGACCAAGGTGTGAATGTTATAATATTTTAGATGATTCTTCAGGGCTTGTCTACAGACGACACAAATCTCCTATCAGGATGTTCGAACCGAGGCCATTCAGTCGTGTGTTCGAACACCACGTTGTCAAAGAGCACAGATGGTCTTCTCCTTCATCGACCCTCAGCTGGATGCTTCATTATGCCCCGAATTAGAAACAAAATAACGAAGCACTCAAGCATCAGCAAAGAGTCACCTCGTGTCTTTTTTTTTTTGTTACTAATTTCATTTTCGATAACAAGCAGCAAAGTGCCATTTCAGATTCAGACCCTTCTATGTACGTCTCTGAAAAACCATCACAAACATATTTCACTCAGGTTTTATTTCAGTGTGAAGCTTTTGGCGCTCAGACAGTAAAGCCAGATCTCTTCCATTATTTAAGCACAAACCCCAGAGCATCCATCGAGTGTTAAAATGGCCAGAGCTGCTCACTTTGTTCCATCTCCTGGTGCCATCGCCATGGGCATGTCCATCGACGTCCTGTTGAAGCGCATTGATTGTGTCTGTACTGTCTGTTGACTGTATTGAGCCTTTGATAGTTCATGTCTCTGTCTCTGTGTCAGCGAACCGCCCACGCTTTGGATGGATAATAGCATCAAATCTGCTTCTCTATGCACATTTACAGATACACAGATACACAGGACACATGATCGCATCTTTTAGTTCTGTTGTGCAGCCAGCTTAAACAGCCCCTTTTCCAAAGCAGGAACCAGGAAAATTTACCAGAACTTTGAAGAACATTCCTGTGGCCCCAAGAATTCTGGGGAATCTGAAATGTCCTACACCCCTACCAGGAGCTTTCTTTTGTTTAGTTTTTTGGGGGTTTTTTGGAAAAGAAAAGCATGATTATTATTATACTTTATTATTTATGTCCAGTTTTCTTCTTCACCTACTTTTTCTCCTTCTTCATCTGTTCTTCATCTAATTTCTTCCATTTTTCAGGCTTTGAAATAAATAGTAACTATATATATTTGTTGCTGGTAACATTTTTTTTCCAAATTCCAAAATTGAGATAATATCTTTTTAATTAAAACAAAGAAATCACCTAGTTATGTTTTTGTTTTTTGTTTTTTCAAGGAGTGCCCAAATACTGTATTTGCGTAAAGCTGCATCTCTAATGAATCTGAATTGTCGAACTTTCAGACTTTGTGATCAAAAAAAGTGACCAAACTACAAAATACTGCAAGAAAGTTCCGGTGCACAACTTAAATCAATCACTCAAATTAACTTTATTGTCCCTGAAGGGAAATTTGTCTTGGACTAAAGTGCAAAACAGTCGGAAACAACATAGACGCACAAACACAAGACAAAACAAAATCAACATGCAATAAAAAGTGCAATATATTGATTTATTTTCTTGTATCTTACAAACGAAAATGGTATTTTCTGAGTATATTATTCATTTGTGAGGCTCCTGTTTGCCTGAAATTCATTAAAGTTATATCAATTCATTCATTTTCTGAACTGATTAAGCTGCGAGAAGGTCACGGGGGTGTCGGAGACTGGCCACTAACATGTGAAGGCATGGTACAGGGGTATCAAAAATAATGTGAGTAAGTCCTTTGGTTTTAGTAAAAAAAAAAAAAAAAAAAAAGAATATATATATATATATATATATATATATATATATATATATATATATATATATATATATATATATAGTTAGTTAGTTAGTTAGTTAGTTAGTTAGTTAGTTAGTTTAGTTTTATTTTGATCACATATACTCATCAGATAACAAAAAGCAATCCAACATGGACAAACACAATTTTTGATGAAAGGAAAATTGTTTCCTACTCGAAAAGGAGGAGGAAACAGTATAACTGATAGACTCCCAACCCCTTTTTACAAACTGATAATTCAATTGTTTCAGCTTCCTTTGCCTTGTTAACACACTTTTTCTCTCTCTCTCTCTCTCTCTCTCTTTTTTTTTTTTTTTTTTTTAAACATTTTCACAATAACACAAAATTTAAAAATTAAACACATATGTGCATGGTGCTCCTGTAAATGTTACCTCCAGTTTTATATCATCAAAACTGTGATGTTTCTAGTCTTTCCTGGATTAACTTCAGTAATTCAACTATGATTTTCTTATTGTCAACGCTGGTATGAATTCACATAAATTCAGAAAAGAGCTTTTATATACTGTAGTTTTTGCTCCGCTGATTCTTTTACTGAAAAGAAAGAAGAAAGAACTGAGAAAGTCCATTTCTGCGGCCTTTGTCTTTGTTAGTCTTTTTGTCTAAAACTGTAAATCCTCTTTCTGCGTCGGGACCTCGTGTTCTGATCTCCTGGCAGCTCCTATGACATGACCTTGTGTCTCTCACAGCTTATCTTCAGTATAAGCTGCATCATCCTCTGTCTTGTTATTCAACCCCCCCCACCCCACCCCCACCCCCTTTTTCCTTCTGCTTATCTGCGCTGTCCTCGGCTAACCCCCGCTCCGACCTTCAACCCACCCGGGCTTCAGCGACCCACTTCGACCCTGATCCTGCGGCATGAGTCTCTGGCTCCGAGGATCAGGGTCATTGAGTGCGAGAGACCCCTGTCGAGGACCCGAGAAGAGGGCAGATGAGGAGGAAGTTTACTGAGGGTTTAGACAGCGATAGTCCTTTAATCCTCCAGATTCTGCCTTAGAATTATGGGTAAATGCTAATACACATGCTGCATATGTGAATGTTTGGTTTTCCTATTTTCTGTCTCATCCTCTGTAATGAGGCTGTATTTGTTTTACAGTGCATTCATTTAATGCAGCAGATGTCAGCATATATTATTATCATTATAATTATTTTTAATCTTTTTTCACTGTAGCTTGAGAGAATTAGGTTGCAATTCAATATATTTTCTTTTCTTTTTTTCTTATGAAAGTTGCATCTAATCAGCACCAAAGTTACAATAGTTTTGGATTTTTCATTATAGTTTAGTTTTATTTAGTTTGGACTTTTTTTCTCTAATTCCGTTAGTTTTAATTAGTTCTTAGAGCAGGTTTGCATGTTTTTATTAGTTTTCATTATTTTCTAAATGCTTAGTTTTAGTTTTAGTTTTTTCATATCTTTTCTCTTCTTCTCCGTCGTATTCAAATAAATCCCAAACAGGACTCTGCTGCTTTCTCCCAACTTTAGTCTCCATGTTTCCAGGTAGAGTGGGGATGAGAAAATGACTGTAAACCACAAGTGACGAGAAGTGACAGACCGTTAAATATCATATGGTGCCAGCAGCTAAAATTGCTTGAGGGAAATAAATCGATTTCTTTTCAAAAACCTGATTGTGATATAATTTATCTGTTTTCACTGTTATTATTTTACTGGTCCAGCCCACTGGAGATCAAATTGGGCTGAATGTGGCCCTGAACTAAAATAAGTTTGACACCCCTGATCTAGTTTATTAAAGTGTGGTCTAGTGCAGGGGTGTCCAATCCTGGTCCTTGAGGGCTGGTATCCTGCATGTTTTAGATGTATCCCTCTTCCAACACACCTGATTCAACTGATAACCCTCTCATCTAGCTCTACAAAAGTCTGATAACAACCATCAGGTGTACTGGAAAAGGGAAAGATCTAAAACATGCAGGATACCGGCCCTGGAGGACCAGGATTGGACACCCCTGGTCTGGTGAGTAGACCATCCTTTAATAAAGCATAAGGGATAATACAACATGTAAAGCTGCCCTGTACAAAGCTAACATGATTAGTGTAGATGCTGCAACTGGTTATGTCACATTTTTAACCCTTTGATGCATGAATTCTGAGAACCTTAGTCAAGATTTTTTTTTCCTGAGTGTTTTTATTCCTCTTTAGGCCTGAACAAAACAATGTGAGTGAATTTTTTTTTTTTTATGAACCTATTTTTCATGGTGTTACAAAAATGTCCACTCGGCTGGACACCATGTGTTTAATTTTTGAAGCAAAGAAACATGTATTTAAAATGCAATATCAGAAAGTGATACTGTGTGAAAACTATGAAATTAAAAAAAAAAAAAAAAAATGCAGCTAATCTGATGCTTTCTCACATTTGATCACACTCTAATGCTAGTTCTTACTCACTTCATGGAGATAAAATGCAAAAAAACCCAAACATTTTGTTTAAGAAAACTGTTAATCACAGTCTATTAACAATTAGCAATCGAGTTACACTCAAACATGCAGATCAGGTTTATCAAGAACAGCAAAGTTACAGTAATGGTTTGAATGTCAGTGTATTGCGGGATAGTGCATAAAGGCTGGTTTATGCTTGCTGCACAAAGGTGACGTGTGGAAAATAGACGCAGGGAGTCGGCATGAGAGTACGTGTGGTGCTTTTATACTCTGGGCGGCTCCGCACGGCATCTGTTCCCAAACTGCAGGGGGCAGTGTGCCACAAACGCACGTCTATTACTGTAAAAAACTAGAGAAGAAGAAAATTGCCATAACTTACCTCCTCCGGAGGGAAATTTGTGTCTGTTTGCCTGTGTTTAATAAAATTCCAGAGCCAGCTCAACTCTCTCAGAATCCGTGGGACGTTTGGGCTCTCCCCTGGGTCACCACTTCTCCCTTTGGGAGTCTTTTTTGCCTTCACATATCTGTCCTGATTGTTTTTCCAGGTTTTTTTTGCCCATTCCTCCTCTTTGCCGAGTGTAGCTGCAATTTCCCTCCATGAATTGTTCACCACATGGCTGTCGCAGTGGTCCCGGTGTGACGAATCATACAAGTGCCCATACATATGTACTTCTACCACCAGGAGCTCCTGAATGTTGTCTGCACATCTCTTACAAATTTTCTGAGGTGTGCGAAATGGAAAGTTTCCGCTTAAAATGAGCCGCGTGAAGGGGCATGGCTGTGAAAATGAATCAATTGGCTGCGTGAAGCCGCGCGGCGCTCGCTGACGCAGTAAGCATAAAACAACCTTAAGTGTCCACTATGTTGGCTGATATGGAACTAAAACAACAAAACCAATGAATATAAGAGGGAACTGATGAAGAATAACTGTCCACTGGAGTGACCGGTATGCGTGAAAGGGTTAAGTTTTCATTCATGAAAATGCGATTTTTTTTCTGCTATGGAGTGATACTATAATACAGATGTGTGTAAACAATGACTTTTATACTTTCTTCATTGAGTGATACAGTCGTTGGATCCATGATGTTGATTTGTTGGTGGTTTTGTGTTCTGGTACCTTCCTTCCCCCTGCTGGTGAGACTTTGGGATAATAATCCTCCACAGAACCACTTAAAGATCCAGAACATGGAAGGTGAAGGAGCAGATCTGTCCGTGATGCGTTCACTGCTCGGTTACCGCCCATGGTGGGGTTGTGCTTTGAGCAGATGGGAGGCTGCAGTAAACAGCAGGACAAACATTCAGATCCATCCTCTGGCAGTTTTCTCCCTTCGTGTGCATCTTCTGCCCCCTCACGCCACTGAATCACCTCACACTCATTAGTTCGCACTCATCACAGCCACGACTCATTTTTCAGTCACGTTGTCTGAATGCATCGCGTGTGCTAATCTTAGAAACCACGCTTTACATTTAACACGTAAACACTGTGAAAGTGACTCATACATGCAAAGAAGTATAGACTCAGACACTATATGGACAAAAATATGTGGACACGTTGAATTCAGGTGTTTCTTTTCTAACAGTGGTCTGGGATAAAAAAAAAAAAACAGTAATGATAAATGTTACAATATAGTTTTATATTGTGATAAATATCATTGCATTGGTTATGGTTTAAATTGTTATCTTTGCTTCCAAAATACCTCAGAGATTGTTTTTACTTAATTTCTTTGAACATTATTTTCTTTTTTAATCCATGACGATGATTTTTAAATGTTCTGCTTATAAATTTTTAAAGTATTTTTCATGTTCTGACTGTAACTAATAATTTTCTATCACAACTAACCATCTACTTTCTTCACATTTCACTTGGGAAGAAAAATCTCCCATTAATTGATTGATTGTTTGATTTTTTTTTTTTTTTATCCATGACTATGATTTTAAATGTTCTACCTCTAAATTTCAAAAACATTTTTCATGTTCTGACCGTAAATAGTAATTTTGAACGACAACTAACCCTCTACTTCGTCAATCAATCAATCAATCAATCAATCAATCAATCAATCAATCAATCAATCAATCAATCAATCAACCAATCAATATCAAGAGAAATTTGGCATTTGAGGCATTTTGGAAGCAAAGATAACAATTTACACCAAACTAATGTAACTAAACTAATGTAATGTCATTTTATATTGTTTTGATTGATTTTTTTTAATCCATGACCATGATTTTAAATGTTCTACCTCTAAATTTCTTAAATATTTTTCATGCTCTAACATAAAAATAATTTTCAACCACAACTAACCATCTACTCTCTTCACATCCCATTAAACTTTAAGGAAATACTGATGTTTATAAACTATATGGACAAAAATATTGGGGGAACGTCATGGCTACAGCTGTAAGATGTCCTGTTCATGCTGATTTGAGATATAAACATCAATATTTCCCTAAAGTTTAATGGAAGATTTTTCTTGTTAAGTGAGATGTGAAGAAAGTAGATGGTTAGTTGTGGTAGAAAATTATTATTTTCAGTCAGAGCATGACAAATATTTTAGAAATGTAGAGGTAGAACATTTAAAATCATAGTCATGGATAAAGTAAAAACAATCTCTGAGTCATTTTGGAAGCAAAGATGAAAATTTAAGCAAAACTAACTAATGCAGTGGTCTTTATCCCAATATAAAAGTATATTATGACATTTGTCATTATTGTTTTGTATCCCAGACCCCTGTTAGAAAAGAAACACCGGCATTCAATGTGTCCCAATACTTTTGTCCACACAGTGTATGTAGTTTTCACACGCTCCCCAGACACAGCAGAGGATCAGGGTTTTTTATGGTCAGGCATGGCACAATAAGTGGCAAAGTGCAATGGTTGCTTTAGCTGTAGCGATTTATTGACCCCTGCAGAAACAAAGCCTCTGCTCTGGGACGTGAAACTGCTTCCGCTGCTTTGTTCACACCTAATGACAAACACTGTTGGACGAAGGCCGATCAATGGGATAGTCTCATTGCAGCTTTGTCCTGTTAGACGATGGACGGGCCGTTTGACAGGATCACATGCAGACAGAGGTTTATTAAAAATGGAAAGTTGAATGGAAAATTGAAAGACAAAAGAGATGATGAGGAAACTGTAAAGAGCAGGTTGTTCTTTATCACTCATAAAGTACAGTAGGAATATTATACTTTATGCTTTTTAATAATGTTCATGTTTTATTGTTCTATTTCGTTTAAAGAACAATGTCTTGGTGGGATTATAAATCTTTTACTAATTAGCGCCTTGGCCAAGATGTGCCATGACATTTTTTTTTTAAATTATTGTTCTTCAGATCAAACAATAAAAGACCCAGCAACACAAACATTTCACTGAATAAAGCAGTAATTACTCACAAATAGAGACCAGCAAACACATAAACATGAAAATAAATAATAATCCATTTGTCGAAGGCAACTGAGAAAATATTGCTAAGTATTAGAAACAAAGAAAGTCTTAAAAAAATATTTGAAGGTAAATTGAACGAGACATTGCACTGGAAAAATCTCAATCTCACCAAGTGTTTTTTTTTTTTTTTTAATTAAGCAAAGAATCTTAAATTAAGCAAAAAAAAAAAAAAATCTGCCAGTGGAACAAGTGAAAATTATCTAGGCAAGATTTTTTGAAATAAGATTTTAAAGATCTATTGTCTAAAAATAAGTTCTTTATATCTCACTGAAAATTACTCTTTAGGTGATTGTGTCTTATTTTAAGTGTGATGAGATATTTTGACTAGAAATGAAAAAAGTACACTTGGTAAGATTTAGATTTTTGCAGTTTGGAGTATTTAATCTTGTATCTAAATCCATTTCTTTTATTTTAATTGTATTATGATTTTCTTTTAAGTGTTATCCAAAACATACTGATCAACACATTATCAAGATAAAAACCCTTCATAAAAATGTGTTTTATCAGGGCCAAAACAGAAGCTATAACAACCAGTAACACTGTAAAACAATGGACAGAAATGAGGGTAAAATAAAACTAAATATAAAATTGGTTTGATCAGTTGCAGAAAAAATATCACTAACAATCCAACTGATTACTCAGGGACGTGAAATATTCCGTTTTTTCTGCCTATACAAAGGGCTTTATGAGGATATGGAAGTGGAATAAACAATGAAGTCATTAAGTCTGAACGTCAACAATGAGATAAAATGTCCCCCAGTGACAAGACCAGAACATATGTATATGACTCAACTGCGTTGCGTGATATTTGTCTTTGATTGTGTTGTTTTTATTTTTTTTGTACTACTGTTTTGTTTTTTTTTTGCCATTTCGTTTTTATGTTGTGGTTATTGTAAGGAATATTCCATTTAGAATTTTGATTTGAGTCAAACATAAAATATAATAATAATAATAATAATAATAATAATAATAATAATAATAATAATAATAATGGATTAGATTTATATTGCACCTTTCTATGAACGCATACTCAAAGCATGTACAGTGGATCCATTATTCATTCATTCTCACATTTACACTCTGGAATATCAAACTAGCATTAAAAAAAAACAAAAAAACAATGCTTTAAAATTTAAAGTTGATCATTTTGTATGTTTTACACAGAATCTCTCTCTGATCAGCTTGACTTCATCCAAAATATCACCGTACAATAGAGGTTATGTTACTTTGATTTAAATATATATATATATATATATATATATATATATATATATATATATATATTTTTTTTTTTTTTTTTTTTTTTTTTTTTTTTTTTTTTTTTTCCATTTTTGCAATTCGATCACCTTAAATCCTCCTAATCCTGGACATTTTAAACAGTAACCTATTATTGCATAGGATTACATTATAATTCAGTTAATTGTGCAGCCTTATTTTATTTTTTTTAAAAAAGAAGATAATAATAATAATTTCATTATACATAATAATGAAAATATATGCATTTCCACGTAAATAACAGCCATCTTTACTAAATCCAAGGCAGAAATTACTGCATTTTCTTATTTTTCTTTGCTTTTCCAAAAACAAGGCTTAAAATTTATAAATTATGACTGTCATTTTGCACATGATATCATTATGCAATAGAGGCTATATTTATTTTATTTCATGATTTTATTTTCCTTTTTTTCATTCCTGCAATTAGGTCAGTGTAAATCCTCTTAAATCCAGACCTTTGAAACTGTAACCTGTTACTTCACAGGTTAATACTTTAATTACTAATATTGTAAAACAATGATTCAATTAATTGTGCAGCCCTTTTTCATAAATAAATGTGATGTGAACCATCTTTGCTGAATTCCTGCCTGAAATCAACAGCATTGATTAGTTGCGCATAAAAAATAGAGAAACATTTAAAATAAAAGCACATAAAAACACAAAATCATGAAATGGACTACCACAAATAACAGATAAAACATCTTTCAGCGCTAGTTTTACTACAACACAACACAAAGTAAGTGGCTTGCAGGAAAGCCGATGAGTTGGAGCAGTGCTGAATGGCCAAGAGACGTGTCATCAGAGGAGATCTGATGAAATTATAAACATAGTTAAATTATACCTGGTTGCACCATTGAAGCGAAATGAAAACGGCAGCGCTGGGCTATGCTTGGCTCCGCAAAACAACACAGAGGTGATAGATACTAGCGTGTCTCTCCACAAAGTACTGTGTAATTAAATTTTGCCCTGTGGGACTCCATTAATAACTTATAATATAATGCACATTTCATTGGAGGGGGCCATCAGATGTGGGTGTGTTATTGCGCTCTGGAGGAACCACCTTCTGCGCTGCTCATAACACGGACTAAAACAGTAACATAAATCAGATGAGGCGTCTTTGTATTATTGTTCCTTAATAATACTCGTAATTAGCTTTGGAAAATCCACTTTCTAATGAAGTTACAGCTCTTAAACAGGAAGAAATTCACCAAAGTAAATGAACTCCGAGCGTCGAGGCTGAGTTTGCAGGATTCTTTTTGTTGGTGTTGGCGTTCAGGCCTCGGGGTGACGCTCTGACCTTTGACTGTGAACAGAGCGTTCATTAACCTGAAGGCTGACACTATGGATGTGACGACTGTTTTAATTACATAGATGCTCGTGTCATGCAGATTCACCCGCGAACCTGCACATATACTGTACACAGCTGGAAACATTAGACCAAAGGTGTCAAACATGTGACCTGTGGGCCAAAACCAGCAGGTCAAAGGGTCCAATCTGGCCCATGGGATGACTTATATATTAGATATAAACCCTTTAGGCCAGTAGTTCTCAACCTTCTTTGGCTCGTGACCCCATTTTAACATCACAAATTTCTGGCGACCCCAGACATTCAAAATTTGTTCAAAATGAATTTATTTTTGATCATGTAATAGTTTGCTATAATATGTTGCAAAGAAGCGTTAATTTTAGATGACATTTAGTCTATATAATGTATATTATTATGGACGGAGGCAGAAAAGCCAGGTGTAGATTACTGCACAAAGTGAGAATTTTATTTTCCTTGGTCAGGATATGTACAGTCAGTCCAGCTTGGATTTACAAGGCTGACAATTAATACTGAACAAACAAGAACTCAAACTATGAATTATGAAAGAGCTGCAGCATCTGAAACTGACCACAATGAACATTTGAAAGATAAACAGTACCACAGTGCTTCAGTTTCAGCTTCACAGTTTTTTTTTTGTTTTTTAAGTTTTTATTTTTTATCAATTACTAGAAATTTGTCATGTCTTGTCATGTCACAGTTTGTCATGTCTTTTATGGATTGTGATTGTCTCTCTCAACTCACCATATATTTTTTATTAGTAAGTTTTTATTTTAATTTTTATTAATTACTAGAAATTTCAGGCGACCCCATTTGAATTCCAAGTGACCCCACATAGGGTCCCGACCCCAAGGTTGAAAAACACTGCATTAGGCACAAAAAAAAAAACAATTCTCTTTTGATATCAAGATTTCAAAAAGCTGTATCTTGGAAGTGGTTAGAGATAAACTCATACTGTAAAAGAGACAACTATTGGGTACGAACCAAAGTTTATGATGGGAGTCAATTTACTCATCTAATTCACATATTGTGACATCACAGGGTGGCGGCCATATTGGATCGTGTAATTTTTAGTCAAATTGAACTTTGAACATACTTACATGGAAGTTGTCGCGTTTCAGTTTTTTTGTCACCTTATCCTTTAAATAAATGAACTTAAACATTAGTAGAACGCAAAATGCAGTAAGTTTTAGTAGCTTTGTAGTCAAGCAGCAGAGTAGCCAACTCTGTCCTCATCTATCAAAAGTAAAACTAAATCAACTTTACTTACTTACTTACTAAACCAGCTCAGGACCATGCCTTTCAAATTTGATTTTCTTCTTCATTTTGAACAGAAACATGATGTGAAATGGTGTTAGGATTGATGAGGCACATGTCCAACATACAGGGTGGGGAAGCAAAATTTACAATGAACATTTAGTTGTTTTTTCTCAGCAGGCACTACGTCAACTGTTTTGAAACCAAACATATATTGATGTCATAATCATACCTAACACTATGATCCATACCTTTTCAGAAACTTTTGCCCATATGAGTAATCAGGAAAGCAAACGTCAAAGAGTGTGTGATTTGCTGAATGCACTCGTCACACCAAAGGAGATTTCAAAAATAGTTGGAGTGTCCATAAAGACTGTTTATAATGGAAAGAAGAGAATGACTATGAGCAAAACTATTACGAGAAAGTGTGGAAGATACTATTAAAGAAGAATGGGAGAAGTTGTCACCCGAATATTTGAGGAACACTTGCGCAAGTTTCAGGAAGCGTGTGAAGGCAGTTATTGAGAAAGAAGGAGGACACATAGAATAAAAACATTTTCTATTATGTGAATTTTCTTGTGGCAAATAAATTCTCATGACTTTCAATAAACTAATTGGTCATACACTGTCTTTCAATCCCTGCCTCAAAATATTGTAAATTTTGCTTCCCCACCCTGTATATTGGTGGGAGGTGGTAACAAGATTTGACAACTCCATCTGGAGCTATGGTCTAGGTCATTCAGAAATGTTGCTTGTCACAATATTGTGACTTTGGTGCTTAAAGGGTTAACACTCAAGGATGTAAAAGTCATTTAATCTAAAGGGTCACTTTTACCCCCTTGGCATGATAAGTCTTATGGTGACTGGAGGAAGAAGGGCTTGGTTTCACTTGAAAATTTGTACATCAATGGTGAATTTGCATCTTTCAGTCAACTAAAGAGACAATACAACCTGTCCAACTCACACTTTTTTCGGTATTTACAGGTCAGACATTATGTCGTATCCAAAATCCCAAGTTACAAAAGTCTTCCTATAGAGCATGAGATCTATAATGTGCTGAAGAGCCCTTCTTCTTCCAGACATCTCATCTCAAAATTTGTACACTTGTTTGATGAATGTGTTGAAGCAGATAGTGTGAAAATAAGAGATGCTTGGAGAGAAGAGATCGGCACTGAATTAACTGAATCTATGTGGGACAAGTGTTTGTCTAAAATTCATTTCTGTTCTATAAACAGTAGGCATCAGCTGATCCAATTTAAGACTGTCCACCATCTCCACTATTCCAAAGTCAGACTGAACAAGATTTATCCCTCAGTCTCCCAATGTGTGACAAGTGTAAAGTGTTAGAAGGTACCTTGTCTCATTCCTTTTAGTTCTGTTCCTCATTGACAGATATCTGGTCTAAAATATTTGACTGGTTCTCCAGGGCCTATAAAAGACCCCTTCAGCCTGAACCAGGACTTGCTATTTTTGGCTGTTCTCAGACTGTCGGGAATATACCTGCAACATTACAGCGTCCACTGGAACTTGGAATGATAATCGCTAAGAGACTGATATTAAAAGAATGGAAGTCTCCAAATCCTCCTTCTTTTCAAGCGTGGGTCGATAACATGTTATCATTAATACAGATGGAAAAGCTCAGGTCTTTGAGGACCTGTTCTGTGAACACTTTTTCAAATATTTGGACTCCGTTTCTCACATACTTGGAGGAAGTTAAATTGGACTAGGGAGTATATCTGGGTACCAGCCTCTGCTCCTCTTTCTTTCTTTCATTGAACAAGGACTGACTAGTTAATTAATTGATCAGTTGTTTCACACATCTGAGCCTTTTTGTTTTGTTTTGTTTTTGTGTGTATGTTTTATATAATTGAAAACCGCAAAATAAAATATTATTTTAAAAAAATCTAAAGGGTCACATACAGCCCAATTTAACTTCAAGTGGATCAGACCAGTAAAAGAGCAAAATAACCTATAAATTATGACAATTCCAAATTTTTGTGAGGGGTTTTTTGGGTGAAAAAAGTAAAATTACATCATGAAAGTGTTTACATTTACAAACTATCCTTTCACAAAAAAAGCAAATAATCTAACCAACCTTGAAAAGCCTGACATTTCTGAAGAAAAATAAATGAAATTTTAACAGTATTCTTCCTGTTACTAAATGTTTTGTGCATTTGTACAGGTACATCTAAAAAAAAAAAGAAAATTATAAATATTGAACTTTTTCATGATATTCTAATTTTTTGAGATGTATCTGTATGTCCACGGCAGTCTGCAAGTTTTAACGTACATGTGTAAATGAGAACCTGAGGCATAATATTGTTAGAACTGGACTTTTACTTTTTCCACTAAAACAAGAAAAAAGAAGTAGTTATTATTTATAGGTTTTGATATTACTTTACTTATCCAGTGTTTTTGAGATCTAATTGGGCTGTGTGTGCCCCCTGGACTAAAACGGACCCCTTCAATAGACCCATACATTGTGCTTTTTTAGTAACTTTCATTTAATAATAGACATGTGGAGTCAGGTCCACTGCAGGACAGGATAATGATCATATCTCTGTGTTATGAGCGCCTAAAACCGTCTGACAACCAAACTATCCACACCCTCTCCTAGCTTTTCCTAACCCTGCTGATATTTCTGAAGCTGAACACGTTCATTCTCACATATTTATCAGTCCCTTGATAAAAACATAGCACCAGCAGCAACCTATTTTTCTGACTCCACAAGATGATTTAGTAGCTGTTCTGCAGTGTTCTATCATATCATATAATCTTCCCCTGCAGACTTTTCCCTCCGGGTTTCTGTACATTTCAGATTTCCACCTTTTCTTTCTGCTGTCAAAAAGCAGCTTTAAGTTTTAACACCAGCCTGGATGGAAATGACAGTCAGGCTCATTCTGGATGAGTGAACGAGTCTGTTCTAGTCGCTGTTTACAGTCACAGGTAAAACCATGTAATGCTGTTGCCAGTTATTCTTTCTAAGTATGTGTAATATTTTTTTTAAATGATGCCACCTGCAAGAAGGTAAATAAAGTCAAAGTAAGGAAAGGATTATGGTCTGAAGTGCAATGGTAAAAACTCATGTTGAACATTACACCAAGAACTAGAGCTGAAGTAATAGTAATCGACTCGAATCGATTAAAAAATATATTTGAATACAATTCCTGAATCAAAGTTTTGTTTCTTTATAGCATGATAGCACCTCCTCTTTTGCTTTCTGGTCGTCCAGTGTTCAGTCTTTTTATGAGCTGTTATTTGTATGTATCAGCACTGGTGATTGGGCTACATTTTATTGTATGAAAAAAGTGCTATATAAATAAAGATTGATTGATTGATTCTTTAATTTCTCTGCTGCTGAACATTGGTTCTGCTGTTGTGTTTCACACGGACGCTTATTGTGATGCACATGACGCCATGGTCAACACAAACAACATGGAGCATAGCTGATATGAGTCATCATGTCATGTCAATTCTAACTCCAGTCTGTTTTTGGTCTTGGTCTCGCCTTAGTGTGTCATGGTCTTGGTCTTGATACCCTCCATACTCGGCAGGGTCTTGGTCTTGGTCCAGCCGGTCTTGACTACAACACGAGCGTTTGTCCTTCATCACCGATTTTAAATCTCATACTCATCACTGTTTGCTTTATGCTCGTGTTGGATGGTCTTCTTTGTCGGCTCGCAGACTTAGTCACCGGCGTATTTTAATTCATAAGTCTATTCGAGGTCTGCTCCCATCATACCTTCTGACCTACATCAGTCAGAGAACCACAGACACTTATAATCTTCGTTCTCAGGATCTTTTCTTTTTATCTGTTCCTGTAGTTAGAACTGAACAAGGGGAAAAGGCCTTCAGATTTGTGGCTCCATTCACTTGGAACGAACTACAAAAAGACCTGAAACTTAAAGATCTGGTTTCGCTGGACACTTTCAAGAGGATGTTGTATGACTTAGAGACAGAGACATCTGGCTGCAGATGTTTTGTCTGACACACTTTATCTTCATCTTGTGGGCACTTTAAGCAAAGTTTGACTTTGGAAGGTTTGACTTGATTTTGTGTTTTTTTTATGCATTGAAAACTTGTTTTCATTTTTATGTATGAACGCTTGTGTCTGTAACTATTTATTGTACTGCTGCCCATCTTGGCCAGGACACTCTTGGAAAAGACATTTTTAATCTCAATGAGGTTTTCCTGGTTAAACAAAGGTAATAATAATTTAGTGCTTTTTAAATCCCAACATGTCATCCTGAAATGTCCCATTAACTCTGCCAACCAAAACCTTTCAGTAGACCTGTAGTGTTTTGGAAATCAACACCATATTTATGATTCATGTAGCACATAAGCACAAGATAAGCAAAGTTTACTGATGCTATTCCCCATTTCTGTGGTAAAGGGAAGTTTCACAACATGCATAAGTGTTGGATAGGAAAATGTCCCTCTCTGTCGCTGTAATCCATCTTATCATCTACTGAGGCATCACTCCTCTGATGGATTTAAGTTTGCTCTTTGAGTGAATATCAATGTTACACTGTGACATGAGCTCCTTGGATTTCCACCTAAAACAATTTTAAGACATTCATTTATTATCACCAGCATCCTCAACCAGGAAATAAGCAGAATAAATGAAAGGAGGAAATAAAAGATTCTGCAAATATCATATATGTTGATTGACACAGGTCTAAGATTATCACAGAGCATGTCTGTTTGCTCAATTTGTAGTGGAATTTTTAACCCTTTCATGCTCGAATTATGAGAACCTTGATCAAAATGTATTTTCTTGAGTGTTTTTATTCCTCTTTAGGCATGAAAAAAAAAAAGTGATTGAAAATTTTGTTATGAATCTATTTTTTCATGAACTTCAAAAAATATCCGCTCAGTTTGACACCATAGATTTAATTTTTGAAGCAAAGAAGCATGTATTTACTGATAGATCATGTGAAAACTATGAAATAACAACACTTTTAATGCAGCTAATCTGATGTTTTCTCACATTTTATCATACTCTAATACTAGTCCTTACTCACTTCATGGAGATAATATGCAAAAAAAAAAAAAAAAAAAAAAACCTTTAGGTGAAAAAAACAAAAACAAAACTGTTTAATAATAATGACAAGCAATTGATTTCCACTCAAACATGTTAGTGCAGATCAGGTTTATCAAGAACAGCAAAGTTACAGTAATGGTATAAATGTCAGTGTATTATTACGGGATGGTGCATTAGTGTCCACTGTGTTGGCTGATATGGAACTAAAACAACAAAACCCATGAATATACAAGAGAACAGCTGTAGAATAACTGTCCACTGGAGTGACCAGTACGCATGAAAGGGTTAAGCTACAATTTACAGACACGATATATCAGCACAGGATTAAAGTCGTTTTCACACCTAATAGTAGAAGAGTAGGAAAGTAGACTCGGTTCAATTGGGGTTAGAACATTCAGCTGGTCCGAGTTTGCTTTCACGCCGAACCGAACCTTTTGAATTTCCCCTCTTCACCTGTGGTGGCGCTGCTTCAAGAATGAATGAATAAGACAAGACAAACAGTGAACAAGAAACCTTGCTCATCTATTGGTTAATGCAGGGCACACGGACACAAAACATGGAACTGCATCAAATTCTACACACTCATTGGTTTAGGATGTGTTTACCCACAATGCCCTTTATTGTAGTCCACTTCATGATTTGGTTCACTTGAAGAGGACGGAGACCTGCGTTTTTAGGTGGACCAGACTTCGCTTCTTTGATCCGCATCAGAGTTTGATTGCACAGTCACACCTACGCAAACAAAACAGACTTTTCAAGCAAATGAACTAGAGTTGGATTAAACATAAATCATATTTAAACTTTGTAAAATCCTGTATGAACTCTGGAATTATTACGCACTACCAGAGGTCACCAGGTAGTCCTGTGTAAACAGAGCTATACAGGATAAAGTAATCAGAAAATAGTCTTTGCAACTCTAGTAAGGAGTGAAAAATAACTCATTAATAACATACTTATCTGTATTCAAGTAGGTACACTATATGGTCAAAAACATTGGGACACGTTGAATTCAGATTTTTTTTTGTTTTTTTTTTGTTTTTATTTTTTTTTTTTTAGATCAGATTAGGTTAGACTTTATTGATCCCACAACAGGGGAAATTCACTGGTCAAGGCAGCAACAAAATAAAATGCAAGAAAAAAATGTATGTGGATAAAGATAGTGCAAAAAACAATATAATAATAATAATAATAATAATAATAATAATAATAATAATAATAATAATAATAATAACTATACAGACTATATACATATTTACAACAAAGTGGAATTGCAAAATATTAGAAAGTACAGATGAGACATATACAGGACAGGGTTACATTGTTGTGTTGTACTATCGTAACGGTCATTAATATGTTAAATACTTATGTTATATGGTACAATAGCAAAATCAAAGTACTCAAAAGCAGCCAAAATTATACCAGATGTTTCTTTTCTAACAGGGTCTAGGATACAAAACAATAATGACAAATATCATAATATAGTTTTATATTGGGATAAATATCATTGCATTGGTTAGTTTCGCTTGAATTGTTATCTTTGTTTCTAAAATGCCTTAAAAATGGATTTGACTTAATTTCTCTCAACATTGATTTATTTATTTTTAATCCATGACTATGACTTAAAATGTTCTATTTTTCATGCTCTGACTGTAAATAATAATTTCCTACCACATCTAACTTTCTTCACATCTCACTGAGGAAGAAAAATCTCCCTTAAACTTTAAGGAAATATTGATTTTTATAGTTTATATCTCAAATCAGCATGAACAGGACATCTTACGAGCTGTAGCCATGATGCGTCCCAATATTTCTGTCCGTATATAATTTATAAACATCAATATTTCTTTAAAGTGTACCTGTGCAGAGGTTTTGTGCAGTGAAGTAACAGCTGATGTTATTTCCACAGGTTATTAATAAAAGCTGATGTTAGTTCAGAGATGACACTAGTTCTGAATCATCCTTTTGTTTTTGCTAAAAGGTATATAAACATACCTAAACACCCCTGATTGTTTTCACTGATGAGTAATGGAATATTTTGCTGCAGCCCAAACCTCCATGAACCTGTACCTCCTAACTCCCACTCCCACTCAGTCCAGTGTTTCTTTCTTGAGTAATGACAGAATCCTTTTAAAGTTGCAGTGGATTGTATGTGTGTATGTTTGCGTATGTGTGTCTAGTGGCCCTTTGACAGAAGGAAAACAAATCATGTGTTCCGTACTTACATTATACAGAAGGAGTCAAGGTCATCCTAACAGGCTGTTTACTGCTGCTAGCTCCAGCTCCGTGTGGGATTTATTACCTGAAGAGTAGATGGAAACAGAAATACGCCGCAAACAAGACGAAAACTACACTGCAAAAAGCAAAATCTTACCAAGTGTATTTTTCTCATTTCTAGTCAAAATATTTCTTCACACTTAAAATAAGACATAATCACCTAAACAGTAACTTTTCAGTGAGATATAAGAACTTATTTTCAGACAATAGATCTGAAAAATTGTTAATATTATTTTCACTTCTTCTATTGGCAGATTTTTTTTGCTTAATTCAAGCACAAAAAATCTGCCAATAGAACAAGTGGACGTTACCACCGAAGACTGGGGGGGTACCGCGATGTAGCTTATTGTGGAGGGGGAGGGACGATGATTTCACCACTGACATAACATAGCTTGATATTGATACTTATACAGATGGTACCACCCCCATTGAGAAACACTGAGTTAAAGGTGAGGAATGAGATCTTAGAAAAATGGATCGAGCAAGCTACATTTTGAAAATACTCAATTCAAAAGTCCAAACCCCTTTCTTCAGACATCCCACCGAAACCACGCCTCCAGAGTACTGGAACGTGCAATGCTTGTTCTCGAGGGTTCACGAGCGCTGCACAGCAACAATTCACTCGGCTCAAACGGACCTGATCCATGCATACCTTATTCAGTCTCCTCCAACACCCCCGCTCTTACAGAACAGCCCCAGTTCATACCTATCTGACCAGAGTTACATTTCCTACTGATTTATGTTAGTGACAAAACAGTTTGCCGGTGAACTTTCCATCCTAATATAACTAATATAGCTAAGCTCTGGTTCTGGCTTTGTTTCCTGTACAAGTGCTCCAAGCTTCTGAGAACACACAATTCATCCACAAAGAGGGGTATGTGCAGAGGGGGGAGGGGCAAATGGCAGTTGAGTTTGATAGACATATCACCGTTCAATCATTTCCATCGGGTGCTCAAAATGATTGGATGGTGTTTTTTCAGTCCTGTCCGTTCCACAGGTGACTACATTTTCAGCTTACCCGTCGACAGGCTGTAAGCTATTGTCGCCATGTGGCGTCCGGCATCATCGTTGTCGTCTGTCGTTGTCTGTTGTCCGTCGTCCGTTACAAAACTTTCAGTCGTGTTCTTCTCCGAAATTACAATTCCGATTGTCTTTAAACTTGGTATACAGCTTCTTTATGATCATGTCAACACAAGTTAGTGAAATTATTTGGATCCAGATCTGATTCTGGATTTGGTGCGACATTGAAAAATTTCCCCATTATAAGAGATAGGAAGTGGATCAATGCAATAACTCAGTAAATATAAATTATATCCAGTGTAAATTTCTACAGTCCAGCCCTGATGGGGAGATAACCAAAATATAATGGCCACATGCTGATCAGGATCTTCTTCTGGATCCGGGAACTTACGGAAAATTTAACATGGGCTCTTATGGGGAAAACATTTCAATCGTCTTTTTCTCCAAAACTCAAGTTCTGATTGACTTCAAACTTGGTATACAGCTTCTGTATGATCATGTCAGCACAAGGTATTGAAATTATTTCAATCCGGATCTGATTCTGGATTTGGTGCAACTTTGAAAAATTTTCCCATTATAAGAAATAGGAAGTGGATTGATCCAATAAATCAGTAAGTATCAATGATATCAAGTTGGAATTTGAATTTTTACAGATCTGATGGGAATATGACCAAAGCATGGGCTATTTCTGTAATATAATAAATACACATAACTGGGTGATAATAAATGGCATCTGGATACATTTCCCAAAGCTTTTAATTTGGCCGGTAAGCTACAGGGCCATTGGTCCTATTTTTTTTATTATTTTTGTGTTAGAGCATTTAATTTATTGGTTATAATCGGGTTGTGAAGGGGATTTTAAGCAATATACTAAAAAATGCTCCAGGAAAACATCTTGCACCCCACCTTTAAAGAGTTAAAGAACTTGTTGTAGCTGGAACAGATGAATGACTGCAGTAATTATCTAATGGAAGGCTGGAAGTTAAATCCAGGTGAAGTACAGTATATGTTCAGCATACAGTCAGGTCCATAAGTCTAGTCTTTTAGCATGTGTCACTTAAGGCCATGAAGAACAAAAATGGAGCTTTTCAGTTACTTAAGACAGAAATACCCTCAAACAAGCAGCAGCCAAATTTAGAAATTCTGCGTTTGATGGCGTCCATGGGTTCCAGACTTCAGGCACTCATAGACATCCAAGTATTTAAAACTGTATTCTCATCATTTATCATCATCAATCATCATCATCTGTCATTGTCATATTTCTTCATCATTATTGTCATCTTTCTTCATCATCATCATCACCATCATTATCATCATATATTCTCATCATTCATCATCATCAATCGTCATCATCCGTTATTGTCATTTTTCTTCATCATTATTGTCATCTTCATCATCATCACCATCATCATCATATATTCTCATCATTCATCAATCATCATCATCTATCATTGTCATATTTCTTCATCATTATTGTCATCTTTCTTCATCATTACCATCATCATCCTCATCATCATACACTATCATCATTCGTCATCATCCATAATCATTACCATCTTTCATCATCCACCATCTATCATTGTCATATTTATTCATCATCATCATCTTTCTTCGCCATCATCATCTTTGTCTTCATCGTCATCTTACTTCATCATCATCATCATCTTTATAAAGATCTTAGTTTGTACAATTAGTTAACCTTCTTCTTTCAAACAACCTTCATGGCCATTCAAGTACATATTTCTGAATTAAGAAATGCACTTGAATGCACCATGAATTCTCTGCTGGTTCCTATATTATTTCTTATATGTCTTTATAGAGCAACTTATCTTTCAGAGATTACACCTGAATGCACAATTAAGGCTTTGTCTGTGTCAAACTCAGACACACTCCAAACATAAAAACTATAACTATATAATCTGTAATTGTAGAAATACATTTGCAGAATCCAATTATGATTTAATCAGCATGAACTGGTTCTGACTTTATCGTGCACTGCAGCAGAACGTGTCAGCTACTCAAGGATTTCTAACTTTTACAAGCTGCAGAATGAACACGCATATGCAAAGTTGGCAAATCACTCCTAATAAAATCACTGTATTGCTTCAGTTAATGGCTGGCCTGCTACGCATAATTCACCTTTAAAGGAATCAAGGAAATACTAATGATAAATGTTAATCATCTGCTGTATTTCCGTTACATCAATGACAATTAGTGTTGATCATGACCTCTCTGATTTGAAATGGTTTCAATCATACCTGGTATTAAGCTAATAGACGTTAATTAGCAGAAATCAGCTCTTGTTAAAAAAAAAAAGGGGGAAAAAAGTAATAGACAGCTACCCGACACCTAATCAAGCACTTCAGAATAATGTTTGCAGATTTCTCCATAAATATTAGTGATAAATCCACCCGGTTTAATGAGATAATTGCTTAGTCATCCAGTTTTATGCTCTTCCACTTCCTGTGAGTCGGACTCATGGGAAATCCAACGGACGACTGGTGTCAATCATGCTGATTATTGTGGATTTTTTTAATTTTTTTTTTTTTTACTTTCTTTATTGGAAACAATTTCACAGGCAACAGCATGACAGTGCAATGTGATAGAAAGGACTTTCATTCTTTCATTTTTCTTTTCATCCCTCCCACAATCCCACTGTACCCAAAACAAGACAATACTTAGGGTGTATTCACACCTGCCTTGTTTGGTCCGTTTAAAACAGACAAGAGTTTGTTTGCTCCCTTGGTTCGGACCTTTTGGGCTGGTGTGAATAAAAACTATCGAACTCGTTCCGGACCAAACAAGCGAACCGAGACCCAGCTGAAGAGGTGGTCTCGGTGCGGTTCCATACAAACTCTGGTGCGGTTCATTTGAGGCGTGAAAGCAGCCTGGACCCTATCCAACACAGTTGTTTTGTTTTTTTTTTACTATAGTGTAAATAGTGCATTATTAGTTCATATTCACACTGTACACACAGAGGTCAAAGCCAGTAATTGAGCTTCAGTGTGGGTATGGGTTGGATTCAGTGGTTATGCAAAACAGTAACATGCGGACATTTCATTTTCAGAACTCCAGTTAGATTTGTCTGTTGTGCTTGAAAAGAAAAATAATAAATGACTTCATCACCTCCAGCAAACTGTGCCTGTGCTAAGGAGTTCTGTACCTGGCTAAACTTAACGATGATATAGGATAGCTACACATAGGTAAGCAGTACGTAGCACTAATGCTTTTGGAGAACAGTCTTTTGATATACTAGCAGAATTCCAACTTCAGACCTGTTACGTGACGAAGAGCGACAGTCGCAACATAATGTGCGCACATGAGCGCTGTCCTCCACAGCCATCTGTTTGTGTCTTCGTCCTTGAGAAATGAATTCTACAATATTGTAAACCTGACGTTGCATCAAACGCTCTTGCTCAAACATTTGTGCAAATGTCTGCATCTGTAAAAACCATATCGCTATGACGATAACAAAAACAGCACGCAAAATTTCCGTGATTCTCTCTTTTTTTTATGATTCTGTCCTTTCACTTTGGACTTAGCGCTTTAAGTGACACTGCTCATTTCTGTCCAATGGCTGAACGACCTCAGCACACATGGTTTTGTTTACAGATTTTGGTCCACTTACAAAAATGTACAATGTGAAAGCGAACTGCACCAAAAAAAAGAAAAAAAAGAAAAAACACATTTGGTCCAGCCCAAAGCAAGTGGATTATCGGACTTTCCTGGTGTGAATACACCCTTAATGTAAATCCAATACTGACATGTGATCAGTACAGAACACATACGACAATTGTCTAATTAAGAAAATCAAGTAAATAAAATAATAGAATAAAAAACATTAAAATAAATCTAAAAATTGTAATTTGATGATATTCATGTTTTCATTTTCACTCTTGTACATTTGTGTGTCATGTAAGTGTTATGTTTTAGACTGCCTTCATGTGCCAAGGGAATTATGGTAAATACCACTTATGAACTCGAAAATTGCACATGAATGCCCTCTCATGTCATATTTTCCACTGGAGAACTGGGAAAAAATTTTGATACATGAGCTGCTGAGATGAAAAAAAAACTTTAATATGGCAGAAAGTAACGAGGGATTCATTGTGAATGATAAACAATGCTTTTAGTAATGTTCTGCTGCTAGGGCTGGGCGATAAAACAATATATCGTGACATAACTTTTCCGCGTTAGAAATATGAGACATGCTCGATACAATTTTGATAGAATTCATTCATCCATGTTTTGACAGACATAAGAACAGCCAATCATAATTAAGTAGCGCCTCAATCACCCTACAGCCACGTCAAGTTAGGTTGACACACGCAAAACAGGCGTGAGAGCAGCCACAGCAAACATGCTAATGTTTGGACTGAAGTGGGAGATAATGAGTTACTGACCGGGTTTAGTTTAGTTTAGTTTATTAGTTTGATCCCCATTAGCTGCCGCACACCACAACAGCTACTCTTCCTGGGGTTATTAACAACATAAAATTAAATTATTACAACCCCAAATTCTTTCTTGGTTTTTTTAGGTGTAAAAAAAGTAAAATGACATGAAAATGTTTACATTGCCAAACTATACTTTTACAAACAATATGAATAACCTGAACAAATATGAACAAATGGAAATGTCTTAAGAAAAGTAAATGCAATTTTACCAATATTCTGCCTGATACTAAATGTTTTGTGCGGTTGTAACGCACATGTAAATGATAAACTGAGGCAGAACATTGTTAAAATTGCAGTTGTTTTTCTTAAGACAATTCAAGCTGTTCATGTTATTCAGATTTGTAAGGAAACTTTGTAGATGTAAACCTGATCATAATATAATTTTATTTTTTTTACTGTTATTATTTTACTGGTCCAGCCCACTTGAGATCAAATTGGGCTGAATGTGGCCCCCGAACTAAAATGAGTTTGACACCCCTAGTCTAGATGATGTCCCTATAGGATGTGGAATAGCTCAGTTATTCTGTGGTAAATATGAAAATTCTCAACCTTTTAGAAAAACTGCTTGAATTTCTGAAATTAAAAATTGTGACAGTGTATTCCGTGCCACCATTACCCTATATTGCACACTTCCCTGTATTTGATTCGTCCTACAGGCAGGAAACAGAAAACGTCTTTCCCCTGACTGGCTTGTGGAATATTGAAGGACATTACAGAAGAAAATCAGTTTACTGTAAAGGAGTTCCGGTGTTTTTGTAATTACGATATTTCTAATAAATTTAACCAAGGAGTATCTAATTCTACCTTTAACATATAACCAGGCCAGATGACTGTGTCTCTAGTGCTTATTCTGAATGGGCAATTTATGACTATTCGAGCTGCTTTGTTCTGCGAAATTTGAAGTTTATTTAGATTTATTTCTGATGTGTTTGACCAAACGATTGAACAATAATCTAAATGTGACAAAACTTATGATTCCACTAGTGTTTTCCATAACACTAATTACTGAAAAGTAGGGTGCGACATAGAAGCCGGGGGTCGGACGTTCAAAGCGTGTTAAGTTTCATTTTCGGTTTACGTCAGTTATGGCAGTTAAGGAACGCACCCCCACCTATATACCCCCAGTATTGTTTCGTGAAGATGGTCTGTTTTGTTTGTGTTCTCTTTTATAACTTGAAAGCTTTTGCCTGCTGGTCAGACTTTTAGTTTAGTTTTAAATATATGGACCTGTTTTATTTATCTGAAACAGTTGTATAGTGTTCTTCAGTGCATCTATCTCCAAAATTATCAATCAAAAATATGTTTATGTTTATGTTTACGCATTTGGCAGACACTTTTTTCCAAAGCGACTTACAGGGGAAAACCAATTAAATCACTCAATCAATCAAATTTTATTTATATAGTGCCAGATCACAAAAAAAGTTATCTCTTGACATTTTATATATAGAGTTGGTCAAAACCAGACTCTAAGTCAATTTACAGAAACCCAACAGAATCTTCCAGGAGCAAACACTTATAGACCAACAAAGTCGAAAAAAAGAAAAAGACTAGAAAAAAAAAAAAGCACAAGGACCTAACACAGTGGTTCCCAACCTTTTCTGGCTCGTGACCCCCTTTTAACATCACAAATTTCTGGTGACCCCAGACATTCCTAAACAGAGCCTTTTTTTTTGTGCAAATATTTTGCAAATAAATGTAAATTTTAGATGACATTTAGTCTATATAGTGTATATTATTACGGACAGCGGCAAAAAAGCCAGGTGTAGATTACTGCACAAAGTGAGAATTTTATTTTCCTTGGTCAGGATATGTAGTCAGTCCAGCTTGGATTTACAAGGCTGACAGTTAATACTGAACAAACAAGAACTCAAACTATGAATTATGAAAGAGCTGCAGCATCTGAAACTGACCACAATGAACATTTGAAAGATAAACAGTACCACAGTGCTTCAGTTTCAGCTTCACAGTTTTTTTTTTTTTTTTTAAGTTTTTATTTTTATCAATTACTAGAAATTTCAGGTGACCCCATTTGAATTCCAGGCGACCCCAAGGTTGAAAAACACTGACCTAACACCATGTAAAACTAATCCAGCCTGAATGGTGCTGAAGACATGCACATGCACTAATAGGTGAACTGGTCAAGCTAAATTGCCCATAGGTGCGAACTCGATTGGTTGTTCATCTCTATATGTCAACCCTGCGATGAACCGGCGACATGTTCGGGGTGTACCCCGCCTTTGCTCATAGGTAACTGGGATAGGTTCCAGCGACCCCCACAACCCTCTTGAGGATAAAGCAGTTCAGAAGATGACTGACAGAATTCATTTTGCTACAACAAAAGCACTTCAAGACAATGCAATGCAACAACGTAATGTTGAAGTTACAGCTGGAAAAGATCGTTTTCCCAATAACACGTGAAGTCAGCATTAAAACAAAGATCCGGCTGACTACAAGAGAAGGTCAACTTTGCAGCGGGCACAAAATTACAGCTCTAAACTTCCCTAAACCTTTTCCAGTCTTCACATAGTTGTACATTGTCCCTGAGGGTCCTTGAACGCCTGCAGCTCCAAACCTCCTTGTGAATCCTGAGAGGATTTACACAGCACATAGCCATTCATCTGAGAAAAAAAGGCTGTTTTTTCCTTCATGAATTCTTGAGAATTTGGCTGCAGGAAGCTGGCCAGTTTTTTATCTGTCAGCAGCAGCGTGTTGATGTGTTTTGACATTGTTGTTTGTGACTGATGGGGTCCTCCGCTGAATACATCCTGCCGCTGAAGTGATGGAGCTCAGAGTGACAACCTGACAGACAGAACAGGCAGCATCTTACCTGCACACATTTGAGTTCACTGTCTGTAGTGATAAACTATTTTGTACCTCCTCTAACCGGCAGTGTGTGTGGTTTTGTGTGTCTTCTAGGCCTTTTCCATCGGAGGATACGGCTCTGAATGAGGACGATGTCTACCGAAGTCTTGAGGAACTGGCAGAGTAAGTGTTTTTAATCTATTACAAACCCAAACCTACCGTACTGTTTCTTTTTGCTCGGGTCATTTCTGAGACCTCCTGTCGGCAGATAAATGACATGTCAAGTGAAAACATGACCGATTTTACCAAAAGTGTTGAGCACAAATTGAGCAGTAATCCCATTGACCAAGTGTGTTGTTTTCTCAATTCTTTAAGATTAATTAACCCTATAATGCCAAACGTATCAAATTTGATACATGAGTTTTGAATCCCTCTACATCAGGGGTGGCCAACCCTGGTCTTGGAGAGCCACAGTCCTGCATGTTTTAGATGTATCCCTCTTCCAACACACCTGATTCAAATGATAAGCCTATCATCAAGCTCTACAGAAGTCTGATAACAACCATCAAGTGTGCTGGAAGAGGGAAACATCCAAAACATGCTGAACTGTGGCTCTCCGGGACCAGGGTTTGCCACCCCTGCTCTACATGATCAGTATGACATTTTTTTTTTCTTGAAAAACCTGATGTATACAATTAGATACATGCAATACACTGATAAGTTATTTATTTATTTTATTTTACCTTTATTTAACCAGGAAGTCCCATTGAGATTAGGAATCTTTTTTGCAAAGGAGACCTGGCCAAAGTAGCAACCATATAAAGTCCAAACAACATAAAACACATAAATGATACACAATGAACAATAAAACACTAACTATTCAAACATAATGGCATCAAGAAAAACAATGACATTCCTCCTTCACTGCATTCTCCATGATACTTTTAAAATCATTAATAGAAATGAATGTATGTAGTTTTACAGTTTTTTGAAGATTATTCCATGACCATGGTGCATGGTAGGAAAATGCTGTTTTTTCAAAGTCTGTCAGAACTCGGGAAACAGTCAAAAGCAACCACTTGGAGGAACGTAAATGGAAACTGCTAGAACTAACAGAAAGAAGATTGCTGAGGTATTTTGGGGGTTTACCCAGCAGAGCTCTATAGATGAACATAAACTAGTGTTTTTGTCTACGGATGGTTAATGATGTCCAGCCCACTAAGTCATAATCCACCAGGGGGGAGGAATTTGTTCACCAGAGGCCTTTCCAGTGATGCTACAAAACTGTCATTAATGAGGAAGGAGGCAGAACTGTGGCAATTTTGAAAAGGAATTACCAATTTGTTAGACATGTTTATGTTATATTACGTTTTTGTTTGTTCAAAAATAATAAAAAATAATCATATTTGAGCTCAGATATGAAACAAAATGGAAATTCATACATGGAAATTGATATTTGAAAACTTTTGTTTGTTTTTTTTTTGGTTGTTCAGGAGGACCAATAAAGGCTCCGGTTTCAAAGAACTGGAAATTTCTGTCAATGATTTAATGGTTCAGGCTTCACAGGGTTAAACAAGTAACAAGTTCTGACAGTTTCACGTCTTTCAGTAAATCATTATATTAAGAATAAATAGTGAATCTACAAACTGTTTTACCAAACTCTGTGCAGACCATATTGGTTTTGTTTTTTTAGCTCACCGGCCAATAGGTCATGAGTTATTGTGAAGATGCTGTGCCCAGCATTGTCTTCATTGTAATTTCTTCAAACATCTTCTGGATGAAACTACCGGTCGGATTCATTTAAAATCTTATATGTAGCTTACTTGGGACAATGTCTACAAAGGTTGTACACAGTTTTGAGAAATTTAGATTTTAGAATCTAGAGAACTGGGAGTAATCAGGTAGTTGTAATAATTAGATCTGATGTGTTTATGTGCATTTCAGAAAGTCCATAATCAACAAAACCCAATTTGCATGTGTATTGGAGTAAAGTCAAACTTCCTGTTGCGCTGTAAAAAAAAATCTGTAATTTAACAGAATTTTCACTGTTTATTTTACAGATTTTTCCTGTCTTTTTAAGATACAGGAAAATATCAATGAAATTACAAAAATAGACTGTGGTTTTACATAACATGAAAAACTGTAACTGTGAAAAACCATAAAATTTAAATTTTTTTTAAAAGAAATTTTTTCTTTTTTCACAGAAAAGTACAGTTAAAATACATTTGGAAATATATCATAATTTCACAAATATTTATTTTCTATTCATGAGATTAAACTGTTAATTTAAAGTTTAATACGGAAAATAAATAAATAAATAAATAAATAAAAGGAGATAAAATTACTGACAATTAACCGTTAAAGAAGTATTTGCTCTGTAAGCTTAACAAGACTTGTTTGTTAATTGACAAATATCTTGTGTAATTACGAGAGGTTTCACAACAAAAATGTTGAATAAATGTATTTTTGTGAATGTATAACATGTATAAGCACTGATAAACTGTTAAAATACAGTTTTTATCAGTGGACTGTACAACTTAGTCTCATTGAAAATTATTTATGTATTTATTTATAGGTAATGTGATTGTTTTTAATACATGTAAATATTCTTTATTAAACATTAAAAAGTCAAAAAAAAAAAAAAAGCGTAATCTCATGTAAAGTTAGGGCAAAAACTGTATTTTAATTATGGAAAATTACCGTATTTTATGAGATGGTTATTTTACAGTATTTTTTCAGCACCCCTGCTGCCAGAATAATACAGTTTTTTTTAGTTTTTTTTTTTTTTTTTTTTTTTTTTACAGTGTGTAGTTTTTTACTATGTTTGATTATGTCACTTCCCTTTTCTACTATTTTAATTGTTTTTATACATGCGCAGATGTAAAAGAATGAAATAAATCAGACTAACAGGTATATATAAGCACGAAGACATCAGATTGGGGACAAATCTAGGTGTGTTGATACAATTTTGATGACACTGTTTACATGATCACTTGAATAATCTGATAACTCCGGAAATCAGATCATGATGTAAGTATTAGTGTGTATGTAGACGAACTCATTGATACATATTGCTATCTTGCATAAATTGGGGGGGAAATGACCATTCTGTTGCAGACTGAGAGAAAGAATAGGTTGATTGTGTAGTGGGTCATCGTCCTCTGGCTCTGATTTGGATTCTGGCTCCGGTGGCTCAAAGATATGTGACTGTAAGTCCAATAAAGCTGCGAGACAGAGCATGCATTTTTCAGATCGTGGAGGTATTTGACACTCGAGAGAGGCTGCACCTTTTTCCATGTGCAGTTTCAGTGCCTTCAGCGGAGACGCCTCCATCCTTTAAGAGCAGAGGATACTGAGTTTAACCGGTAATAATATGTAGAAGGGCACTGCAAGAGGAAGTAAACCTCCTCCAAACCCTCTGCTTCAACCATATGCTGTGAAATGTACTCGATTCATCCTTCAGATTCCATAACCTTTTCCTTTTCCCACCCATCCACCAAGTTTCATAAAAACCGGAGCAGTAATTTTGGACTAATCCACCCACCGAACACCAAGTTGGAGCATCTAATTTGAGTCAGAATGAGAGGAGCTGCCGCAGTTTCAGAGAAAATGCAAACATTCTTCAATAGTCAGTGCTTTATTATGAACATATAGTTCAATTTTTCATTAATATTATCACATTATATTCATTTTCTCTGTTACGTTTCTGGCACTGGCAACTCTTGGAGGTATCTGCCTCCAACATATGTTTGCCAGACATTGCAGACTTACATTTTTACATGGCTTTTTTTTCAAGGCTCAAATAAACATGATACTAAATGTTGCTTGGTGAACTTCAAACAGGCTCCCAGGCAAATCTACGTGGGTAGAAATCCAGCCTGGCTGTTTTCCTCATCCTTCTTCTTTATGCAAAATTAATCAACTCTTGTGTGTGATTTAGTTCTGCAGGAGAGTTGGATCAATACTTTAGTCCAAATGCATTTGTCAAGATGTTGAGCTACATTTCTGACAGAAATGCTGTAGAAATCAAGGAAATGGAATGTAATATGAGATTGTTCCTGCTGCAAAGGCATGGTGCAGTTAATAATGATAATGGATTAGATTTGTATAGCACTTTTTTTGGACACTCAAAGTGCTTTACATTATTGACCCTTTATTCATTCATCTCACCTTCCCCCTCTGGTGGTGGTAAACTACACATGTAGCCACAGCTGCCCAAGCTGACAGAAGCATGGCTGCCAATTCGCACCTGCAGCCCCTCTGACCACCACCAAACATTCATACGCATAGGGTGAAGTGTCTTGCCCAAGGACACAATGGACAGATTAGGACAGAGCAGGATTCGAACCACCAACCCTTCGGTTATTGGACAACCCGCTCTACCTCCTGAGCCATGGCCTGTTAACAATAAACTGATTATAATTTTAAATAAAACTGTTCAGGAAAAACAGAACTTAAAGGTCTTAATGTCTAAACCACATCAGTCAGATGTAATAAAATACCAAAACATACAGTCTTGTGTAAAAGTCCTGGTCCAACATTAGGTTTGTAGGTTTAGTAAAGTTCTAATGTCCACACATATGCATTTGTCAGTCTCTGCATTTAGCTCCAATCTGATATATGTGAAGTATGTACAGCAGGATAAACAAAAGTTTCAGGGTAAAAACAGCTTCTGTAAACCAAAGTGGTCATATTTAGTGTGACCTTCCCTTTGCACTTAACATGTCTGTAACCCTTTTGTTCAGACCATTTGACATTTACTGCATACATTTTCATGTCAGATGTTTCTAATATTTGGTTCTCCTTCTTGTCATGGGGTCAGAGGTCACACTAAATAGTGACTTTAACCTTTGCAACAGGCTTAGTTTTACACTTTTAAGGCTGTGCACATCAAGGTTATAATAGTTCTGGATTTTTAATTATAGTTTAGTTTTAATTAGTTTTGACTTCTTTTTTCTCTAATTCACTTAGTTTTAATTAGTTTTTAGAGCAGGTTTGGTAGTTTTTATTAGTTATCATTTTTTTCTGAATGCTTAGTTTTAGTTTAGTTTAGTTTAGTTTTAGTATTAGTTTTAGTTATTTCATATAATCTTCCTCACCATCCTATTCAAAGAAATTAGTGAGGTGTGGATCAGCGGGTTACTCTGGACACTTTATTTGGGGGTCGGGTTAGGATGGCTCATTGACTGAGCAGAGGCACAAACACATGTGCAGTAAAATGTATAAATTCCCTATAGCATGTTGGGGTGTGTGTGTGTGTGTGATCCATACACAACGTCACTTATGTGAAAACAATGCGAAGATGTGCAAAGCGTGAGAGGAGATGCACAAAGCAGCCAGTGGTAAACCAGATAGAAACATATAGACCAGCTAACCAGCAGTTAAACCAGAAAGAAACATATATAAACCAGCTAACCAGCAGTTAAAGCAGATAGAAACATATAATATAAACCAGCTAACCAGCAGTTAAACCGCACAGAAACATATATAAACCATATAGAAACATATAAAAACCCACTTATAAACATGTATAACCCAGTCCATCATCAGTAAACCACACCTTATCAGATATCTCATATCTTAATCATCTCCAGTTCCATTATTAGCTAACTTTGCTTCAGTTCAGTTCAGCTAGCTGTAGCTAGTAATGTCAAACGTTTTTTTTAACATTCTAACAGGTTCCATACCTCTGTAATTGGATTAGTTTTCATCCTCCTCTTTTCTCCTCTTCTAAACTGTGCAGTTCAGGGCTTGGAAGGCCTTTTCATGGTGATAAACTCTCCAGTTTTTACCTGGATGCTAGTTCAACACTGACGGTGTCAGTTAGCTCCGCTCTGTCTGTCACTCACGCACACACCGTGCGCCAAAAAAACAAAACAAAACAAAACAAACAAAAAAAAAAAAAACGACCCCACTCATTACTAAAGTAAATCCCAGACAGGACTGTGCTGCTTTGTCCCAGCTTTAGTCTGTATGTTCCAGGTAGAGTGGGGACCAGAAGACAACTGGAAACCACAGTGACCAGACATGACAGACTGTGAAGTGTCGTATGGTGCTGCAGCTAAAACTGCTGGAGTGGAATAAATCAATTTGATATCAATCCGACATTGACAAAGACGAAAACGAAGGAAATTTTATCCATAATTTTTATACGTTTTAGTTAGTTTTGTAAGATCACAATACAGTTTCAGTTAGTTATTGTTTTTTTCTTTTAATTAGAGTTTTTATTTATTTCAGTTAATGAAAATGTTTTTTCAATTTTAGTTTTCGTCATTTCGTTCGTTTTCATTAACGATAATAACCTTGGTGCACATATTTCTTGTATTATCTTGTTGGATCTGAAGAAAACAGAATTAGAGGTAAATATGTATGCTCATTTCCAGCCTGCAAAAACAACAAAGCTAAAGATGGACTAAGACTTTTGTGCAGTGCTGTAAATGATAAATCTATGCATATTTAACCTTATGCTTCATTACCTTTTTTTTTTTTCTCACTTGTGTCACACAGGCCAAAGTTAATACATATGGATAAATATGAAGTCATCTATCCATCACATACTGTATTAAAATGTTCAAAGTGAACTGTGATTACCACTTCTTCTTCTTTCCCTAATTACATATGCATGGAACCCACTGTCACTCTGTCCGTTGTCATGGTGACAGCAGCTCTTGATCCAGCTTCCGGTCTGGCCGCCTCTCTGCCTGACTTAGCACCCGGCTCTATGGCTCTGTATGTGTGCTAGGTGGGTGGCTGGGTGGGGTTTTTTGCGGGTGTGAAATTGAGATGGAGAGTCAGGGGTCGGTGAGTTGGCGGCGGCTCCAGCGGTGACAGCAGCAGCTCGACTATGATTAATGGAGAATAATTAGTTAACCGCTCTGAGATGGGTGTCATTCATCATTGAACGATAGAGGGACGGCACAGAGCTATAGATACAGTGTGTCTGCTGAATACATGAGTGTGGGCTTCTGTAGGGGATGAGGAATCTACTCCTGCTAGAGGAGAGGAATGCCAGCCAACCAGGCTAATACTGGATTAAAGCTTCACCCAATGTACACCACCGCACACTTCTAAAACAGGCATTTACCCTGAAATGTGGTGTTGAAACTGAAGTGAATCATGCCTGGAGATTTGCAAAGATGCAGAAAAAAATGCAGAGTGATGCTATTTAAAGCAAAGGAAACTGTATTGATGAAAACCAATTGCTAGTAATGAGAGTGGAAGTCTGTTCAGGGTACAGCTACGGCAAAATTACAGTGGTTAAAGCTAATGCATGGTATCCATAGCAACAAGTGTCACACAGTCCATCAGGAAAATAGAACACTTATAGCATAAAAGTGAGGTTTAGATGGCTAATATTTACGAATATAGAATAGACTAGAATAGACTAGAATAGAATAGAATAGAATAGAATAGAATAGAATAGAATAGAACAATGAGAATCCATTCAACATCTCTGTTCTGTTAGCAACATTCTTAGTGCAAATGAATGACTGTATATAAAGATGATCAGATAAAATTATACTGAAAATATATATTGAAAAATACTGATGATATACAAAACTGCAAAGAAATATTGAAATATACAAAAGGCTATGTCTAACAGAAAGAAGAAATATATACAACATTTAAGGATCTATACAAGGTAATGAAATATATGAACAAGGTCAAATTAAGAACAATGTTTCTTCTGTTGCTGACAGTTCTATTTTTGTCAAATTTCTTTTACGCTCAGTCTCCTCTGTGCTTTAATTTATTCCAGCTCCATAACCATGGCTGCAGCATCACCCAGCTTTAAGCATGAATCCACCTGTTTTTGTTTTTTTTAAATGACACGGTCATTGCGTCTTTTGACATGGTGCTCTTTGTCTAACCTGTAGGTGCAGAGGGCTGGATCTTATTGAATTAATCATGCCGCTCTGCAGAACAGCTGCTCTTGACCTTTCACAAAGAACATGCATGCGTTTCGTTTCATCAGTGGACAGTCACATAATTGATTCATCAGCAGGTCCTGCACCTAATACAGTTGGACACACTTAGCACATAGGCCACGCTAGCAATAACCCAGCACTTAAAGACATATTAATTAGCCTGAAATATTGATGGGTGCATGATTTAGGAAGTGTGCATGACTAAACTGTAAAAGTCATATTTTTCCGCTATAATGAATATTATTGAGGTTGGACATTGCAGAGCAGAATAATAAAAGCAAATGCATTTAAGGATTGAAACAGCAAATTTTATCACCAAAATATAAAGCGTGAGTAAAAATGCAATGTCTAGCAAACAACAAAATCTATAAAATGGCATCATTAAATCCAGTGGTAACATGATGGATACTAACTGCTGTCGAAAGAAATCTATAAAAATGGATTTTGAGGTTAGATGTGGGAAGAAAGAGTGCACCAGCAGAGCAAATACTCATTTGAAGAGTTTAGCAGGAGCCAGTGCAGCAGATGATCAATAAGACTTTAAAACTCAGAGCAGATAAACCCGACTTAAACTGGAACATATCTGGATTTGAAATCTCCAACACTATAATGATGAAAATAATTCAGTGTCTGAGTGGCTGATCACATATTACTGTCAGGTTTCACCATCTGGTGTTCCTTTTTCGGATCAAGAAGCTTGGCCAGAATTTTTGTCTAGGTCACTTAACTTGAAGAAAGTTTCCATATTTGCAGACTTATACTATATGGACAAAAGTATGTGGACACATTGAATTCAGGTGTTTCTTTTCAAACAGGGGTCTGGGATATAAAACAGTAAAGACAAATGACATATAATGTAGTTTTATATTGGAATAAATATCATTGCATTTGCTAGTTTTGCTTAAATTGTTATCTTTGCTTCCAAAATACCTCAGAGATGGTTTTTACTGATTTCTGTCATTTTTTTATATATATAGAGGGTATGCACGTGACATCACCGCTAGCGGAAGTCACCGCAGTTCCACCCACTGAGCGGAAGAAAGAGGGAGATGAGTAGCAGCGTTGGCTTCAGTACTGTCCAAACTTAAGAACAATATTTAATAAAAGATGAGGAAGAGCTGTTGTGAGATTGATCGTATGAACAGGTTTGAAAAGCAGTCGGAGCTATTGTTTTACAGACACCGAAAGACAAAGAAAAGAGAAGTAGATGGATCCACAAATCCAGGAAACCAAACCTAGATCTGTGGATCCTGTTTGGTGTCAGGTAACATTAATTTATTCCGTATTTTTGGGTAAAATCAGACCTTAAATTACGTATCGTTTTGGCTAATGTTACTTCTTGGTAAAGCTCTTGGTTTCATAATCAGATCTTTCATGGTTTTTGTCTTCATTTTGTGATTCTGAACCTTGTGCTCCTACATGATTAGTAAACTAACTTAAACTGAGGCTAACCTAGTTTTACAAATAAGGAGGTACTGGAGAATAAAGCTACGACGATATATTAGGGCCACATAAGAAAATAAAAACACTTGTCACTACAAGAATAAAGTCATAAAATATCAATATAAAACCTGTAATTTTATGAGAATAAAGTCAAATACAAAAAGAATCACAATGTAATGAGAATAAAGTCGTAGTTATAAAAAAAAAAACCTCATAATTTAACAAAAATGTAATTTGTTTATGAGATTAAAGTCGTCATATTCCGACAAAACCATAATATTACGAGAATAATGTCGTAATTTAAAAACAGGTGGAAAAAATATCATAATTTACATGAATACAGTCGTACCCTGCTGGTCCACAGCAGTAGTATCTGTGTTGTATAAAGTACTTGATCTGAACTAGACGTAAATCTCCTCAGTACCAGTAGATCATGCATTATATTCACTGGGGTCAGTACACGGTCTACTCTAAATGGACTTTGGATCAGCTGGTTCTGGGCCCTACTTTTGGACCCTGGTTGTCAGTGATGATGAAACCATGTATATTTGTTTCAGGTAAAAATAGAGATGATCCCCTACACCCTGGATGTCAGGATATGCAACTTCAGGTCACATGTCAATGTTCGTGGACCACTTGTTCTTTGGTAGCTCGTACAGATCCATGTCCAGTCCAATTGTCCTTAATTTAATTTCATATTTCACATTTTCCCGGTCTCGCTGTGTTTAGTGCTATACTCCATCGTGTTGAGCAGGTTGGTTTTTGCCACTCAGTCTGACTTAAAGGGGTGTGGCCCAGGGGGGAAGTGACATATGTGCATACCCTATACATACATATATATATATATATATATATATATATATATATATATATATATATATATATATATATATATACATATATATATATATATATACAAACACACACACACACACACATATATATATATATATATATATATATATATATATATATATATATATACAAACACACACACACATATGTATATATATATATATATACATATATATATATATATATATATATATATATATATATATATATATATATATATATATATATATATATATATATATATATACACACACACACACACACACACACACAGGGGTGGGGAAGCAAAATTTACAATATTTTGAGGCAGGGGTTGAAAGACAGTGTATGACCAATTAGTTTATTGAAAGTCATGAGAATTTATTTGCCACAAGAAAATGTACATAATAGAAAATGTTTTTATTCTATGTGTCCTCCTTCTTTCTCAATAACTGCCTTCACACGCTTCCTGAAACTTGCGCAAGTGTTCCTCAAATATTCGGGTGACAATTTCTCCCATTCTTCTTTAATAGTATCTTCCAGACTTTCTCATAATAGTTTTGCTCATAGTCATTCTCTTCTTTCCATTATAAACAGTCTTTATGGACACTCCAACTATTTTTGAAATCTCCTTTGGTGTGACGAGTGCATTCAGCAAATCACACACTCTTTGACGTTTGCTTTCCTGATTACTCATATGGGCAAAAGTTTCTGAAAAGGTATGGATAATAGTGTTAGGTATGATTATGACATCAATATATGTTTGGTTTCAAAACAACTGACGTAGTGCCTGCTGAGAAAAAACAACTAAATGTTCATTGTAAATTTTGCTTCCCCACCCTATATACATATATATATATATATGTATATGTGTATATTCTTTTTATCCATCACTCAATTTAAGGCAATTTTGATGTTTATATCTCAAATCAGCATGAACAGGACAGCTGTAGCCATGATGTGTCCAATATGTTTGTCCATATAGTTTAGAAACATCAATATTTCCTTAAAGCTGCATATGACGTTCGTCACCAATTTTTGATCATATCTGTAAAACCCAAGTGACAGCCTAACTATCACAAGTCTATTAGTCTTTCCGTGATTACACACCTGAATCACTTCCCTCACAGTGAACAACTTTGAAGTGTACTCCACCACAAGCCGTTTATTTGTTTACATACCAAACTGAAACCAAACCGGCACTCGACCTTTTTGGAATTCCCATTCCCTCAATGCACTGTGCAACAAAATTTCCAAAAGGCCTGAGTGACATATCGGTTTGGTATGAAAAAACAAACAGACTGCTTGTGATGGAGTACACTTTGAAGTTGTTCACTGTGAGGGAAGAGATTCAGGTGTGTAATCACAAAAAGACTAACAGATTTGTGATACTCAGGCTATCAATCGGGTTTTACTGATTTGATGAAAAATTGGTGACAAACGTCAGATGCTGCTTTAAAGTTTAAAGTGTGCGAGATTTTTCTTCTTAAATGAGATGTCATGGATAAAAAAGAAGCAAATATAACAATTTAAACAAAACTAACTAATGCAATGATATAAATCACAATATAAAACCATATTTTTACATTTGTCTTTATTTTTTTGTATCCCAGACAATCCCTGTTAGAAAAGAAACACCTGAATTCAACATGCCCCAATACTTTTGTCCATATAGTTTATAAACATCAATATTTCCTTAAAGTTTAAAGTGTGGGAGATTTTTCTTCCTAAATGAGATGTCACGGATAAAAAAGAAGCAAAGATAACAATTTAAACAAAACTAACCAATGCAATGATATTTATTTTAATATAAAATTATATTACATCATTTTTTCTTCTTTAATGTTTTGTATCCCTGACCTATTAGAAAAGAAACACCTGAATTCAACATGTCCCAATACTTTTGTCCATATAGTGTATGTCATGTGACTTCAGCTGTCAGTATGAGCTCACCTGGAAATGAGTGGCATGGTCATTGTCTGTGCAGGTATGCATGGCTGTTGTCTGACTCCTGTGGTCCTTATTTGTTTGCAGGAGCGTCTGACTCAGGCCTCTCTCTAATTGAGGTCTCGGGGGTTAATGTGGTAAACCTTGGCCGTGCTTCTTCCCTCTGGCTTTTCTATGTCAAGTCTTCACATAGCTTTACTCAGAGCGCTTTGCCGTCTGGAATGACTCTATCCTGGAACTGACAAAGCATGAAATGGGAGTGGATCAGGCATAGTCGCCAAGGGACTTTTTCCTCTGAAAAAAAAAAAAAGGACACATAGATTTCCATTCTGGAGCAAACAGTGTCACGAGCCCTTTGTGTCACTCTTTTGCAGTTTATTTTGCTCCATTAATCCCCTGGGCATGTTGACATGGAAAGTCAATATCTTGAAAATAGATGAAAATGGAGCTCAGGTATTATTTACAGCAAGGTATAAAGTTAAAGGTTGTAAAAAATACATGTTATATAACCCTCTGATCAATTATAGCTTAAAAAAATAAAAACAAAACTGAAACTGAAGCAACATTAATGGCTAGATCATATAACTGGGACGCTGTAAACTGTAAATAAGAACAGAATGATTTTGCACATCTCATAAAATCTTATTTCATTCATATTATTGGGACGCTGGTGAACCTGTGCTTCTCTAAGATGCTCATTTCATACACAATCATGACGCTGACCTGTTGCCAATTCACATAATTAGTTGCAAAATGTTCCTCCAGCTGTTTCTCTTTAAAGCACCACTTAATTTTGCAGCTTTTTGTTGCCCTGATCCAACTTTTTGAAGACAAGTTGCTGCTACCAAATGCAAAAATACCTTCTTTTTTCCTCAACTCATAAAGACCCAGTGCTAGTGTTGTGGCAGTTTCCAAATTATTTTTCCTATTTAACCGTTCTTAAGTGATTTATCACTTCAAACTGTAAAACGACATACATTCATTTCTATTAATGATTTTAAAAGTATCATGGAGAATGCAGTGTAGGAGGAATGTCACTGTTTTCTTGATGCCTTTATGGTTGAATATTTGCTGTTGTGTTTTATTGTTAGTGTATCATGTATGTGTTTTATGTTGTTGGACTTTGTATGGCTGCTACCTTGGCCAGGTGTCCTTTGCAAAAGAGATTCGTAATCTCAATGGAACTTCCAGATTAATTAATTAATTAATTAATTAATTAATTGATTAATTAATTAATTAATTAATTAATTAATTAAAATCTTTATTTGGCTTTTTTTTCCTCAGTGAAAATCAGGTATTTCCCCATATTTAATTTACTGATCATGAACTTTAAGTATCATGCCGACATTGCGTTTGAGGGTTATTTTATGAAAACAAAGAAAACCGAAGAAAAAGTGACTTTTTTAGTCAAATTTATCATTAACTGACCATAAATCAACTGTCTCCATCCACTGTCATTTATCAGACTTTATGGGTTTTACTGGTGAATCAATGTTGTAGAAGATGACAGTGTTTCCATGGTAACTACGGAGCCTCTGAACGTCCAAATGCGTCATATCTGATGACCATGAAAATATGACAAACTGTATTTTACACCAGTTATTTACATATATTGATTGGATTAATGGATCAACAGGTATTAAACAGTTTATATCAGTAGATGTTTTAGGTCACTGGTGTGTATTGGGTCTTTATGGGTTAAAATTGTACATTCTCTCCGTCTGGTATTTGATATATTTTCGATGGGGGCAGCATCACGGTGCAAGAAGATACAAGGTTCTATTCCAGCACTGGGTTTTTAAGGTTTACAAATCATTACATTCTGTTTTTTTTTTTCATGTCCCATCTTCTTATTACACTAAAACACTATTTAACACACATAAAACATGTACATGAAAACAAATATTGGATACAAATATGCATTAAAAGCAGAATATATAACATTTCTCTATCAAGATATTGAAAAGACGCTATAGTTGTGATGAATTTTTTCTCTTGTTTGCTCACATCTACATTATATTTTCATTTGCAATAATGTCTTAATTCATAAACTTGTGTTAAGGAGGTTATGTTTTTGCCAGGGTTTGTTTGTTTGTTTGTTTGTCTGTCCGTTAGTGTGCAACATAACTCAAAAAGTTTTAGTATCAAAAATACTCACTATGATGTGACTGATGGAGTGATTCAAGCTAAAATGTCATGTTCATTGTGGTTTGACTTATGCAATGGTAAGTGACAATGCTACATTAGATAACATAATGGCTGCTTCATTAGAATAACATACCATCATATGAATAAATACCACAATAGATGAGATGATGTATTAAATGTAAGCATCAAACTATGTATTTTGGATTGTTTTTAGAGACCACCAGCAGCAGTGTTGGTAGATGCTCAGCTGTCCAGTGAGATTTATGAAAGCCTGTTATTATCATCAGCAGATTTGTTAAGCAAATTATATTAAAAAAAACAACAACATTGGAGCCTTTTGTTTTTGACTGGCCTTACCTTCAATACTAACCTTTTCTCTGAGCTCCACCATCAGTACTGTGTTCACTTTGTTTTTCGTTTGGACGTACCATCTGTACACAGTTACAGTGACCGAACTACATCTGAAAGTCTGCAGCTTCCCACACAGTTCATCTGAGTTGGAACAAAGATGGATTTCAGCATAAAATAGCATTACATTCGAACAAAAACCTGCGAGACGGCCACGCCTTTGGGTACATAAGCTCAGTAGCTGTGATCTAATGACTCATCCTCTGTCCCTCCTCTGCACTGATGTAACTCTGTGTCATTGAAGACTTCCAGCAGAGGCCACCGGCCCGATGATGTGCAAACACACTACACTCCCCCTGGGCTGTCACTGTGTAATCAGACTGAAAATTAGACCTAATTCATGGGTCCTCAGGACTCCACTCCCACTCTCTACCCCAATGATGCGATGGGATGCACGAGCACTCACCTACTTTATGCACATAAATGCATGTGAATGATTTATTTATCTCCAAGGAAACCCAGAAGACAAAGGGACATGAATAGTAATATTACAGTTTGACAGTTTTACTGGAAGGAGAATTATGTCCTTGTATTAATACTTAGTCACATAATAACACACACACGCACGTACACACACGCACGTACACACAAGCACGTATATACACACACACACACACACACACACACACACACACACTGCAGGTTGAAACGTATCAGTACTCACCTTAACATTGAGATAAATGATCGAGACCCAAGTTAGTTTCTTCTTCTTCTTAATTCTTCTTCTTCATCTTTTTCTCCATATTCTTCTTCTTTGTCTTTTTCTTAATTTTTTTCCTTTTTCTTCATCTTTTTTCTTTTCCTCTTTTTCACCCTCTTCAGCTTCTTTTTCTTCTTACTCTTCTTCTTCATCGACTTAAAGAACTTCTTTGTCTTCTTTTTCTTCCTCTTCATCTTCTTGAACTACTTCTTTTTCTTCTTTTTCTCCTTGCTCTAACTTCTCCACATTGGATCATTTCACCTTTCAGACTGCTAACTAACTAACTAGAAAAATGGAAAACTGGAAAAATGGAGCTGCTCAGAAAAAAAACTAACTACAAAAAAATTTAACGAGTATTGGGTTCAGTGAATTTCTATGTTTCGTGAGTTTATCTGCATCACTATATATATTAATATCCATTCATTTATTTTTACCAAAGATGAAACTTTGCTTTACATTTGTAGAAATAATGTTTCTAAACTTTATTTTCTGCACACTGATTCTTTTCCTCTTCAAGGCCTCCAACTATATATGCAATCATAACTTTTACATGAACCATATTCAATATTCTGTTCCCTTGGAGCTGTGTTTTACAGATAAAATAAGAACTCTTTTCACTATTATAAAAGTCATTTTCTTCAAACATGTAATTATTAGACGTCCTAAAATTGGAGCCAGTAAAAGGCACTTCGTTAATGAGCAGGATGGCACCACCTCCGCCTCATTTTGTGCCAGAAAAATCCCCCGTTCAGCACCCAGAAAAGGTGGATTTTGATTCTAATGGAGGTATTGGCTTTCTTCCATAAGTACCAGACTTGAGTAGTGCAAATGCCTCCATTGCCCCTTCCTGAGCCGTGGATCCCAAATACTTAAATTCTCACACTTGTTCAGTTTGGACTTCATCCAAGCCCAAAAGTTCAAGGCTTCAGCTCTCAGTCCTCAGGTGAGGAATCACCACAAAAATGCAGATTTAATGGTCTTTCTCCATTCTACATCCTACCCTAACCCTTGCATTTCCATATAAACCCTCATTGATATAAAGGATTCCCCAGACCTCATCTGTACAGTAGAATCATTATATATCGACAGCAAAAACGTCAGTTAGGAAGTTAATTAAAGACATTACCAATTAGAAAGCAAGGTTTTAGAATCCAGACAGACTTAATGATTAGAAAGCACCAGGAGAAGTTAAAGAGCAAACCCATTCATTAGACTCTGCTCTACTGTGGCTGAGTCATTCCTTATGTCAATACAGGTTTAGAGTTTTTACTTACACTTGCAGAAGGAAACTCTTCCTCCTTTATGATATTAACCCTTTATTGGGCAAGTGACTATTTTTGGTCATTTCCACAAACATTAAATATGGGGCCAATCCTGTGCCTCAGTGAGGTCAAGAAGCATGTTGGTTTTTATAAAATTATACACTAATTCAGAGAGATTTTATAGAAATTTGGAAGCTACGAATAGTGAATATGTGTGTTTTTTTGTCAGTTTATGACCGTAAACCAGTTGTTTTATTGCATATGTTTACTTTGTAGCAAGTGCTGCTCAGATGTTTTGTGATAAGAGGAGCGAGACTGTTGTCATGGCAACTGATGAGGAGGTAGATGATGATGTCCAATAACACACTACCATTGAAATTTTGAATTTCAGAGTATGTAAATGAGTGCCCTATAAAGAGTAAATAAAACAAATGTAGACGAAAATAGAACAGTTAAAATGTACATGTCAGTAACAGCAAATGTTGTTGAATGTATCCATTAAGTCAACAGAGGTTATGATATTGAACATTACATGATCATTACGAAAATTAATAATGGAATGACTTAACTTGTCGAGTGATTGAGAGTTTTCCTCCAAATATGATGCATCAGTTCAGCGGTGTCCAATCCTGGTCCTCAAGGGCCGGTGTCCTGCATGTTTTAGATGTTTTCCTCTCCCAACATACCTGACGCTCATTATCAGGCTTCTGCAGAGTTTGATGATACACTTATCATTTGAATCAGGTGTGTTGGAAGAGGGATACATCTAAAACATGCAGGATACCGGCCCTTGAGGACCAGGATTGGGCACCCCTGCATCAAATGTTCCAATCCAACAGTAATAACTAATGACATAGTTACAATCCAGGTTCATGTTTCTGATACTGACTGACAGAAACTGATTAATAGGCATTGACAAAACAACCAACCATATCATAGAAAAGGAATTAAATTACATTAATGATCAACATATCAATTTCCCCTGATGTGGACACATGATTGCTAATGTCTTCAGGATCAAGAGATTCAGATTCAACTGATTAATCCATTTTCTGAACCGCTTAGTCTTTGAAAGGGCCACGGGGGGGGGGTTAAAACCTATCCCAGCTACCGATGGGTCTGTGAGAAGGATGAAGAGTCTTTTTCCACCTCTGCAGTCAATTCATTTTTATTCAGATAGTATTATATATCATGATAAATGATTCTGTCAAGGCACTTCTCAAATGCAGGTTAAGGCCTTAAAAAGACTATGTACAGAGGAAACTCACCAAATCCTCCAGGACCAAGCCCAAGGTGACAGCAGGGAAGAGATGCTCCTTTTATAGAAGGAAAAACCTCCAACAGAACTGGGCTCTGTGGGCAGTGACCATCTGTCTAAACTGGCTGGAGTTAGTGGACAGAGGAGAGAGAAAGGAACAAACAACAGACACAGAGACAACTCAGACACTGGACATGATGAACATGATGGACATGACAGAGTCCAGAACCGAACCCCAGGAACAAAAGGAACAAGAGCAGAGACACCTGGAGGAGAGAGGACAGAGATGGAAAAGCATAAACTAGAAGAAGACACAAAGATAGTGACGAATGAATAGGGATAGAAATCAATAACTCTGGTTCCATTATTGATGTCACTTATTGATTTGATTCCTGGTCGATTCTCTTGTCGATTCTCATTGGATTTAGGCAGGGGTGTCAAACTCATTTTAGTCCAGGGGCCACATTTAGCTACATTTGATCTGCAGTGGGCCGAACCAGTGAAATAATAACATAATAATATATAAATAATGTCAACTCCAAACTTTCCTCTATGTTTTAGAGTGAAACAAGTAAAATTACATTATGAACATGTTTACATCTACAAACTATCCTTTAAAACAATGTGAATAACATGAACAAACTGAATAAATAAGTGCAATTTTAACAATATTATGCTTCAGTGTATCATTTACAGACGTAATATTGTTAAAATTACTCTTACTTCTCTTAAGATATTTCAGGTTATTCACAGTTTTTGCGAAATTATACTTTGTTTTAGTGTAAATACATGAAAATGTTTACATTTAAAAAGAAAAAAAAAAAGGAGTTGTGAGTATTTATAGGTTATTACAATAGTATTTTACTGATCCAACCCACTTTAGATCCTATCGGTCTGAATGTGGAACCAGAACTAAAATGATTGTTCATGTCTTCAGTGTAATTTTTGCATTTTATACATGCATCCAAAGGGCCGGACTGGACCCTTTGGTGGGCCGGATTTGGCCCCCGGGCCGCATGTTTGACACCTGTGGATTAGGGGATAACCTATTGTACAAATGTCTGTGTAGGTTCTCATTTGCCCAAGTCTTGAGAGATGAGAGACAAAACATGTTCAGAAGAGCTAAACTAGTCCATTTGAACTGAGAAGAACTACCAAGAAGTATAGTACAGATGGTTTTGTTTGCATGAACTCTTTAATGTCAAATATGTACTAAAATTTTGCATTTGATTTGAACAAACCTCATAAAGGGTTCTAAAGGTGTAGTTAAAGGAGTGTGAGATCTATCTGCAGCAGCCTCTGAGGGTCGTCATCATCTAAAGGCCCACGTACTTTACACACATAAATAGGTCCATCCTTTTCAAACCTTGTCAAATGTCACTGCATTTATACTTCCATGCATCCATTGCATTAGAATGAGCTTCACCAGTCAGTCCACAAGAGGGCACTGCTCTGAATTAACATATTAGCCAAATACCAAAAAGAAGAGTAGAATTTTTTGAAAGAAAGTCAAGAATAACAAACATGGTGATGACAGAGGAAGTGTTGCTAATGTTGATATTGAAAATGTCGGCAGTTAATCATCAACTCACGTAGTCACTTTTTGAAAAGTTCCATTATTTCTGGAAATTACTGTCTTAAAATCTCAACACCGTCCCCCAAGATTTTCAGTGGCACTGCTTCATTTCCTCCATTTGGGTTTTCATCCACAAGCTTCCAGAGGATGGACAGAAATACACACATAATGAACGCAGACGATGGACAGAACGCTGGAATGTGTATGTGCGTTTATTTAACGTTGAGCATAAATTGGCCTTTAATGTAATTCTAGGGCATGGAGATTATTCATAAACAATAGTAAAGCGGGTTGGCACAGTGAAATGTCACTAACATTAACAGTATCAATAGAACCCAGAGGAGTTTGATGTTAGCTGCTTCAACAGAGGGTGCTTTGCTGCATGCTCCGCCTCCAGAGTCACTGCCCCCTTCACTACACAGCCAATCAAAGACATTCCATTGGCGCAGTTTAACTGAATGCTGTGGTTAAATGTTTCTGCATGTTGGAAGTATTTCCTCCTTTCGCCCAAATACCCCTAGTGTCATCTTTCGTGGTGAAATACAACCATACTTTAACGGCTTCTGAACCAAAATATGGAAATGACGTGACGCATTTCATGTGATGACATCACAGAACCAATTAGTGGAATCGTTAAGCAAACAAACTAACAATTCCAAAGAACTGAGCAACTGGGAACCGGTTCTTGATTCCCATCCTCACAAATAATCATGATGTGTATAATATATGGAAAGAGACAATGATGAGAGTAAGCAAAATAGGTGATTTTGTGTCCAGTTTTCCCGTGTATTTCTGCAGAGCATTTACATTCACAGTGTCCTCAGGGATCCTCCTCGTCTCAGATCTCACCATAGGTCATAATCTGTTTCCCAGTGCAAGACCTGCCTCCCATCAAACTGTCTCCAAGGGAAAAGATGAAAATTAAATAGAACATCTGTTATCCTAAAACTTCCCTGCTATGTATCGCCACCGTCTCCGCGGAGCGCGCCGTTGTCTCTGAGTTCAGAGAGGAGGCGCTGATGGGACGGCGCCGGCTGGCTGCCGTCCGCCCACACCACCTCCTCAGTATTCAACATGAGCCTCTTTGCTTAATGAAGGAAGAGGAAGCACATTGCATAGAGTGAACCAAGCCACCTCAATTAAAACTTCAAACAACCCCCACACAAGCGTGACGACAAAGCTGAATATATGATTGAGGACAGTTGTATATTCTGTCTTTTTTTTTTCACTGTGACTCAGACAATGAGGGAAGAGAAGAATATTTTTCCAATAAGACTGATGTAGAAGCCATGGAAAAGTGTAAAACCTATATTTTTAGTCTCATGACTGCACAACAGGACTATATATATATATATATATATATATATATATATATATATATATATATATTCTTTTTTTTTTTTATTACAGTCATGAATGAACAACAGATAAACCCATGTTTGCAGTGCACAGATAAGCATACTCAGACAGATAAGCCTGCATCAGTGGTTTTTAACTGGACTCACTTTAGAAACACATTTTCCAAAGTTTATCAAAAAGCTGACATTTAAGGAGTCCAAACTGACCACAATAAAACATGCTACAACACATATTTTCTTCACTGCATTCAAAGCATATCACTCTAAAAATAAACTGAGTGACTGCTACAAATGTGCACAAAAAATGAGTAAAGTTAATGAAATCACACACAGACTCCATTAAGTAAAAGTGTGTTTCAGTTCTAAATAACATTCACTTTGGTTTCAGTATCTTTTTAATGCCAGTGTTTGTAAATCCATATTTAACAAACTCATGTCCATATAGAGAGCTGAACCCCGCCCCTTTGTGCCATCATGGAGTCGTCATCTGTCCTAACTATATTCAGATTCTGAAAATGTCTCTGCATCTTCAATATGACCAGATTTGTAGTGACTTTCACCTCTTTAATAGTTGTTTTCACATCATTGTAGAAGAACAAGATGGAATATGCTGAGGTTACAATTGTTTTATGGTTGGTGGTGTGTACCTCTTCACAAAACACTCTATCAATAATAATAATAATCATCGTCATCATTCAAATTTGTCAAATTTCTATAGTGAAAAGAAAGTCATAGGATAAAAATACTAAATATGAAACAAAACATTATCATCATTAGAAAACAGTTATTTTTGATGTTAACAACAACAGTATATATGCAACATATGTAACTTACAGTAAAGCAGAATGTATATGTTTTAGAATCAACACTTAGTCAGTTGTTCCAGGTTTGATCCCAACTCCCTCTGGGTATTTCATCCAAAAACATGAACTTGAATATGTTAACTGTCCAATCTAAATCGCCCATGTGTGTGAATGTGAGAGTGAATGGTTGTTCATCTCTACATGTCAGCCCTCTGATGAACTGCTACTTGATGGTATCTCCATGAAACTCTAGAGCACGGGTGTCCAATCCTGGTCCTCGAGGGTTGGTATCCTGCATGTTTTAGATGTATCCCTCTTTCAACACACCTGATTCAAATGATAAGCCCATCCTCAAGCTCTGCAGAAGCCTGATAATGACCGTCAGGTGTGCCGGAAGAGGGAAAAATATAAAACATCCAGGATACCAGCCCTCGATGACCAGGATTGGACACCCCTGGTCTAGAGGTTAAGCCATTTGGAAAATGAATGAATTGGTTAAAAAAAATAAGATGGCTTCTGAATATCTCTGACTTTGATGCCGATGTTTAATGTCATTTTATTTTCAGACCAATATGACCTATATGATATGACACATGGTGCAATACTGTCACAGGCAGAGCATATTCTTCTCTTGTTGGTGACAGTATATATTATTTTCTGTTGTCATGTGTGTAACGTGTCAGTGTATGTATGGTTTGTTTTGCAGCTGCAGGCAACACTATGAGCTCAAGACAAATCTGAATCTGATGACACTTTGATTTGGAATGAGATGTTTTCATTTAACAGCTACAGCAGATATAATAGCAGGTTAACCAACAACACGTTTATTTATTTATTTATTTTTATTTGCACATCATAAACCACCAAGAGAAAAAAAAACAAACTAGAAGCACTCAGAGAGCACAGACCTCCGCTAAGGCAGATCAGTGCCCCAAATTTGGATGAAAATTTCAGGAAATGTTGATAATGGCACAAGGAACAAATGATTAAATTTTGGTGGTGATCGGGGGGCCATGATCTGCCTTGGCGGAGGTCTGCGCTCTATGAGTGCTTTCTAGAAAAGACAGTGCAGACCTCCCCCAAGGCAGATCAGTGCCCCCCCCGATCACCACCAAAATGTAATCATTTGTTCCTTGTGCCAGTATCAACACTTCCTGAAATTTTCATCCAAATCCGTCCATAACTTCTTGAGTTATCTTGCACATAAACAGACAAACAGACAAACCAATGCTGACAAAAACATGACCTCCTTGGCAGAGGTAACAAAAGAACAACATTCAAACGAGTAACATCATTGTGCAGGAGAGGATCGAAGCCAAAAAAGGCTTATGTGAATACCTCCCTGGAAATAAACAATACACAGGAAAAAAAAAAAAAACAAAAAACAAAAAATTCCAAATACGATATAACTGAAATAATAATCTAAAGTAAAAAATCAAATTAGAAATCATCAAATACAAATCAAATGATATACAGCCTTACTTTTTTCATGAATTAGAGTCCTTTTCAGATCCTTTTTAAATAATGATAATGAATAATGATTGAAGTTCAGGTCGGAGATTATTATTCATTCATTATTCAAATAGAAGTTAAGATATTGGTGTTAAAAAATACTTTGGTAAAAACAGAGGTGCTGATTTAACTTCTTTCTACAAATAAAAGTGAAAAATTCCTACACAACAATACTGAACCTCCCTCATCTGTTTTTGTTTTTTATTATTATTATTATTATTATTATTACATCATTACATCTTTACATTGTGTCTTTCTTTGTATGTAAGTAAAACCTTATCTTTTAAACACATAGTTACAAAGTGCTGTTCACATATAAAAAATGATATAAAATAAAAGAAAATCAACCAACTGGGAAGAAATGACAGTGAACACACATGATAAAACTACAAAACACAAGGACAAAGTAAACACTCCAGCAGACATCCATGACTGTCGCAGCTGTCGAGGTTGAAATTGGTGCTGATATTCTAAAGGTGACCTAAAAATAATGAAGAACCTTCCTCAAATGCATTAGAATTACACTAACAAGCCCGTTTTAGAAATGTAAAAGGTAGAAAGTACAGATATTTGTGTTAAATGTAAGGAGTATAAGTAAAAAGTTATCAGAAGTAAAGAAAAATGAGTATTTGTACTTTGTTACTTCTGGAAATAAGCGGCACATGTAGTACTAACCCTTGGCGGCAGCACTAGTTTGGTCTTTTTCGGGACACATGAACCCATATCAACATGGCTCCCTACCTTGTGAGGAAATAATAAAACCTAAATCCTGTTGCTTAATTATTCAGGAGGCGACTGCGTTTATTTATGTCCAGTATTTATGTCATTTATTTGCTTTTTTGTGGGATAAAACCCAGAGCGCATGGAAGGTTATTACCTCCATCGACGTGGGCCGGCTGCCAAAGCGTCATCCTGCTGAGAAATCTCCGCTGTTTCAATAAGTTTCCCAAACAGTAATTGCTTTTGCAGAACACGGCGAGATAACAGTGTGAGCTCCCTGAGCATGAGGAGCTTCCCCAGAAGACGGTCTGCTCCACAGTATCTGTCTGAGCTCTGCTGGCCATACGCCTAATTAAAGGTCAGTTAGTTAGCTGGGTGCCACGGAAGCATAAATGCATTTAAGGGGAATGCCACTCAAAAGATAAAGTCAGTTGGAGATTATGGAGATCGGACGCCTGTACGGAACGCTAGCGTCACTCTTCGTGAAGCATAATCAGCTCCAGACCTTTCATCAGTCACAGCGGTTAGTTAGTGTCTGACATGTGGATCCAGAGTTTCAGATGAAATAATACATGAGTGTCAAACATACGGCCCGCAGGCCAAAACCAGTGGACAAAGGGTCCAATCCTGCCCACTGATGAATGGGTACAATTATGAATGCATGAATGAATTTATTTTTGGTTTTACATCAACCATTGTACTCAGTACATTAATCATAATAAACATAAAAACCAAAAAAGGAATAGGCTAGAGGCAAAAGCTTATTTTTTTGCCTATCCTTTTCAACTAATACACTTCTTACATCAGGGGTGTCAAAGTCATTTTAGTTCACAGGCCACATTCAGCCAAATTTGATCTGATTTAAAAAAAAAAAAAAAATTATACATACACACACACACACATACATATATATATATATATATATATATATACATACATATATATATATATATATATATATATATATATATATATATATATACATATATATACACATATATACACATTTAAAATTATTACAGTATTTTAGGCTACTTTATAATTCGTGAAGTGTGTTTTTTTTATTTATTTTTTTTTATAATCTGAAACTGTGGTGAGCAAAGCACCAATATTTCGTTTGATAAAGTACTGATGGTGCATTTATTTAATGACAATAAAGCAAGTCTGAAGTGGGCTGGACCAGTGAAATAACAACATAATAATATGTAAATAATGTCAACTCCAAACTTTCCTCTATGTTTTGGAGTGAAAAAAGTAAAATTACATACAAACTATCCTTTAAAACAATGTGAATAACATAAACAAATTAAAATTTCTTAAGAAAAATAACTGCAGTTTTAACAACCTTATGCTTTAGTTTATAATTTACATATGTGCATTACAACTTACAGATCATAGTGGATCTACAAATGCATGAAACATTTAATAACAGATGTTAAAATTGCACTTAAATCTCTTAAGACAGTTCAGGTTGTTCACATTTGTTCAGGTTATTCGTGTTATTTGTGAAATGCTAGTTTGTTTTATTGTAAATACAGTAAAATTACATGAAAATGTCTACATTTACAAATAATCCCTTCACAAAAAAATGTGAATAACATGAACAAATATGAACAACCTGAAACATCTTGTGTAAAACTAGTGGAATTTTAACAATATTCTGCCTGTTACTAAATGTTTTGAGCCTTTTCAAATCCACTGTGATATGTACGTTGTAATACACATGTGCAATGATGAACTGAGACATAATATTGTAAAAGTTGCTTTTATATTTCATGTTGTTCAAAATTTTTAACCCTTTATTGGGCAAGTGGCTATTTTTGGTAATTTCCACATACATTACAAGACAGTGATAGCGACAGTTCCAGTGAGGACAGTGAGTCAGGAATCTCAGGTCCAATGTGGTCTACAGGGTCTGTAAGGTCCACCTCTGCATGAACAGTGAGTGTACCTGCTTTGTTAGGTACCATGACATAATGGTACTAATGTAAGGAATGATGTTCACAGGGATAATGTGGGTGTGGACAGGTGTCTAGAACAGCACTTATGTCATTGTAATGCTTTAAAACTGATGTTCTAATGTTCTAAAATACATCCTACCTGTGTTTTCTTGTATTTTTTTTTTTTTATATATATAATTCATGATTTTTTTAAAAAATGTTTAATTTTTTATTTTTTGCCACTTATGGGCAAGGAACCAAATATGGTAACTTCATTGACCTTGATTTTCTACATGACAATAAAACATTTTTTTTTTTAAATTTCACAAAAGCAATAAAGTCTTATCATGTCCTCCAATAACACACTAAGGTTAACATTTGGAATTTCAGAGTATTTCTATGAGTGACCTGTAAAGGGTTAAAGGAGAGGTTGAAGATGTATTTTTTCGCTCTAAAACATAGAGAAAAGTTTGGATTTGACATTATTTATAGGTTATTCTGTTCTTATTTTACTGGTCTGGCCCACTTCAGATCATATTGGACTGAACGTAAAACTGAATGTAAAAGAGTTTGACACCCCTGAAATAATATGTTGTAAATATGTTGTTTGTGATTCTGTGTTTCCCTTAGTGAACATGACCTGGGCGAGGACGACATCTACGACTGCGTACCCTGTGAGGATGATGGCGATGATATCTACGAGGACATCATCAAGGTGGAAGTACGACAACCCATGGTGAGTGATGAGTCTAAACAGTACCAGCACACTTCAGTATTCTATCATATTCACTAAAACACTGTACTGGTCCTATTGGTTTGATTGCATTGCAGTTTTTATTCATATGACGATGTGTTCATTCCTTGATCCCATTATCACAATACAATGACTAGAAAATATACTTTGATATGCATTTTATCACCATATTCTTGTCAGTAAACTGCCTGAGTTACAATAGTTGCTTTTCCATTGACCCCCAAATTGTGCAAATATAACTTGCGCATAAAAATTGACCTAACAGAAAAACGACAGTTTCGCCAAAAGTCTCATTTTTTGATTAAAAGTTTTTGCACTGGCAAGAGGTGGTTTGTCGGGCGTAGCGCAAATGGTATATCACGCAAAACTGCAATGGAAAGACCTTTTTTCACAACTAGAGTCAGGTGAATTAAAAAAACGGATGTTGACGTACGTTACAACAAGCGAAGAAGAAGAAGAAGAAACATGTCGTGGTATGTGTGGACACACCAGGAAACCCGATCATTCTTTTATTTAGTATGAGATAGAGGGGTCATATATAATAATAATAATGAATATATCTGTAAATCGACACCATATTTACGTTCGTTGCCATGTTTATGGAATGACTTCTCGCATCATCTCGCGATAATTAATAAACAAATCATCGCATTTGTGATTGAATGGAAAAACCGACATTACGCACTTCTGTTTTTTCGACATTTAGTAAATATTAGTAAAGTTTTGCGCAGATGTCCAATGGAAAAGCAACTAATGGCGGCCATTTTTTATTTGCTTTACTGTTTTTCTTGATTTTATAATATATACAGTTCTGTCTAAAAGTCTTATTCCACCATTATCTATGTTTCAAATGAGCATATGTATTTATTTTTCATTCTCTTTTCTTCAGTTACTACAATAAAACAGGGGAAATATGTGCAAAACCTATAAAGACACACAAAAAACTGAACTATATGTGTGGTAGAGGTTAAAGTCAGTATTTAGTTTGACCTCTGACCCTATGACAAGAAGCAGCACAAACAGTTAGAAACATGTGTTGAATGAAACCTGGTATAAAATATCAGAAAATTAATGCAATAAATGTCATATTATCTGAACAAAAGGGTTAAAGACATTTGTCCCATACAATTGGATCTTAATACAGAGACTGTGAGATCATTAGAACTTTACTAAACCAACAAACCTAATGTTGGACCAAGACGTTTACACAGAACTGTACATAACTTCATTATTTACAAACATTCTGGTGATATAAAAGTGTGGAACTTTTTTGACATGTCACCTTTATTTGGAATATTATTTTTCTTTGACCTTAAATCCACTTTTCTAAACAGTTGCAAGAAAAATGTCTTCTCTAACCTTTCAAACCATCTCACTTTTTTATTTAAAAATTAAGAAAAAATATGTAAATTGATATGTCTATACACAGCAAAGGTGTAAAGCCTGAAATTCTACAAATATATAGACAAAAGTATTGGGACACCTTGAATTCTGGTGGTACTTTGCTAACATGAGGCTGAGATTCATGAGTTATAAATGAATCTAATTGTAATAAATATATAAATATTATACACACACACACACACACACACACACACACACACACACACACATATATATATATATATATATATATATATATATATATATATATATATATATATATATATATATTATTATTATTATTATTTAATTCATTTTACTCAACATGATTTTTATTTTATTTATTTTTTTTATATGGTAATTGTTTGAATGTTCTACCTCTAGTTTTCTGAAAAAAAATAGTAAAGGTTTCACCATAAATAATAATTTTAAACAAGTAACTGTCTGGTTTCTTTAGCTGTCACTAAGAAATAAAAACTCACTCTTTACACATAAAAATAACTAAAATAAATACTGATTTTGAGATAAGAAAAAAAAATAAGATAAGATATTTTATTGGTCCCACAGTGGGGAAATTTGCAACATCAATTGACATTTTTATCATGATAATATTTCATTGAGTCCTACAGGATAAAAATGTGATGTTTCCCAGTATTTTTGTCCATGTAGAGTATGGGTCTTACATATCTAAATCTGATTTTGTGAAACATAAGGGCAATATTTATTTCTGATTGGTTTAATTGCATTCCCTTTATCTAGGTTTTGGAATCATATGGCAATCCACCCGTTTTAGATCATATTTAGGTGCAAAAACTGTAATTTCCAAAGAGGTTACAAACTTTTTCTTGTGACTTCATCTATCATTTTGTATCTAAATTAAAAATCTAATAAAGCATCTTATCTCTAACCAGAGGCCATGCAATAAACTTGTACTGTTGACAGGAAATACATCCTCCTTCCAACTCTCAGCCGACGTGATAGTATTAATCTGTGGTGCGTTTGGGCAGAGGCTGCAGTATCTGCTTTGTTGTATCCGATGTGTGTTTGATAACTGCTGATAAAGCCTCCTTCTGACTTTCCTTGCTTTGCTTTGCCTTCCTCACGCTGCAGATCAGATACATGCAGGTGAGTGCCGCTGTGCTCGTGACTCACCCCGACCTGTCAAATAACTCCTCTGTCGCTTCATTAAAACCATCCCAGGAGAGTACCCATCCTTTTAGACTAGCGATCCCTGCTAAAGGGGGCAAAGGAGACCCCAGCTGGTCCACAGTCTGACTCAGGCCTCAGTGGAGCCTCTGGTGACTTCAGTGTTAAGTGACATCAGCCACACCACGACCAGATGCTACAAAACGATAGGGAAATAAGCATTATAGTTTTGGCTGTGGGCCCTGATTCTGATTGGGTGATTATATGCTGGATGAAGGCCTGGACCAGACATGTAGTGCATTGTTGCTCCCAGTTTTTGCATTATCAGCTCAAGCTGTCTGCATTCAAATGTGTTTTATGCGACTTAATGAGTTACTGTGTCTCCAGTCCTTATGTTACTGCAGCAAAATCTGCAACTAAAAGCTCTATGTTTTGTTTCTTAGCAGTGACTATGTTTACATTCGCAGGAATATTCCACCATTGCTCAAAATATGGTAATATTCCTAACTTGACGTATCATGTAAACAGCATATTGAATTAGACCTCATTCCTAATGTAGCATTTTGCGAAGACAACACTGGATATGCTGTTATTATTCAGGCTTTACAAGACTTTTCCTTGATTATGTATACTCACTGAATTCAGAATATTCAGTTTACAATTAACTATATTTTTTTTCTTTGCAACCAGTTCTGTGCAAAGTACACAAACTCATCTAGTAAACATTTTTACAGACAGCAGCAGAAATATACGGCCAAAAGAAAAGGGAGAAACAGACTTAAAAATCTTGGACATCAGCGGGTTTTGGATAAACGCAAATATCACAAAGGGAAACATTTCAACAAAGTTGTTTTAAAAAAAGAGGTCAAAGTGATACAAGCAACTCCAGACATGATAATAGAGACATGTTATATGGAACTTACCCGGCGATTTTACCTTAATCAGTCAAAACAGAAGTATTAGCAGATTACATTAGCCATACAAACAGTGTATTAGGACTGCTGTCTCTTCTGGAAATCAAGCAAAAATGGGAATACTTTGCCTGTAAATGTAGTCACTGTCATTTGACTAATTCTTTTGTTTTTGCCCATTAGAAAATTAACATACATAGACATTAGAGCCAATAACTATCACAGAAATATTGCTAGTTTTGCTAGTGGCAAATGTACTTTCCAGTGTTGGCTAATATGAAAAGTTCTTGCAGTGCGTAGAATGTACAAATTAAAATAATGAATAGTGATTACGGTAGCAGATACCAGACGAAGTGAGATGTGTCTTTTGTCTGTATGCACGAACGGCACTACATCATCAGCATATACAGTACAGTGAGATTTTCACACCACTGCATACAAAGACTCATTAGCCCATTTGTTCTCACACATCTCCTTGTTCCAGACCTCATGAAGTGCAAGATCATGTCAAATTTGAGCTAAAAATATTGTTCAAGGTTCTTGCATGTGTTCAGATTTAAGATTTGTGTCGGTTAATGTTAGCCCTTACATCCTGTTTGCATGTTAGAAATGCTGTAATTTAACTGTCCTGACAGATTATTTGTGTTCTCCTGATAGAAAATGGGTATGACAGAAGACGACAAGCGGAACTGCTGTTTAGTAGAGATCCAGGAAACTGAGGCCAAGTACTACAAGACCCTAGAGGATATCGAGAAGGTGGGTATCTACACGTGTACCTGAATGTTGACACATACATGTAAGCATGAGTTTCGTTTTGTCGCTTCTTCTTCGTTGGTGTGTCAGGCTTTTGGGCTGGGTCACAGCATGGAAATGTCAGTTATTGGCAGATTTACTAGGGAGCACAAATGTCACAGGAGCTGATCAATACAGTTATTATTGGCTCTTCACCACAGGAGACCGCCATCCCCGGGGCTTTTAGGAGTAAACACACATCACAGACAGAGGGACACAAACAGGAACACATTCAAAGACAAATCAGAAAGGGAAAGCAGGGATGGAGACCTCATTTCCTGATGAAGTAATATGTTCATATGATAATGAGAATAGTATTCATTAGTCAACAAGGAAATCAAGCAGTGAGATACTTTTACCTTTCAAAAAGTGATGGATGGATGGATGGATGGATGGATGGATGGATGGACGGACAGACGGATGAATGTATGGATGGAGGGATGGATGGGTAGATAGATAGATAGATAGATAGATAGGTGAAGGGATGGATAGATGATGGAGGTATAATGGATGGATGGATGGATGGACAGACGGATAGATGGATGGATGGATGAACAGATGGATGGATGGATGAAGAAATGGATGGATGGATGGATGGATGGATGGATGGATGGATGGATGGATGGATGGAGGGATGGATGGGCAAATATATGGATGGATAGATGATGGATAGATGGACAAATATATAGATAGATAGATAGATAGATAGATAGATAGATAGATAGATGGGTGAAGGGATGATAGATGATGGAGGTATGATGGATGGATGGATGGAAGGATGGATGGATGGATGGATGGATGGATGGAAGGATGGAAGGATGGATGAACAAATGGATGGATGGATGGATGGATCAACAAATGGATGGATGGATGGACTGTTGCTCAAAAATAATCAGAATAAATCTGAATAAATAAAAAATAAGTAGTCCTAGAAATATTCTCAAGAGGAGAGACTCTTTCAGACTTTTTATTTCTAGCTGTGTTCCTCTTGCACAAAACTCATCTTAACCTGTTTAAAAGCAGAGAATAAAACCTCAAAGACTGAAGTGAACATGCTGACCTCAGAGTTCGGTGGTGTTGATATTAGATCCATGTCCTTGTAAGTGTGAGGCCTCAGCAGGCCTTTTTTGGTTTTTCTCATCAGAATGTGTGGTCACATACATGAGGTCAATGAAAGATTTAAAAAAGAGAATTCAAAAAGATTCAGACAAGAATCCAACTGCACTTACATCAGTTGAATGTTACTGATGTAGTGAAGCAACTACAACCTGAAGACAGACTGCAAAAAGAGCATCATGGGTATTTCGTCCAATGTGTTGATACCATATTGATTACCATGTTGTCTAAACATGGACAACCTGGTGGAAAACAAAACGTACCTATGTTAGAATGAAAAAAACATTAAGCAAATATGTAGGCTACAACTTATTTACTTATAACAAATATTTATATCAATTTATTGAAACGCATTGGTGCTGGTGATAATATATGTAAAAAAAATGGCACATATACGGTTTTAAACTCCCAACATGCATTAGAAATTTTTGTGTAAGTGCAGTTAGAGGTTTCAATTGTTAAACTGCCTGTAACTGAACCAAAGACAGTTTTCCTCTGAGTAAATAGTAAAGTTCAACCTAACCTAAGCATTATTTACTTAACCCAAAAAGACCCTAACATCCACCGTCGACCTAAAGCATCTACTGATATAAACTGTTCATCTGCTCATCCTATCATTACATGTAAATAATTAGTGTAAAATGCAGTTTGAACATCCAAATGGGTCATATCTGATGACCATGAAAAGATGACAGAGGCTCCATAGTTACCATGGAAACACCGTCGTGTTCTACAACATTGATTCACCAGTAAAACCCATGGAGTTGGATCAATGACAGTGGATGGACAAACTTGGTTTATGTTCAGTTAATGATATATTTGACTGAAAAAGTCACTTTTTCAGTTTTTTCTTTTGTTTTGATACAATAACTTTTCATTTTACTCTGAGCTTGTATGAACATCTACATGATCAGTCAGTTAAACATAGCAAAATAGATGATTTTCACTGGAAAAAATGGAAAATCCAGAGGATAATATTATAATACATTGTGATAACTTGCCTAGAAAAGGTTAAATAGAGAGAAAAATTCATTAGAGAACTGCCACAAAACTCACACTGGGTGTTTATGGGTTAAATATTCAAGATTATGATGGCCTTGAGGGTCAAAATACAATAATTCAGAAAATATATGATATAAAAAAAACCAATAATAGTACATTGCAAGAAAAACAAAATTTTTCACAGATTTTAATAATACACAACAATTTTAGATTTCAGAAAAGGTAGGATAGCACTTCTACTAAACGGTTTAACGCATTTCAGAAACTACAGAAAGAGTAAAAGCTCTGTGATGTGTTTAAAGTTTCACGCTTGTCCGTCTAATTTGTCATCTTTTGCTGTAAAATGTCACATTACTTGTCCGAAAAGACTACTGTTGTAGTCAAAACTGGCTACACCGACACCAAGACACTGCCGAGACCGGAGGACGTCAAGACCGAAACACTGCCGAGACCAAAAGGTATCGAGACCAAGACAAGACCAAGACTATGACACACTAAGGCGAGAACAAGACCAAGCTTTGTCGAGACCAAGACCAAGACCGAAAACAGACTAGAGTTTGAATTGACATGATGACTCATATCAATTGTAGAGCAAAAGGCATTGCTGAAAAATGTCATGACCAGTTAAATAGTTTAAGAAAATGTATACAATGTAACATGTTTTTAAAACAGATGCATCTAATAATAATAATAATGGATTAGACTTATATAGCGCTTTTCCATGAACACATACTCAAAGCGCGTACAGTGGATCCATTATTCATTCGCTCTCACATTCCCCCTCTGGTGGTGGTAAACTACATCTGTAGTCACAGCTGCCCTGGGGCAGGCTGACGGAGGCATGGCTGCCAATCCACGCCTATGGCCCCTCCGACCACCACCAAACATTCATACGCATTCATACACCAGTGTGAGTAGCAACACTGGAGGCAAGGAGGGTCAAGTGGCTTGCCCAAGGACACAGCAGCACATGGATAGAGCGGGATTGAAACTGCCAACCCTTCGGTTATTGGACGACCCACTCTACCATCTGAGCCATGGCTGCCCCAATCTGCAATCTGACTCTTTGCATTTGAGGAGGGCGCGTAATAAATAATGATACTATTCTGTGATGATGCCATTTTTGTACAAATCCCAGGGAGACTGCTATGTCCGAGACCAAGACAAGACCGAGACCAAAAGAGTTAACTCTGTGACAAGACCGAGACCACAAAAAATGGGTCTCGAGACCAAGACGGACCTCGAGAACTACAAGACTAGTAAAGACACATATGAACACTCCTGCCCACTTCTATAATGAACCTCCGTTGCGCTGCTAACACATCAGTTTCTACACCGACAGATTTCATTCTCGACTTGATGGAGCGCCACAAATCATCCGCTCCGCTAATTTCATTAAACCAAATGTGTATCCTGTGTTTTCTGCGTCGACACCAACGTGAGAATAAATGAGAATAAATAACCTTCTTATGATCAGAGGGCTCGTTCAGCTTAATTGAGTTGGGGTTAATAAAGCCTGTCATCTCTTCATTGCATCTTAGTTGATCTATTTGTTATTATTATGATGATGGAATGTGACAACCATAAAACAACACTAGAAGAACAACGGGAAGTCTTTTTTTTTTTTTTTTTCCCTCCGTAAGCATTATAGGTGCAGCCTTAAAAATGTCTGTGGAGTATATTTTACTGCAGGTGTAAGTGTTTTAACCTGGAAGGAAATAACTCTCTTCCCTTTTACATTCTTCATCTTTTTATCCATTTTGTTATTTACTGCTTTGTTGCTGCACTTACTTTTCACATCAATCCTTCTGGTTCTGCTAAAAGCTTTGATGGACAGAGCTAAATCAATTTCTTTTTTTTTTTTTTTTTGTATGAACGCTGACATTGATGTGTGTTGATTCGTCATGTGTCTCTCTTACAGAATTACATGATCCCTCTGAAGCAAGTGTTAAGTCCTCAGGATATGGAGGCGATCTTCGTCAACCTGGAGGTGAGGAGTTGTTCGAGCAAAGATAATCATATCTATACAACACGCTCGGATGTGTCGCTCACTGAGGGAATAATTCAATATGTGTATGGATGAATGAATGACAGGGTGTGCTAATTATAAACTGTATGTTCTACATTAACCCTCCGGTATCCGGGTGCGCCTTTTAGGCACACTTTGCACTTCGTGTTAAAAAACTTTGTATTATTTTTCACAATTTAAATAAGGTTAGAATTCAAAAGTTGTTAATTGTTGCATGATCTTTTAAATTCTGGCCACCAACTAAAATTTGCACATGTAAACAAAAGAAAATTACAAGACTAGCATTCGTCTCCCAGGTGTGCCTAAAACGGACTATTCCTTCCATTTGATATGTATGATTAGGGCTGACCTTGATTTACAAAAATAAAATCAAATTAGAGCAGAAAAATAAATCAATAAATAATATTTAATAGTTTGATTTATAGGCTTGCCATTTTGGCACACTTGGTGACAGATGCTAGTATTTTTGAACATTTGACCTAGCACCAAAAATAATAATGCAAATTAACCAATGTTGGAGTTAATCATTGACATATGCCAGGATGAAAAAAATCAAATAATATGTGATCCAATTTTTATGTAGTATATGGAAAAAAAAAAAGTTCTGTGTTTTTGCATTCAAAAAAATGGTTTGTTTACATTAAAAACATGGCATTTAAAGGGTTAAAAAATGTGATAATTATTGAGTATTTGGTATTTTTATTTACGGCTCAAGTTGATGAAATAGAAAAAAGTGTAAAAGAATTAAAAACAAACTGCATGAAATTTTTTTTTTGACATTATTCCACAAGTGTGCCAAAAAGGCACACTTGGTGCTTAGTAAGGGCCTTGCTGGATGGGATAGCGGAGGGTTAAGTGATGAAGACGTACTGGATTATTATCACACAAGAGAGGAGAGTTTTTTTTTTATTTTGCATCATATTATTATTCCAAAGACTCACCAGCAGAGGGAAGTCTTGTACATGAACACACCTAAGACTAAAAACCCACCAATGAATCAACGCTATGTACCAACAGACTGTATCACTCACGGGATAAAATATAAAGCTCATTGATCTCATTGATTCACCAGTAAAACCCATTGAGTTTGATAAATGACAGTGGATAGTTTATGTTCAGTTAAAGGTAGGGTAGGAGATCCTGGAAAAACGGTTCGAGCAAGCTACATTTTGAAAATACACAATTCAAAATTCCAAACCCCTTTCTTCAGACTTCCCAACAAAGCCACGCCTCCATTGTATTGATTGTACTCGCAGAGGGGGGAGGGACAAATGGCAGTTGAATTTGATAGACATATCACCGTTCAATCATTTCAATGGGCCGGTTAAAATGATTGGATGGTGTTTTTTCAGTCCTGTCCGTTCCACAGATGACTAAATTTTTTATTTTTGTGTTAGAACATTTAATTAATTGGTTGCAATCTGGGTGTGAAGGGAATTTTAAGCAATATAGTAAAAAAAAAAAAATGCTCCAGGAAAACAAATCCTACCCCACCTTTAACCTTTTCATGCATGAATTATGATAACTTAAATCAAGATTTTTTTCCGAGTGTTTTCATTCCTCTTTAGGCATGAAAGAAACAATGCAATTGAAAATTTTCGTATGAACCTATTTATAATGGAGTTGCAAAAATGTCCACTCGGACACCATGCATTTAATTTTTGAAGCATAGAAACATGTATTTACTGATATACTGTATGACAACTATGAAATAAAAACATTTTCAATGCTGCTAATCTGATGTTTTCTCACAGTTTAACATACTCTAATACTAGTTATTACTCACTTCATGGAGATGATATGTAAAAAAAAAAACAAAAAAAAAACCCTCTTTGTTTAAACCTGTTAATTACAGTCTATTAACAATAACAAGCAATTGATTTAGACTCAAACATGTTAGTGCAGATCAGGTTTATCTAGAACAGCAAAGTTACAGTAACGGTATGAATTGCAGTGTATGAGATGATGCATGTGTTCACTGTGTCAGCTGATACGGAATTGAAAGAATAACATCCATGAATATACAAGAGAACAGCTTTGTCCACTGTAGTGACCACTGTGCATGAAAGGGTTAATGATAGATTTTGCTTTAAAAGTCACTTTTTCTTCAGTTTTCTGTTTTTGATATAATAGCCCTCAACTTTAATCTGAGTTTTATTGAACATCTATATGATTAGTAAATTAAATATAGAAAAATACTAGTTTTTCCACACAAAAAAAGCAAAACACAGAAGATAAAATTGCAACTAGAAAAGCACTCCGCCCCGATCACCACCAAAATTTATTCCTTTTGCCATTATCAACATTTCCTGAAAATTTCATCAAAATTCATCTATAACTTTTTGAGTTATCTTGCTAACAGACAAACAAACAAACAAGCAGACAAACCCCAATGAAAACGTAACCTCCACCGTTCCTTGGCAGAGGTAATAAATAATGATAAATCACTTCAGAAAGGTTAACATCATTTAGGAACTGTCACAAAAGTAGCGCTGGGTCTTTATGGGTTAATCCACACAGCAAACTCTGATTGCACATTCGATAATTCTTAAATAACTAATGCTAAGAGATCTCCTAAACTGAACTGTAAAACCCACAAGTAGGGAAACAGGGAAGTTGAGTCAGCCCAAAGTAGTAGCATCTTTAATTTCCTGAGACTCAGCAATGCATTTTTTGTCATCTTTAGGGGACAAGAGAAAAAATGCTGTCCACTGCAAAAGACATTCCATTAAAAAACAAAAAAAAAAGTATCTCAAAATGCTATTGCATCATTATGTTTGCAATCAAGACAATTGTTTAATGTAAAACAAAAACCCAAAACTTTTACATTCCTTGGTTTTAGGAGATTAAATGAATTTATTTTAGGAGATTAAATGAATTTATTTCCTAGGATGAAATGAAAAACATAGCGATGCAGTTGATCATGAGTCCATCCTTATAATCCACTATTCCTTATCCAGACTTAACTACATCTGTGACGCTCCTTGAAAAACAATGCAAATGATAAATGATGATCCTTGAGGGCTGATAAAGAACCAGATCATGTTTAAAAGCATGAATAGCTGTAGACTGAAGCTGTGATACTTGGTCTGTGTGTGTACATTTATACATAGGAAATCAGAGCTTTTGTTGGACAGATAAAGCTCACTGTGGTTTTCCTCAGGATGTCATCAAAGTTCACTTCGCCCTCTTGAGAGCCATCGATCTGAACATGGTCAGCGGTGGAAGCGGTCTGGGAAAAATCTTCCTTGATTTCAAAGAAAGGTCAGTAACATCGAGTATGTGGTTTGTTAACGCACTTGCATGTGCTATCCCTTTTTTGTGTTGAAATATGCTAATATTTGACCTAGATTGGCAGTTTCTTCCAGTTTAGTCCAATTGAGAATCCAATGATGATAAGAGGATTCATAAGTGACTGATTTATGTTCAAGGAAGACAAATTTTAGTCACGGTTATACTTCTGTTCAGTTTTCCACCACCATCTATGCTATAATGGCTTTTTTTTTTTTTTTTAATTACAATATTTTGTGTTCGTATTGCACATTTCTTATCAGTTGGTATTTGTTTAACTTGTATTTTTTTCATAATTTAACTGCCATATAATGAGACGTTTGTGGAGAAACACTATATGTACAAAAGTATGGGGACATGTTGAATCTCTCTCAACACTGATTTTTTTTGTTTTCCATGACTATGATATTAAATGTTCTACCTCTAAATTTCTATAATATTTTTTTATGCTCTGACTGTAAATAATAATTTTCTAACACAACCAACCATCTACTTTCTTCACATATCACGTAGGAAGAAAAATCTCCCATTAAACTTTAAGAAAATATTGATGTTTATATCTCAAATCAGCATGAACAGGACATCTTATGAGCTGTAGTCATGATGTGTCCCAAAATTTTTGTCCATATCATTTATTTAAGCAAGATGTGAGATGAAAAAACAAAATCAAGGTTGAGAGAAATTCAGTTGAAAAAAAAAAACATCTCTAAGGCATTTTGGAAGCAAAGATAACAATTTAAACAAAACTAACCAATGCAATGAAATATTTATCACAATCTATAATTATTTTATGACATTTGTCTTTATTGTTTTGTATCCCAGACATCTGTTCGAAAAAAAAAAAAAAAAAACACCTGAATTGAACGCGTCCCAATACTTTTGACCATATCCCTTTCATGCACAAATTATGAGAACCTTAATCAAATTTTTTTCCTGGGTGTTTTTATTCCTCTTTAGGCATGAAAAAAACAATGCGATTGAAAATTTTCTTCTGAAAAGTAAATAAATAAAAATTATTTTAAAAATGAAAAAAAAAATACATACAAAAAATAATAATGAAAAAAAAAATTCATATGAACCTATTCTTCATGAAGTTGCAAAAATGTCCACTCAGCTGGACACCACACGTTTAATTTTTGATGCACAGAAACATGTATTTACTGATAAATTGTGTGAAAACTATGGAGAGGGCTTGTGATTCTTGGGGTTTATGCTCACGAGAGATCTACATAATGTTACCTGTTCATGTCAGAAAAGATATGTAGTGTCTTAAAACTTTAATAAAGATATGTGTAAAAAAAAACAAAAACAAAAACAAAAAAAACAACAAAAAGAACAACAAAATCCATGAATATACAAGAGAACAGCTGTAGAATAACTGTCCACTGGAGTGACCACTATGCATGAAAGGGATATAGTGTAGTGACCCACATAAGTGGTATTTTTTGGCTAAAATATCATATGTGCCGTTTGTTCCCCTTTGTCCATTTTAGCTGCAATTTAGTGTTTTAATTTTCACAAACAACTGAAGAAAATGCTGGTGAGCCACAAGTATACGCCTACTGAATATTTTCATTTTAATGTAGGATGATAAATTGGTTCTTTTCCTACTTCAACCACTTGCCTTATCAGTTCTTTTTCAAGACAGTAAATTCCACATTTTTTGCCAGAAATAAATGTAATCTTCCACCACTGGAAGATAATTTAAGTTGTCAAAAATATGGTTTCAGGTGTGCAGTTGATATAAAAAGAGGCCTGTGCAGTGGTGGATTATGAACCATGGTGAAAAGAGGAAGTTTGATGGGTTAGCGGGGTTGTTTCTCATCTTACCCAGCTGCTGAGCAGTGTGTAGATAATTTGCATCCCTAAGGGGAGCAGTGATTTGGCTTCCTGCTGCTCGGAGCGTGGCTGCTTCGTAGGTAATGGTAATGATGGTGATGATAGGGTCTGGCCTCGGTCATGATTCCATTCAGAGCGATGGATACGCCACTCTCCTGGAATGATACAGCCATTACCGCAGAAGTGAGTCACACATTTTCCTGCACGAGTGTGTGTCTGTGTGTGCACCTGTTCTTGCATGCTGATATTTTTCCTCCTCCCGACCTCAAACGGACAGCCGCGAGGTTGTGTTTCTTTAGGCGATGTCATTTTGCATAGGTAATAGGTTGGTAGCAGGCTTCTTCCTTAAGCCTGGGGGGCGGCGGTGGAACACAGAGTGGGCGGAAACACTGGAAACTCTGTTGGTACTAATGGACAGAGGCAGGCATATAGTCCACTCACACACATCCACACACTGCCGCTGTATCCCCCTTCCTTGTTTAGATCATCGGAGTCTGATCTGATTGAACAGTGGCTGAAAATCTTCAGCCTTGCACGCAATCCCAGATAAGGTCCTGTGAGCCGAAGGTCCATAAACTGATGGCAGGAAGTAGATATTAACAGAGGATGGAAAAATACTGAGATGCAAATAGAAGGAAAAGACTGCAATTTAACATCAAACGCAGAAAAAAAAGGTTAGAAACAGGGAAATATTGTTAACCCCTTACTGCATAAATGTATTTCGGCTAAAATTTGCTTAGAGGTCTTATTTCTGTCTTTGTGCATAAGAAATCCATATAAGTGAGTCCCCAAAGGAACTTTGTGTTGGTAAATGTAAGTTATGCAAATTTACAGGATTTCAGTTCTGTTGCAACATGTTGATGGTCATATGAACTATGTTTTCAGCTCAAAAATGTTCAATTTTATCACAATTAATGCTATATTTTCATGTCACAAATGGCCAAGTTATATTTGAACTGAATTTACCTGAAAAACAAATATTCTATTCTTTTAGATTCCCCAGTTTTTCTTACAAGATTATATACAACATATGTTTTATTTTTACAGGTTGCAATATGGAGTATGGTGCTGATCCATCCTGCTTATGTTACGCCAATACATACATTAAGAATGTCACATGTCACTTTTTAAATCAACAGTTTCCTAATAATAAGCATTTTTATAAAGAAATAACAATTCTGTATTGTTATTTACTCTTTAGTATGATGATAAACTATACAATAAATAATTCTGATCCTAGTTTTTGCACAGGGATCACTTGTGGAAACGGTGACATGGCTGCTGAGCATCAGTATGATGGGATCCATAACAACCATGTCACATCCGTCCACTGCCACATTTTGTGTTTTTGTGTCAGCTGTTATTGTTTTAGATCCACAATACTAACATTTATGAATAAGAGGAGAATTAGCAATAGTAAGTATATAAGTTTATTACTAATAAAGTACTGGTACTGACCAGATCATCATGGGTAATGTCACGTCCGTCCACCAGCAAAACTTTTCACATACACGTGCTATTCAAAATCCAGTATTTCTGAAAATAGAGCTTCCACTGTCAAATAATATCAGTAGTCTGTGCACAAATGTATAAGCATTATTTCAACACAGTTCTATGCATTTCTTACAACTTTTTTTTTTTGACAAAAATGGCCACTCATTTGACCCCCTAAGTAAATTTTAGCCAATTTATAATTATAGAATAAAAAAATAAATCATTGGTTTTGTTGCTGTGATGCAGATCCTAAATTAAATGGAGATTAATAATTAGAATATAGCACCTAGAAAGAAGGTCGATAATGGACTGAAACCAGGGTTTTTCGATGATCGCATTTCTGAAATGCATGTAAACGCATTGGATCTGATTATTATCTTTTTACTCCTAATTATCATAGTTTTATGGTCATGTAAACAGGCTCAGTGTTAAAACAACTACAAAGTTACTATTGTACAACCCTTATTGTAAGACGTTGTTTAAGTGGAACCTGAGGAACTTTACAAAGACCATGAACAGCCCTCGATAAAGTGTGAAGTGCTTAATTTATAAATCTGTTTTGTGAGATATTCTAACATTTACCTTCTTTCATAAACAAATTAGCTGATGAACACTGTCCATTGTTAATATTTACCTTTGGTGTCAAGCGCAGGTTATTTTAAGAAATGGAGTCATTAGATTTGCAGATTTCCTGCGTCACAGGCTTTGATTGTGTGTGTGATTGACACGTATACCTGCCTCATTATGAGCCTCTCCAGCCTCTTGTCTCTTCTGGACAATGGAACACAGTGACCGGGGGATTTGGACTCGCACAGACCTGCTCTCATCAAGCATCTTGCCGATTTTCCAGAGGACCTGGCCGGGCATAATTAATTTGGTTATCGGTGCTTGTAAGTCGCAGTGACCTTTGCAACAATGTGCTTGTATCCTCTTTTTTTTCCTCACATGGGTAGAAAGGATGCAAAGGTTTTTTTTTTCCTATTTGTCACTGAACTGAATGCCAGGCTGAAAATGCCACCGGTTTATCCCGACCACTTCTCCATTCTTAAACAGCCCGAATTGAGCTGAATGTGAAAGCGAGCTCAGAGGAAGCTCCATAAACTAAATGGGCATCTAAGTACCCTCTTGTTGATATCCTCATTTGCGACATAGCCCAACTCATTTCCAGACTAATCTGGCTTCCTGATATCCTTGCAGTCCCTAATCATGGCAATACTATGAGTGTCTTTATTGGAGGTCTTTGCTCTATGCTCTTGCCCATTTGCTGTGTGCTGGATACGTTGAGTGGAGGTGAGGGGGTCCCAATGCCATGTGTCAAAGAATATTAGCTGGCTCCACAGCCTGTCACTTCTGGTTTGCTTGGAGATTTCCTCAGTCGCCTGACTCGGCTCACGGTGCTTGGCGAAGACGGGGGTGAAGGCCCAGGGCGCAGTTACTCAAAATTGCATTTTCCGTGAAATAACATGCACAACACCATCCTCATTATGAAAGAGGCCAGCACAGCAGGGTGAACGCAGTGGCACCGGAAAGAATATAAACAGCTAGTTTTTACTGCACCAGCAAACTGTCCAATCCAACCACTCAGCTGCTCGGAGACTGCTGTGTTATTTTGCTTTTTGCATTAGCACGTGCCTGCTTGCAAACTTCTGTTATGGAAGATTTCTAACACCCTGGATACAGTTTGAATGAAAATATAGAAGTCACTGAATCGGGGTTAAAGTAAGTATATTTTACCCAGATTAATCAAAGGGTTGCCGTGGATTAATTTGATTAATCATGATTAAATATCCTTCATTTTTAATATATATTAATTGCATTCATTTCACTTTGCATGAGCAAACAGACTCAAGAAAGAAGGGAATATATATGCACTTAATGTGTTTGTCAGGAGCTGGGCAATGTTAATGTGGTATTTTAAGCTGGAAGTGCTTCGGTGAAAAGAAAACTCCTTCCTGCAGAGTGTGCATAATATTTTATGTCGGTCGAGTGTCTTTTGTCCTCATATGTCCATCCAGAGGGCCAACGTACTGTTTAGCGTCTTCCATCTGTATGGGTTGGTTCTGCTGCCTGTCACTACTGGATCAGCTGCCCATTTATGCATGCATGATGCTAACTCTACTCGGACAAACTGCCCCAGAGACGGCAGAGATATTCAGTCATTCTATGCTGCAGATGGGTTAATTGCATTAAAATTTTTAATCAGATTAATCATGATGATGGATTAATCAGTTTCCATCCATAGCCATCACTGATACCAATACTGGATACCAGTGAGTATCAGTTCCCAGTACCCATGTCCACTGGTTCATCCCCAAATGCTTTGATTGACAGACGCTACATACTATGCACTCAACTGTCATCAAACTTCCATGTGTATTATGTTAAAGCAAATGCATAAGAAATAACAGGAAACAATGATTCATCACCTCCTGCTGTGTCATGTTGACACTTGCTGTCGGTGGCAGCGTGTCCTCGTCTTGTTGTCACAGGTTAATTATGGCCGCCCAGGCTGAGAGCAGATACACGCGGGGTTCTGCATCAGTGTCATTATGTGTTTTTTACCTCTGCCAAGGAGGTTATGTTTTTGCCGGCGTTGGTTTGTTTGTCTGTCTGTCGGTCTGTCTGTCCGTGTGCAAGGTAACTCAAAAAGTTATGGATGGATTTGGGTAAAAATATCAGGAAATGTTGATACCGGAACAAGGAACAAATGATTAAAAATTTTGGTGGTGATCGGGGGGGGGCACTGATCTGCCTTGGTGGAGGTCTGCACCCTCCGAGTGCTTTTCTAGTTCTTGTCTGTCGCTGCTGTTGACCGGCCACTCGCGTCACAGATGAAGGGTTATTATTAAATGTGCAAATACGTACAGATCCTTTTTGCAAGAGACGTTTACTGTTCCTGTTGTCGGAGTCAGAGTCTGGACCTGTGAATGTGAGCTAGTCTTTAACTTTTTCCTTAAACACACCATGTTCTTTAATTATTTTCTTTATGTATTTACCTTTTGCCTGATGCATTTTTAAGTGAAGGTCTCGTTTAGTGGTTAATGGCCCAATCCCAATTCTCATTTTCACCCCTACCCCTTGGCCCTTGAACTTAGCACTACCTCTTGAAACGGAGTTGCAAGGGGTAGGGGTTGAAATATTTCCCTATGAAATGAGACAACCCTCAGCAAGACAACGTCATCAGCAGTCATTGATGCCGCTTTAAACAGATGCGACAACTTTGTGAAAGAAGTCACCATGCCATCAGCAGCTGTAACCGTCTATGTTGCATTGGGCTTTGGTCATCTTTTTGCAGCTATCAACCGCAAACTGCAGAAATGCGGTCTATAATACGTTGAAACTGTGTTAAATGGACAATCAAATGATTAAGTTGTTTACAAAGAAAATATGTACATTTGTGTGTTTCTTTCGTCACACTGCTGCACATTTTTACTGTGTTTACCTCCATCTTGCTGATGATTCCAACAGAATTATGGGAAATTTCTCCAACCCCTCCTTTTGTAGTGCGGTCCTGAAAAATCTCTCAAACAGCCCTCTCCCCCTTAGCCCTTACCCTCCAACTCATTGAGAATCGGGACACCCCTACCCCTTTACGTGAACAAGCAAAATGGAGGGGGAGGGGAAAGGGGGAGGGCCAAGGGGTGAAATGGGATTGAGCCTATGTCTGACGTAGAACAGAGGTCCTTAGAAGTCCATTGTTACTTTTTATTTCTGATGATCAATATGATGTAAACCAGTGCTTACCAGGCTTTTTCACCTCAAGATACAAGAGATAAATGTTATGTCTCATATGACCCATTTGGATGTTCAGAGGCTCCGTAGTGAACGTGGAAACACTGTCATCTTCTACAACATTGACTCAATAGTAAATCCCATGGAGTTGGATCAATGACAGTGGTTATAGACATGTTTTTATGTTCAGTAACTAACATATTTTGCTGAAAAAGTCACCTTTTCTAACCTTTGAATTTACTGTGGTTTTTTATGAACATCTATATGATCCGTGAATTAAATATAGGAAAATACCTGATTTTTTTTTTTTTTTTTTTTTTAAATGCAAAATGCAACAGATAATATTAAAACAAGTGGTGACAAATCACTAAAGAATAAAAAAAAAAAATCATCAGTCAAGTCAACACTAAAATAGTTCTAGGTCTTTATTGGTAAATTTTTACACAAACAACCACAAACAGCTACTTGTTCCTACAGCAGATGATACTTAAACCATACAATGTTAAATATGGCTCTGCAGTAAAACACACAACAGGACAAACATGAGAAAGACCCAAAAAGATAAAATACATTGATAAAATAAATGTAACAAGATGAAAATAATAAGTCAAAACACACCTGTAGGGTCATATTTTGTGATTTAATTACAGTGTCATTGCCCAGCCCTAGTATTAAAAAGACATTGTAGCTGTGGTGTTTGTCTCAGTGGACATGGATTCTGTTGCTGCATGTGGAAACTTCCCAAAGTGAGCATTCAGGCCTTTGGGGAAGTGGTCGCTTAATGCAAAGACACACTGTTCCACATGAAAAGACATATGCACAATCACACACAGAGAATAAAGACTGCCCTCGTTCTACCCCCGGCCACATGTGAAAACTAATTACACTTTTATCATTTTCATTCAGTTACTTCACAGCTTTGCTGAGGGTAAAACATCATTTGGGTCTCTCTGTAAATGAGGCCATGGTGGATGTAAAAGGGCTGGTGAGAGCCTGCTCTGCACATTGTACAAGTCTCTTAAGAGACTCATTTGTTCATCCAAGAAAGTTTTCTTTCATGTTCAGTGGATATCTTCCTCCTCCGGACATCAGTATTAGCCAACCTCAGGATGAATCCCATATTCACACTACATTCTTAGTTCACCAACTGATAGGCCATGAGCTACTGTGAAGGCGCTGTGTCCGGCATCATCTTTGAAACTGTCGTCATTGTCTTCATCATCATACTCTTAGTCATCTTTGCCTTCGTCTTAGCTGATGTCATCTTCCCAAGCAATTTTTTTCAAGCATCTTCTCTGATGAAACTGCTGGTCCGATTCATTTCACATTTTATATGTAGCTTTCTTGGGACAATGTCTGCAAAGTTTTTTCAGTTTTGAGAAATTTAGATTTTTGAATTTTTGAAATATTGTTACTATTGAACACTGATAGGAAGTTACAGTATATATGGACTTTCATTTGGGCCCATGAACTTTGACCTTGAGTAATCAGTCACCAATGTCTAGATTTCAACAATCTTCCTCTCCGAAACTACTGGTCAGATTCATTTAAAAAAAAAAAAATTATGAGCTTCCTTGGGACAATGACTACAAAGTTTGTTCACAGTTTTCAGAAATTTAACTTTTTGAATTGATTTTTGAATTTTTTATGATTTTTTTTTTAAATATTAAAAAATTGCCTTTACTTATAATGGGCCATATTTTGATGGTTTATAACATGGAAATGGTTACAGATATCAATATAGTTCCTATTGAACACTGATAGGAAGTCATATATAGACTTTGATTTAATGAGTTGAGTTCTCCTCCAGTGAAAGTACCACCCACTTCTATTAGGAGATTGATCTCCTGCATCAAAACCACAGGACTTGAACATAGCGGCAGAACTCAAATGCAACTTGTTATTGACTCTCGATAGAACATGAGCTACAGGGCCATTGTTCCTTTTTTTTTTTTTTTATTCCCATTCATGTCACGGTACAGCTTCTTAAAAGAACACCTTGTCACATTATGTCCTGATAACTTCCTTTATGGTGGTTGTCTCTGGTACTTACAGTAGCTCTGGATTTTTGCTACAGCTGCACTTTCTGCCTCCTGCCTTATAGCCGATCAAAGCTCCCATTAATCTCAATGATTTTGTCGTCCTGGAGGAGCCGTGAGCTGAGGGGAGCTGTCTCCCCACGTCTGGATCAAGTCTTAATCAGGCACTTGTTAGCCCCGGGCCGGTTAAACCAGGATGGGAGCCTCACCATGGGGGTCCTCGGTCTGAATCTTCAGAGGCAACCACTGGTGGATCTCTGTGGAGCAGAAGATGGTCAGCTGATGGATGGATGTGACAGAAATGTAGTGATGAAAAAGATGTTCCACCTCTGGAAAAATGTGACACAGAATCCAACATTTTATCGCCTTTTAGGAACATTAGTGGAGCAGAATTATTAATCTGAAGACCACTGTTTATATTAATAATGCAGATTGAAATTTGTACTTATGTGATTTGAGTTAAGCAGTGGAATCTATTACTGAAGACTTTTAGACTTCATATAATTATACAAAGAAAGAATTGTAGATTTGTGTCTTTTTAATATACTTAATTTTCAGTAACAATAGTATGACAAGATAGGTAACATGATGAGTTTGTGGGAATGCATAATAATAATAATAATAATAATAATAATAATCATGATGATAATAATAATAACAATAATCATAATTATAATCATCATCATCTCATTCATCCATCCATCCATCCATCCACCCACCCACCTGTCCGTCCATCATTCATCCATCCATCCATCCATCCATCAATTTGTTCATCCATCCATCATCACAACCATAACAAAACCACAATGATAATAAATACATATGAAATGGAAAACACACCCAGGACCAGAACTGAACAGTAAGTTAGTTAAAATACAGTAAATAACAATATTATAACAACAAATAATAAATCACTGAAACATAAATACTATAGTGATGAATGATTTAAAAACTGACCAGCATATTAAAAATAACAGTTGTTAAGTAATAATACTTTAAAAAGAAAAAAAGATTACTTGCGAATATTGAAATATTTACTTTAAATGATTAAAAGAAAGTTCAACAAAAATCAACACCCAATTCCTATAAAAATGCAATAAAAAAAAAAAAAAAATAGACGACATCGCAGTATAAAAATAGTAAAGTGGTTACCCATTATAGCAGTAACAGCAATAAAAGGAAGGAATTCTGTCATAAAGCTTGGAGTTGGACCCAGACGACCTTTAAAAGTGATCAGTAACATCTAAAAATCGATTATAAAATGAACCGGGAGCAAGTGAAGGGACTCTAATAAAGGGGTGATGTGACGTCGGCTGTTAGAACCAGTATGAAGGTGCTGCATTTTGGACCCAGAGAAAAACGGGGTACAGAAGTCCAACCTGGAGCAGATGAGTATGGGTGTGACTTTTTCAGGGTTGCATTGTGGGTATTAAGGACTTAATTTTGGAAATGAAGAACATGACTGCACAAACTTTTTTTTTGATGTGGTTAAATGAAAGATTAGTCAACGATACCTCTGAGATGTCTGGAATCTGGCTTTATGTTGGACTAGTACTTTGAGTTTTGAAGATTTAACACCAAAAAGACCCTCTGCAGCTGCACTATCATTCTAGTTTCCATTCATTCAGTTTCCTGGTCTCGTAGCTGAAGTTCCAGACCTGTACATGTGACAGGTGGATGTTGTTTATCATCCTCTTCCAGCCAGAGATGCAGCTTTAAAATGTGAAATTTGACAAAAAGTGTTTAATACGAGGGAGATGAACGGATTTAAATCTCCTTTAAGAGATCTCTGGTTTGTATATCCCTGTGTATGATCCGTCATTTTTATCCTTGGTGGAGACGGAATTCATGCACCAACTCAAAGTGTTACCTCAGCAGTAAACCATGTGAAATATGTGAAAAGTTATTGCAAAATATTAATATAAATACAATTAAAGTTTGCTGATCCGCAGGAGGAAATTCACTTTTCCATCAGGTCAAGAAATACAAAGAAAATCAAATCAAAAACAAAAGTAAGAAACCAATAATTAGCCTGTTATAGTACTGTATATAACTGTAAATGAATATTCAGGAGGTGCCTGAATGCATCACCTTTGTGTCTGTCAGGAAAGGACAAAGTATGACATTGGACATATGGTGCAACTAATTAGAATTTTAGAAATATATTAAAATATTCCTTCAAAGCTTGTGGTTTCGTTCAACTTTTAAGGTTTGTATTTACCCTATGAGTGTTTAACAGCTGCAAGAAAAAGAAAAAAAAAGCCTTAATAAGTTTCAGCCTCTATATGGACCCATGATGATTTGTCATTTTTTCATCCCTCTAATTAACTACCCACGGAGACCTTCGAACCAAAAATGTACATTTTAAAAAAATAAAGCATAATATATGAATATTTTTCTGCTTTTTTTGGCACAGATCTCTTAAACCAATTTAGAGCTGCTCAAAACTACCAAAAACAGATAAAACAGGACAAAGCATGGGGAAATTTCACAGTTGACAGCAGCAAATACCAAATATAGCCTACACTTTGACATTTACAGGGAACAAATAAATCAACTATTTATATAAGTATTTACATAAATGTTACTTAAATTCAAAATACATATTTGCAATGTATTTGCACATGCACATAGTGTGATGTGTGTGTGTGTGTGTGTGTGTGTGGGGGGGGGGGATTACTGAGAACCCATATTCTGATGGCTGTGGGAAGGAAGTATGATTTTATGGCAGGTTTTTTTTATGTTCAGTTTTTGGGGTAAAAAAGTGTAGTGTATAATAGACTGATCATTAGATTCGATGAATGTATGTATATTCAAAACATCAAGATATGATAATTTTGCAGAAATCCATGCTATAACACAGTCATAATGATCACCAAATAAAAAGACTAAAAAAATAAGAATGGCTGGAGGGGGTCTCTAAGGGTTCAAGTATTACTGCACTATTTTTTTGAGGATTGAAACTTGAGACTTGGTGCAGTGGTTAGTAGTGATGTCCCAATCTGGATTTTTTTTGCTTCTGATCCAATTTGATTTTTTTTGGGATTAGTTTTGCCGATACTGATCCAATACCAATCTGATATGGACTTTTACAATGAAAATTTTGATTTAAATTTGGAGTCATTATTTATAGGTTATGCTATTATTTTACTTGAGATCACAATTGGGCTGAATGTGGAACCTGAACTAGAACAAGTATGACACTTTTGACTCTTCATGACTTTAGTATAATTTTGGCACTTTCCAAATTCATACTGTTGGACAAATCAGAACCGTATATTTTCCACTGCTGTAGTGTGTCTAGGGACAGGTCTGTCCAGGTATTATATGGGGGTGTGTTTAGTGTTGTGCATTAGTGATGTGAAGCGGGTTCCTCGCGGGTCAAAAGAATGTTAGTTTATTTGCGGGGCGGGTTGGGTCAGGTCAAATAATTCCACAAAAGCCCCACCGGTTGAAAAAAAAAACAGACTCGTGCATCACAACTGGACCTCAGAATGAGTACAAGCGCAGAGTGAAAGTGAAACTTATTGATGATTTATTAGTTCCTCTAAGCCTCCTGCTGTTGTGCAGCTTTTCCCTGTCTCCGGAAACTTTAATTTGAGGGGGCAGGACGTTTGTTTCCCCCCTTCCCCAACTGGGCCAGGATTGACCCAATCTCTTAACTAAATTCAGTCTGATCTTCTAAAAAATGCCAGATTGGCAGCTGATACCAGTCTGTAGATCGGATCAGGACATCCGTAGTGGTTAGTACCATCCCAGTGCCTCACAGCAAGACAGTCCTCAGTTCATCTCCAGCATCGATCAGTGTTGTCGATGTCCTTTGTGTGTGTGGGTTTTGTCCAGCTTCTTCCCACTGTCGAAAGACATACACTAACAGGTTGACCGGTCAGTCTAAATCCCCCATTAGTGAAGGATTGATGGATTTTTATGTCACCCCCCCAGGCTCCAACACCCCCCTCCCAAGGACTGAATGAAACTTTACAGAGTGAATATTGGAAGCTTTGAAGGTAACTGCTTCGCCAGATGGGTAGCAACTTCAGGGGATTGACCAGAGTTGTGGTTTCCCTTGACGTGTCTAGCACCCGACTTTTTCAGGGTCATCTCTGCGACTTTTGAAGTGATTCCAGTCGCTTCGACTTTCTTGACGTCTTGCCAGTGTATTTGTGAGTTTTCAGCCTGTCGCACAGTCTCGGTGCCAGTCTTAGTAACAGTAAGTCAGAGCAGTGATGCACAAAGCTGTCACATTATTAAACGTGCCTTTCTGAGAGGATCTGACGCACAAAGTCTGTTTTGTTTTCATATGTGGTTTCAACACCGCTGTGTCATAGTCTTCCCTCGGTGCATCTTTTTGCAGCGTTGCTCTCATCTGAATCGCAGATCAATCGGAGGTTTCATTAGACTTTAGGATGCCAGCTCTCTGCACTGCCCCACTCCACTCAAGATTCAGATTAAGAGGCTGGAGTGCCAAGCGAGTCGAGCCATGCCAGTGCCCTACTTTGACTCAGCGAGCGAGAAAGCGGGGAATGTGTGCCACATGCGGCGGCTTCCTCCGGGCTCCACGGCTTTGAACTCGCTCCCAGCTGAACCCACAGATCTGTGTCAGGCTCCCATTGTAATATCTAATGAACGCTGCCTTCATATCCTCACTGCCTGAAATTAAGAGATCCTTTTCTTCCTCACACATTGATAAGAAAAACTCTGCTCAGCAACTGATATAACCCTGCCTCTTTCATTAGCACTGTGTGATTACAGCTTATTGGTGAGAGGATGCCACTCCTCCAAATATTGCCCTGGGAAAAAGAACTCACCTATTATTTATTCATGACGTCCATGCATATTCCTCTTCCTAATACATTTATTCACATATTCATTTTCCCGCCCCCCCCATAGTGCCAAATGACTCTCCCAATGACCTCTCAAATTGTGTTATTAATCTTGAAATGATTGTGTGGTACATTGCCTAAAGGCTCCAAGATAAGACACCAGTCGGAGCTAATTGTGGACTCCAGCAGTAATTTTGCTTGTCTCCGTGTTTTTACACAAAATATTTAACACCGCCAATATTTTAGATATTAAAAAGAGTCTTATTAGTTCTTGTTTTTCAATTAAGCTCTGAGCTGTGAATCTTAAAATGTTCCTAGACACACAAAAACCTAAATTTGTCGCTTTTTCATGTGCTGTAACTGATATTAATGCTTTTTAATATGGACGTCGTTAGATGTTGCTCATACATTTTCAGCTTAATCTGTTGGTTCTGCTCTCATAGAAGTGGAGGTTTTGTCTTCCTATAGGTGCAACAAATAGATACATGAGGTATTTTTTCCTTTAGCTGTTGGCTTTTTAAGCAAATGTTGCCAAGTCTAGAAGTAATTTTACTACATTGTTATTCTTCTGGTGTTGGGTTAACAACAGCGACATGTGTTGTTAGTCATTTTGGGGTATAGTGCAAAGTTTTAGAACTACTTGTAGGACAGTAGTTCCCAACCTTTTTTGGCCCGTGACCCCATTTTAACCTCACAAATTTCTGGCGACCCCAGACATTGTTTTTGATCATGTAATAGTTTGCTATACTATGTTGCAAATAAACGTTAATTTTGGATGACATTTAGTCTATATAATGTATATTATTGGGGATGGAGGCAGAAAAGACTAGTGTAGATTACTGCACAAAGTGAGAATTTAATTTTCCTTGGTCAGGATATGTACAGTCAGTCCAGCTTGGATTTACAAGGCTGACAATTAATACTGAACAAACAATAACTCAAACTATGAATTATGAAAGAGCTGCAGCATCTGAAACTGTCCACAATGAACATTTGAAAGATAAACAGTACCACAGTGCTTCAGTTTCAGATTCACAGATTGTCATGTCTTTTATGGATTGGGATTGTCTCTCACAACTCACCATATATATTTTTTTTATTAGTGAGTTTTTTGTTTTGTATTTTTTAATCAATTACTTGAAATTTCAAGCAACCCCATTTGAATTCCAGGTGACCCCATGCTTGAAAAACACTGTTCTAGGATTTTTATACTATTCAGTAACTGTTTTAAGTGTATTTTCATGTCTATCGACTGCTGTCTGTGAGCCAAACTGCATCTTGGGGGCATTAAACTTTTACTCTACTCCCGTTAATCTCAAAACTAGACTGTGGATTTGTTTTTTTAATTAATATTTTTTTATGATTTATCAGCCAAAATGGGTCTGTACTTTTTTGTAATTTGTGAAATTGAGCACTTCTACAGGACGAAGTCTGTTGGATTCATATGTTTGTAACTGCAAATGTTCACTTCATCGATTCATGTAACTTATTTCCCTTTCCCTAAAAAAACAAAACTAATAAATGTTTAAATATTTTGATTCTATTGTCATTCCAGGTTGCTGATTTATGGCCAGTACTGCAGCCACATGGAGAATGCCCAGAAGACACTGGATGAGTTAATAGCAACACGCGAGGACGTCAAAATTAAAGTCGAGGTAACGTCCTTCAGCTTTTAATCCAAACAGCCCACGGTGAAATGACCTAAGTGCATTAGAATAATGAACAACACTGTAGGCAGTCGTTTAGGTTTTTGCTCAAATAAAAATCTCTGAACAGGTCAGGGTCAAGTACATCTTAGTTAACATTTCACATATGGTTTAATACAACTTTAAAGCAGAAAAGGCATCATTATGACAGTTTTTTTTTTTCGGAATACAATGACTCCAAAATAAGAAACTAACCTTTAACACACTAATAATATAGCAATGTTCCATAGGAATCATGCATATTCAAACAATACAGAGTCAGACAACCTTCCAAATATCATCTATGTGTGTCAAGAAGATGGACTGTTGAATAAAAGAATACAAGAATAAGTAATGACATTACTAAATCCTTAATTGAGGTCATAATTTACAGATGGCATTCAGAGATCGGAATGACTTAGAAAAGGAAATAGTGTCATTTAATGTCAAAGTTGTCTAAATATTGCTTAATTTGACATGATTAAACAGTATACAAAGGGATTTCTCTCATATTGGAGATTACAATACTAGTGCAGCTGTAATAATTACATTATAAAGCCTGCAATGGGTTGTTTATGATAAATACATCTTGTTAAGAAAAGGGTGTTTTTTTTATTTTAATCTGGATAAATTGTGAGGAATCACCATCTGCAGTGTGAGACTATTCTATATGGGGTTCTTTCATTTTCTGATCCTCACTAAGTCTTTAGAAGAACCTCAAGTGATGGTGGCGTAAAGCTAACACCCCGCTGTAATGATAGGATTAAGGCAGATCATCCATTAACAAGGCTAAAGAATAGTTGGGAACGGCTGTGGTGATTACAGCCTCATAGTTGACAGTGAGACTCATAGTAGAGCTTTGTAACCGGTAAAAACACAGCCTGCACACACAAAACCCCTGTTTTAAAGAAGAGATGAGCTGTTTCTGTTGCTGCACAATTATAGAAAGTGCAGCAGTGAATACGCCTACACAAACCACTGTGAGAATCATAGTAACAAAAGCCAAGTGTCTTATGCACAGTTTATAGAAATGTATTCATTAGCTGGAGGAATTTCTCAGTCAGCATGCTGGGTAATTGTGTCACAAATGGGTGGCACCACCACAGCTTTTATGCACCGCGAGAATAAACTGGCCTCGTTGTTGTTGATGGAATGCCTCGCCAATGTGTGCAAGCACCAGCAGCAATGCAACAAGACAACATGAATTATTAAACAATGAATCGATGCTTGTTAGTAGGAAATGTACAATGCTGCATTATGCAGTGTGTAATAGTGACCCCGCTGCTTGTACTGCTCCACAGGAATGTACCATGAAAGTGCAGGAGGGGAAGTTCAAGCTGCAGGATCTTCTGGTGGTACCCATGCAGAGGGTGCTGAAGTATCACCTACTACTGAAGGTACGATGTCGTCTCACTCCAACGGGTCAATGATTAAGGAATGCTTTTTGCTACTTAAAGGTGGGGTGGGAGATGTTTTCCTGGAGCATTTTTTACTGTATTGCTTAAAATCCCCTTCACATCCCGATTACAACCAATTCATTAAATGCACTAAAATAAAAATAAAAAAAATGTAGTCATCTGTGGAACAGACAGGACTGAAAAAACACCATCCAATCATTTTAAGCAGCTAATCAAAATGATTGAATGGTGATATGTCTATCAAACTCAACTGCCATTTGTCCCTCCCCCCTCCCTCCTCTGTGCGTACCCCTCTTCGTGCATGAATCGTGCGTTCTCAGAGGTTTGGAGCGCTTGTACAGGAAAGGAAGCCAGAGCCAGAGCTTGGCTATATTAGTTATATTAGGATGGAAAGTTCACCAGCAAACTGTTTTGTCACTAATGCCGCGTTACCACTACATGGAACTGGCTCGACTCAGCTCGGCTTGGCTCGGCTTGACTCAACTCGGGTACCAAGTCCTATTCCTGGAGACCGTTTCCATTACAGGATACTAGTGACTTTACAGTACCTGGACGTCATAGCGATGCAGCGCGTTACTTCCATGTCGTCTGCTCAGAGAGTTGCTGATAAACCCGCTAGCTGCATGTTGTCTCGTCAAGCTCATGCAGAATTTTTACATCTGAACCTCCTCGACAAACCATGGTGTAGTTTTGCGGGCTATCATCATGTGGATTAACCTACCGCTATATATACTGTAAACTTCTGCATCTGTTTTTTGTATTAGGTGGGTCACTGAGACAACTCTCTGACCAATCAGTGGTCTGCAGTGTTTACACGTCACGTTTTAGTATCTGGTCTCCAGTCTTGGAACCCCGGCAGAGGTGATACCAAAAAACTAGTACCGGGTACCAGATTCCAGGCTCTTTTTTGTAATGGAAAACGCAAAAAGGTCAAGTCGAGTCGAGCTGATGCCACGTAGTGGAAACGCGGCATAAAATAAATCACTAGGAAATGTAACATTAGTCAGATGGGAATGAACTGGGGCTGTTCTGTAAGAGCGGGGGTGTTGGAGGGGACTGAATGAGGTATGCATGGATTGGAGCCGGGGCCGGAGCCAGGCGAATTGTTGCTGTGCAGCACTTGTTAACAAGCATTGCTCGGAAACAAGCATTGCACGTTCCGGTACTCTGGAGGCGTGGCTTCAGGGGGATGTCCGAAGAAAGGGGTTTGGACTTGTGAATTGAGTATTTTCAAAATGTAGCTTGCCCAAACCGTTTTTTCCAAGATCTCCTACCCCACCTTTAAGTATTTTTATGAAAATGCTGTCTGCAGCTGCATTATCCTCACACCTTTCAAACAGTTTGTTGATCACATGTTCATTCATTAATTCATTTATTTGTTTTGAGCAGACGAAAAATTTTTTAAAGTTTTTGTGTACAAGGAACTAATATCCAAGCAAATACATTAAAAAATAAAGATGATCAAGATAAAAAAGCAATTGCCATGTACGCTAGTAATAAAAAAAAATAAGTTCAATATGTACTGCTCAAAAAGGAGTGGGAAGAAGAAAACTTATTCAATCCTACCCCCATCTCACATTTATACAACATATCACATTACTTTTGCTTCCTTAATGATATAGTAACATCTGTTGAATGTTAATCTGAATGTACTACAAGTCAAATAGTGCCTCCTTTTAATTTCTCTTCCAAATGGGATCTTGGTGAGACCTTGAGCAACTGTTCCAAACAAAGGAACCAAAATCCAACTTGAACTTACTGAATCTCAATATTTTTTTTATTTTTTACAATTTTAATCAGTTGTTTTCTGCTGACATGAACTGAAAACGAAACTCTATGATAAAACACTTTCTTTAGTGATACTATATATGAGTGGGAGAAACACATTCACAATAAATATATTACAAGAAGTAATTGAGCACTGTAGAGGGATAATCTCAATCAATTTTCACAATTTTACAAAGCAAAACCTTGATTAATCAAATTTATTTGATATATTAAGCAGCCCTACCTCAAAATAATGAATTTTCTGAACTGCTTTATCCTCTGTTGGTTGGGGGGTGGGGGGGGGGTGGAGCCTCTCCCCACTGACACCAGCTGAAGGCAGAGTAAACCTTGGACATGTTGGTAGTTCATCACAGGACATTAATCCACCAATAAAACCTCAAATTAAGATTTTCTCCTCTTTTTATCAGATGGATCAACATAGTTTAATTGGCTGTTAGTACAGGTCTTGTCCAGGCCAAACATGAAGCTGTCTTTTCAGAGTATTTGCCAACCCATAAACCTGCTCTTAACAGCCAGTTGGAGTTAAAACAGCAGATGTTGGTGCTAACACAGTTCATACTGAATTACACATGACAGCTGGAGTCAGTACGTAGACACAGCCTTATCATTTTCTCTACTTTCAGAGAGTGAACGTAAAGTCCTGATTGGGCAAGTCTGGAAATTCTGACTCTAACAGGTTACACATATTCTGTCATATGGACATGTTTAGTCTCATTGAGTTTGAGTTAGTGTTATGTCACCTTCAAAGCTGTGAAGTCCATGTAAAATGCCGAAGTTCTGCCCACTGTTAAAGGTGTACCCGACTGCAGAAACACATGATGATTTCATGAGTTTAAAATCTCAAAAATCAGAATCACTGATCATTTTGGGACCATAGACTGAATCGTTCATATTTACCTCTGCCAAGGAGATTATGTTTTTGCCGGCGTTGGTTTGTCCATCTGTCTGTACGTGTGCAAGATAACTCAAAAAGTTATGGATTTGGATGAAATTTTCAGGAAATGTTAATACTGGCACAAGGAACAAATGATTAAATTTTGGTGGTGATAGTGGGGGGCAGGCTGATCTGCCTTGGTGGAGGTCTGCACTCTCTGAATGCTTTTCTAGTTGTTAATGTCCTGAACTGAAAAAAACAAGAGCTTTCAAGTTTTTTTTACATTGAAAAAAAAAAAAAGTATTACCCCACCGCCTGACAGGGAGGCAAGTCATATTGTTTTTGTTTCAGTTTGTTTGCTTGTTTGTTTGTTAACACTCTAGCAGCAAAACTATTGGTTGAATTCATACCAAATTGGGTTTATAGATTGCCAGTGACCCAGAATACATGTCATAATATTTTGGGAATAATAGGTCAAAGTTCACACGTTTTATGAATTAAAAAAAAAAAAAAAAATTCCCCATTTACTTATAATGGCTGAAATTTGTCAGTGTTGTCTATGTCTATGCTGACATCACCACACACAGACATGATGGCATCAGCTGGATCGATGCAAAAATAAGCTACAATATGTGCAAGGGGTGGGGTTTGTTGTGCCTGGTACCAAGGTTATAATAGTTTTGGAATTTTCCTTATAGTTTAGTTTTATTTAGTTTTGACTTTTTTTTTTTGCTCTAATTCAGTTAGTTTTAATTAGTTTTCAGAGCAGGTTTGCTGGTTTTTGTTAGCTTTCGTTTTTCTATATGCTTAGTTTCAGTTTAGTTTTAGCATTAGTTTTAGTTTTTTCATATCTTTTACCTGCCTTGCAGTCATATTCAAATAAATCCCATACAGGACTCTGCTGCTTTGTCCCAACTTTAGTCTCTGACTCTAAACAACAAGTGACGAGAAGTGATGGACTGTGAAGTGTCGTATGGTGCTGTCAGCTAAAATTGCTTGAGTGAAATAAATCGATTTCACATCAATACGAAATTGACAAAGACGAAAACGAGGGGAATTTTTTCTATAATTTTTATACGTTTTAGTTAGTTTTGTAAGCACACAATGCAGTTTCAGTTAGTTATTCTTTTTTCTTTTAATTATAGTTTTATTTATTTCAATTAACGAAAATGTTTTATCAATTCTAGTTTTCGTCATTTCTTCAGTTTTTGTTAACGATAATAACCTTGCCTGGCACCACTTGCTTATTTTTCCTTTTAGCCACCATAAGGGAGAGTGAGATGAGGTGGTTTCATTTGGTTCGTATCTGTAACTAAATATACACACTGAGCCTTTAAATATGAAGAGCTGTTAGAAAGAAACATAGAAACAAAGAAACATCACATTTCACGACTGTAATGTCTTCATCTCTGATTCTCAGTGATAGGAAGTACATCCTGTAGCCTTTGGTACAAACAGCCACAGACAGAGTTAAACCCTAACATAAGGCGGTGTAAAGTGAAGGAAACAAGCAATTAATTTTTAAAGCGCCTCATTAAGAGTGGAAACATAACCTACCCATTAGTCCTGAATTATCCAAGTACTTTGAACTGCAGATACTGGATGTTAGTTTATCTCATTGATGACTGCAGCTGAAAACATTAACGATTTTCTAACTCTTTTAAAGTAAGGAGCAATAAAAAAAAACTTTAAAAATAAATATTGAGCTGCAGAGCATTGTGATGAGCATTTGTCCCTTTCTGACATTTAGCAGGATAAAAAAAAGACTATTAAAATATTCATTAATTGATGCTGTTTTACCTGATATGCAAATACACACAACCACAGTGTCTGACCACTAATCAGCCAGCCAACACTTCTCTGCGGTGTTCGTGTACAAAACACGCTGTCCACCCTGATATTCCATATGATTAATTGAGTTAGCATCTCAATTATGGATGAGCATATGAGTGTATAATGCGGTGTGTAATGGAGTGGGATGGAGGCAGTGCTGCGTCCAGTGAGTGTGGGTGTGTACACAGAGCAGAGTGACTTCTCAGTGAGTCTGAATCGAACCCCTGCAGGACTCTCAGCGAGGCACTGAGGTCAAATCAACCGTGCACTAATCAGATTAGCGCACCCCATTTCACTGCTTCTCACAGCTTTGCAGTAAAACTCTGCTGTGTGCTGTGGCCGACGGGCATGTTACACTGACAAGTCCAGTTCCTGGGTGGGTGTGGATCCACCCACGCCTGGAGGCAAATCCTTAGTAGATGTTGCATAGATAACATCACTGTAGTGTTTTGGGATTTGGTCGTAGTATAAATTCTGGATACTCTTCATATTTTATTTACAGTAGCAGTGAATTCAGCAGTGTCATCTTAAAGGGGCGGCATGTAGTTTTTCTCCTTTAAAATATTAAAAATACCTACATTTTTTATTAAAGTGTTAATAATAAAGAGCTGTGAAATTCTGGCAAACATGTCAATGTATTGGATTCTAGACATCTAAACGGAATGTATTAACACTTACAGGACATTAACGCTACAGGATCGTTGAAAAAAGCATCAGAAAATAACAAAATGGGATGAGAACCATTAAGAGTCAACTTTTAGAGTCAAAGAAAAGAAATGATAAAAATGGAAGCTGTTTTTTCTCCACTGGACACAGCTCTAAATGAAAACAAAATAGTTCAATGCTAATATGGCAGCGTTTCTTCTACACAGGTGGGTTTGTTTATGAGGCTTATGAAGGTATAAAGTTATTATGGGATGTTCTGTTCTGACATTGTTTGGTTGATTCCAAACAGATCTTTAGTTCAGCGACTGACATAAACCTACAGAAAAGGGAGGTGGTTAGTTGTTTTACTGTGGCTGTTTTCAGTCTAAAAACAGAGCTAAGCTAACAGAGCTATAATGTAAACTATCAGCTGATGCAGCACCTGAGGATTATAAAAAACAGTGTTATTTTGACCGACTGATGAAATAAGCATCTATGAGTTTTAATTTGAAGAAGAAACTTGATGATACCATAATACAGATGTGTGGAAACAATGAGCTTTATACTTTATTCAGTCAGTGATACAGTCTGTGGATACATAGAGTTGATTCAGTAGTGGTTTTGGTTCCAAGTGTGTTCTGGTACCAGACTTCCCCCTCTTGTTAAGAATTTGGAATATCAATATTACATTGAACCCCTTTAATCAAAGTTTAAGTACTGGATGAATTCATAACGTGATGTGCAGATTGTTTGCTACTGTCTGGAGGTAACACACACACACACCTACACGTACACACACACACACACACACACACACACACATATATATCCAAACTGCTAGGCCAGAGTGATGGAAATATCTGTTGCATCACTTGAATAATGCTGCGTTCCAGGCCACCTGTAACTCGTGTTTTTTTAAGCTTCTACCGGTGAAAATGCACTGGAATGGCAGTCAAACCAGTGACTTCCCACCCGTGAACTCGTACTAGATTGATGTAGTCCCAGTTTCGAGCTCTGATGTCATGTAGCCCGTGAAACAACAGTGGCGGCCCCCATGGATGCGGTTTTTATACAAATTGTTTGTTAAAATAAGGTATTGTTCAGATATTATGTATCTGCAAATGTTCTGCATAATCAGCAGCTGCTCTAGTGTTAGATAGTTTTCAGTCCATTGAGTGCAGGAATAAATTAATACTTAACAAAAAAAAAAAAAAAAAGGAATAAATTAATACTAAATATGTATCCAAATATCCAAATAACATAAAAGGTAGAACAGCTTCTCTTGCCTTATGCGTCGTTTTCCTCCTCCTATGGCGATAGAAATGATTGTAAAGGAGCATAATGTATGGTCCACCGTGCTGGTTTGTTTACATCTAGCTCCCACAATTCCTTGCGCTCAGGCAGTTTGGCATGACTTGCCTGGAATGCTACAAAGTCGTGAGTCGTGGTTTGAAGTCGTGACTTACGTGCTCAAAAACCATCCTGGAATGCAGCATTAAACCGACGCCAGTAGCGGTTCAAACACAATCCATCACAGTGATGGCGGTGGCCCAGTGTGGGATCACTTTGGGACCGTTTGATCTTTGTGCCCAGTCGGGGGCTGTTACTGCCAGGCTCAGTGTCCGGTTTGTTATATCCGCCTGGTGAAGCTTATTGTCTGCAGGTGACAAGAAGCAGCTGGTGGCATGTTTATCTACAGCTCTCCACAGAACAGCATTAAACTTAGGCAGTGACAAGAACCACATTTTGATATGTCATACTGAGGCTGGAACAGCACAGGCACAAGGACTGGCATTATCAGGGTTTTGTAGTGCTTTGATGTAGTGTAAGGCGTCATTTCTGGGATAAAAAACTCTGTTAGACTTGGGATAAATGGTGAAAAACCTCAAGGAACCAATATGGTATTTGTGTGTATTTTAGCCAAGACATTCAGTGTCTAACACAGATATAGCACAGAACAATGTTGGAGGTTAGTTTTATATGTGTAAGAGCCAAAAGGTGGTGGCTAATTAGTAGGGATGTCCGATATTGGCTTTTTTGCCAAAAACCGCTATGCCGATATTATCCAACGCTTAATTTCCGATTCCAATATCTACCAATACCACTGTCGATATATGTGGGATATTAAACTAATTTTAGGTAACATCACATATCTCCTGTCATGGAATTAACACATCATGCCTAATTTTATTGTGATGCCCCATTGGATGCATTCTCAAATGCAACAAGGCTTTCAAAATGTAAACACGGTCTGTGCAAAGAATACATACTTCAACGTAAGTTGTGGAAAAAATGCCATATTTATTTATTTTCTCTCCCTCCCTCCATGAGTCTATTACAGTGTGGCAACTCTTCTGTACAATTTTGAAAACTGCACATTTCTTTCAGCTACAAACAATGCTTCATTTACGGCGAAATCAAGGCATTGTTTTATCGGTTTTAATGATTGGCAAAAAAACCGATAACGATATTCACCAATATTACATTTTTATGCCAATATCGGGCCGATAATATCGGTGGGCCGATATTATCGGACATCCCTACTAATTAGATAGATAGATAGATAGATAGATAGATAGATAGATAGATAGATAGATAGATAGATAGATAGATAGATAGATAGATAGATAGATAGATAGATAGATACTTTATTAATCCCGAGGGAAATTCAAGTATTCAGCACCTTTGCATAAAGCACAAAAAGAAAAAAAAAACAGACAGATCAAAGCAAAACAAAACACAACAGTGGGTTAGTAACCAGGCTGACATTAAGGTTAGTATATATACTCTAAAAGACACTTGCTAAAGAACTTCCTCTAAAAGAGCTTCCTGTACAATACTGTAAATATAGACTTCTGATTGTATTTACACATTTCAGGGCAGTGATATAAAGTGAAAAAGTAATATTAAGTTTAACAGTGATTTAAGTGATCTACGGTGGTTTGAAAAGTAGGTGTAGTCCACCTACATAAGAATTAATGTTTATAAGTTTATTTGTGTGAAGTTGCAAATTTCTGATTTTCTTCATTGCTATTTAATGCACCTTCACTGTGTATGTGTGTCACTTGACTTCTCAGCTGTAAGGAAATAGAAAGTTTACAAAGCTTACGAGTATATAGTTTTTTCTACCGTCTGACATGATGTAAATTAACCTTTTTTGTTTAAATAAATCTTTGGAACAGATTACAGTCTTGTCATTTGCGTCAGAATACAACTCATACGTGGTGTTTGGAAACGAACGGAAGATCATTACAATATGCATTAGGCTACAGATTAAAAGTTACCCTATTAGGTACTTAATGTATCACTTATTTACATTTGGTGACTTTTCTTACAATTTGGGTAATAAACCTAAAAATTACGAAGACACAAGGAAGATAGGGCTGAAGTTTATATATCATTTTGTCACTTTCTTTGACTGTCAGTTACTTTTTTTCATGTTTTTTTGCTCATTTTGTCGCATTCTGTCATCATGGTTAACTTTAGTTTTCAAAGCCCTGTGAGAGGGCAGACTCAAGGCAACTTGCCAAACAGGTGAATTGGACAGAGGGGTTTCGTTGAATACCCTCCGCGTTCACCAGACCTCACACCACTAGACTTTTTTTCTATGGGGTTACCTAAAAGACAAAGTCTACAGTATGAGACCTGCAACAGTTGCTGAATTGAGAGCAGTCATTGAACGTGAATGCACACAAATACCAAGGAAATTGTTTCTTGATGTGTGCGATTCGGTTGCTTGCCGTTGTCAGCAGTGTGTGGACCAGAATGGACGTCAGTTTGAGAACAGGAGGTGACAAAAATGATGTTTGTAAATTCTGTTACATTTTGAAAATTAAATGAATTTTAATAAACACCTACTTTACAGTTATTTAAAGTGTGTATATATTTTTTTGGGACACTCTGTGTAGTCACAATGACAGGCTGTTCCTGTGTACAGTTTTGGTATTGTGTATTGTCAGAACACTCTATGATCTATTTTTTTTTTTTTTTTTGCTTGTTTTGAGTAGTGTGCACTGCTAATACCATATGTTGCTCCTTTAGGCAACACCATCACCTGTAACTACTTACTCTTCAGTTGTTGGACAGAATATACCATATGTCAGGTTTTGACTTCTGAACTGTGCAGTTCAAAGTTGTCTAACTGGATTAGATGTGTTCTTTCTTTGCTATCGTTGCCATCTGTTTCACAAACGGATCTGTCAAACTGTCAGAATATAACTTTGAAATAGATAAAAACGTGCTTGTTAATTACTTTCCTGCACAGTTTATCTCTCTATGGCTCTGCAGCACGTTAGCATTGATCCCAATAATCCAGTCAAGGAGGCAGATCAAACCAGTCTAACGTATTTGTTATTGATTTGGTACGAGGACAAAAATGCGATTTGCAGAGGACGACGTGTTCACCGTTATCTGTTCGCTATAAAAAGAACTTCAACCTCGAGGCTGCTGGGAAATGTTTCAGGCCTCCTCCTAAATGTAGCTCTCGGCCGCTGCTTACTCTCAATCGTATCTGCATCACATTAATGATCTTTCTGTACTTTACGTATTTCTAGAGTTCTATGCAGTAATTGGCATTTGTATGTTGAGTTAATAACCAAACAGATTGAAGGAGACATCTGAAGAAGATTAAACAGGCTTTCCAGTGCTCTACAACAATGCAAAGTACGATTTACATCTTTACTAAAATAATTATCTCCCTCCACAGGAACTTCTGAGTCACTCAGCTGATCGACCAGAGAGGCAACAGCTCAAAGAGGCTCTGGAGGCCATGCAGGTCTGTGCTCCACGAGGATTTTCAGTTCTAATGTTACATAATGATTCCACAGCGCTCAGAGTCACAATAGTACAAACCTTTTCATACAGCCACTGTTTCCTAAAGGGCAGTAGCTCTACCGTGATACGACACCTGTCAGGAAGATTTGGTCACAGAGCCTGAAACACCATTTTGCCGTTGCTTTTTCAGGATCTCGCCATGTACATCAACGAAGTCAAGAGGGACAACGAGACACTGAAGAAAATCAGCGAATTCCAAAGTTCAATAGAAAACCTTGTAAGTGCGCTTATCTCCATGTAGGTAGAATTCAGAACTCATTATTTCTCAGAGCTATAAAGGAATATCAGGTATTTCTATGTAAGTGACAATGATTAGCAATGCAAAACTAACAGACAGGTGCGTCACGTGTTACAAATCCTGCACACTCTCTACAGCTTTATGACTCTTAACAGTGTTTTACTTCTCATAATCCTCACGCTCTGTCGAACACCAGCAGGGCGATCCTTCCTCTGCTAATTATCTCAGTCCACACTCATTATACTTGTTGTCACTTTTAATCCAGCTTATTATAAACCTTAATGAAACAACAATGTCTTTTCCTGTTTAAGTTGTGCCTGTGTTTGTTAGTGTAATTAGTTACTGAGCCTTAATATTGTCCCCAATGCATCATTTAGTCTGACATAGTACAAGCAAATGATTAGAATAGCTCCAAAACTGATTTACAGAAGAAGATAGTGCACATAAGTATATTTAAGGTGTTTGGACTTGAACTACCACTTGTGTATATACAAAGATAGGTGAAATGCAGAGGTTGAATCTCCCTACTGCAGTGCTTTTCAACCTTGGGGTCGGGACCCCACATGGGGTCACCTGGAATTCAAATGGGGCCGCCTGAAATTTCTAGTAATTGATTTAAAAAAACAACAACAACAACAACAACAAAAAACTTACTAATAAAAAAAAATAAATAAATGGTGAGTTGATAGAGACAATCACAATCCATAAAGGACACGTCAAACTGTGAAGCTGAAACTGAAGCATTGTGGTACTTAGGGATGGGACTCGATAAGAATTTAACGATTCCGATTCCATTATCGATTTTGCTTATCGATCAGATTCCTTATCGATTCTCTTATCGATTCTCTTTGGGTGAGGGAATAAAAGAGTACAAACGGGTGTGTTTGCATCTCTGCAAAGAAAATATACCATATACAATATGTACAAATAATAATAACAGATGACACCAGGCCCGGTTCGGGGGGGGGGTGCGTATAGTGAAAGTGAAACTAAAGATGCTTTACTAATTCCTCTATAGCCCTATTTCCACTACGTGGAACCGGTTCAACTCTGCCTGTCTCCCATTGTTGTGCACCTCATTTCCTTTCCCTTACCTGTGGAAACTTGTATTTGAGGGGGTACAACATTTGTTGCCCGCACCAGAACCGGAACTGGGCCTGGATGACGGCCTGGTGTTCACTCTGCCGCTAGATTCACAAGCACCGCTGAGTAGCGTATCAAATGAATCACATGCTGTGTGGACAAATGTTTGAGCATATTGGAGGGATTCCACCCTTTTGAAGAAATGGAAGCTTTGCAAGTATTCCAAGTGGCCCTGGTGTCGTCTTTTTGGACCGCTTCTGCCTCAACACCATGTTGGCTACGTTTTGACCAAAACAATGCAGCATACGCGTGATGTCATCACGTGTGCACAACGAAGGCGGAATCGATAAGCAGAATTGTTAAGCAAGCAGGCAAACGATTCCTAGGAATCGAGCTAATGGGATCCGGTTCTCAAAAAGAACCGGTTCTCGATTCCCATCCCTAGTGGTACTGTTTATCTTTCAAATGTTCATTGTGGTCGGTTTCAGATGCTGCAGCTCTTTCATAATTCATAGTTTGAGTTATTGTTTGTTCAGTATTAATTGTCAGCCTTGTAAATCCAAGCTGGAGTGACTGTACATATCCTGACCAAGGAAAATCAAATTCTCACTTTGTGCAGTAATTTACACCTGGCTTTTCTGCCTCTGTCCATAATAATATACATTATATAGACTAAATGTCCTCTAAAAATTAACGTTTACTTGTAACACAGTATAGCAAAATATTACATGATCAAAAACAAATTAATTTTAGCAAAAAAAAGGTCTCAGTTTTGAATGTCTGGGGTCGCTAGAAATTTGTGATGTTAAAATGAGGTCACGAGCCAAAAAAGGTTGGGAACCACTGATCTACGGGGACAAAAAAAAAAAAGAATTTTACTCACTTTAATTCATGAGTGAATGGATATTAGTCAAAAGGAGCATTTGTCTCTGATCTAACAGTCTGTACATTAGAATACATTCACTATGCAGATTCCTTCTACTTTAATATATCTGTATTATATAAACTATATTCAGTACTGTACAAAAGTCCTAGACCAACATTATGTTTGTTGGTTTAATAAAGTTCTAATAGCCACACATATGCATTTGTCAGTCTCTGTATTAAGATCCAATTTGCATATATGTGAAGTATTTATAGCAGGAAAAACAAAAGTTTCATAATAATAAAACAAAAAAACAGCATCTATAAAGCCAAGTGGTCATATTTAGTGTAACCTCCCTTTGCACTGAACATGTCCAAACAATGTGAGATTTATTGCAATACCTCATAAAGACCCAAACATCCATCACTGACCTAAACCATCTACTGATCTAAACTGTTTAATACCTGTTGATCCACTAATCCTATCAATACATGTAAATAAATGGTGTAAAAGGCAGTTTCTCAGCTACGAATCATTGTCAGATATGACCCATTTGGACATTCAGAGGCTTCATAGTAAATGTGGAAACACCATCATTTTCTACAACATTGATTCACCAGTAAAACCCATTGAGTTGGATCAATGACAGTGGATGGAGACACTAGGTTTATGTTCAGTTAATGATATATTTTGCTGAAAAAGTCTCTTTCTGCAGTTCTTTATGTTTTTAATGCAATACCTCTCAACTTTAATCTGAACTTTTATGAACATCTACATGATCAGTGAATTAAATATAGGAAAATACCAGATTTATACTGATAAAATACTAAATACATTGGATACTATTATAAATAAATGGTGATAAGTCATCTAAGAAAGGTTAGATATAGAGAAAATTTCATTTGGGAAGTCACATAAAAGTAGCGCTGGGTCTTTATGGGTTAATTTTCTAATGTTTTGTATAAGCTTTTCCTTCAACTCGTCAGACATTTCTAATGGTTTGTGCTGTTTCTTGTCATGGAGTCAAAGGTCACACTAAATATTGACTTTAACCTTTACAAGCAACTTAGTTCCGTTTCTGTGTGTCTTTTAAGGCTGTGCACGTATTTGCTGTATTTTTGTTATATCTGAAGAGAAGAGAATGAGAAATAAATATTTATGTTCAATTCAACCTTGCAAAAACAACAAAGCTAAAGGTGGAATAAGACTTTTACACAAGACTGCATGTAATAACACTTCATCAAGACTTCAGATCAGTGTCATAATACATGGTATTCTCAAGGCACTTGACAAATTCAGGCCATGGCCGTAAAGCTACTATGCATAAAAGAAACTCAATAAAACCACCCACAGCCACAACAGGAAGGAAAAACTTGTTACATTCACGAAAACAGCCTCCATGTGCAGGTTTCTATGCAGAGGAGTTCTTCAGCTTCACAAAAGCACATGGAAATCTTCCAAAGAGAAACTCAAAGTAAGGTTTTAAATACTCAGAGTGGAGAAGTTTCACTGGTAAGAGTCAAAGATCAGAGTATTTCTTTCACTACTTTGGAGCTGTTATTGAGTCATTTGCCAGAGCAGCAAGACGTCAAAGTAATACTCTGAAGTCGATTATGGTAGGCCAAGTAAAACCAGACTTATACACAATAAAAACATAATCATGTTTAATGTGCGTTCGGTGCAGGAAGAGACGGTAAAAATGGTTTTCTAAGGGAAGTTTTAGCATGAAAAAAATAAATGTCCATTCTAAGTTATCAAGATAGTTCATTCAACATGTTTTTGGTGAAACACAGTAAATAATCTAACTTTTTCCATCTCGGATGTAAAGTCACACAGGTGAGGCTGAGCTGAAAAAAATATTACCAAATAATGCAAGGTAAACGCTTTTTTTAAATGAGAGCTATAAAGGCAAAATCCAAAGTATTCAAGAAGGGCCAAATATACTCATGCTCTTCAGGGCTACAGTGTGAAAGTCAGTGGGACAATTTCATTCATTTTTTTGTTTATTTCAAGCATTTACGGAATACATGCAAATTCTAAATTCCACAATCATTCCTTTACACTCAGAAAGGAGTGGGAAGAAGAAAAATTTATTTAATCCCACTCCCATTCTCATCATCAAATAACTTACATAACTAACATAATACCGTTTTAAATACTCACTCCTGTCCTTAGACTTCAAGCCAGAACAATGAACAAAATAGGCCTGTACCAAATTAGAATTCAACAGTATTTACATTATACAAGGTGTATCAAAAAAAAAACTATACATTTTGAAAAATTACCCCCAGTTCCGCATTTGATAATTTTTTGGAATTTTCTTTTATGGATGTCAGTAGGTAGGGGATTGGTGGATATTTGTCCAAATTTACAGACCCAGGTTTTCATGCATGAGTGAGCAGGGGCAAATTGCGCAATCCAAGTTAAAATTGGTTTGCACGAAGTAGTGGTGGGATTTAAATCCAATCAAAGGTCATGGGAGGGGACAATGGGCATCCATCTTTTTTTCCACAAAATGGCCAGGTTACAGCATTAACACTTTGGCCACCATGTCAGTTTCATTTCTTTACCCATGGCAGCTGTTCCTGCCTTTCAAACTTAATTCAACTTGTTTAGGCCTGAAAATGTCACTGAGGACAGGCCAAGTTAGGGTGAGGGTTAACCCTGTGGAAACAAGATGGATGCCCATTGTCTCCTCCCATGACCTTTGATTGGATTTAAATCCCACCGCTATTTCGCGCAAACCAGTTTTAACTTGGATTGCTCAATTTTCCCCTGCTCACTCATGCATGAAAACCTGGGTCTGTAAATTTGGACAAATATCCACCAATCCCCTACCTACTGATGTCCATAAAAGAAAATTTAGAAAATTATCAAATGCGGAACTGGGGGTCATTTTTCAAAATGTATAGTTTTTTTTAAATACACCCTGTATAACCAAAACATGTGTGAAAAATAGAAACAAAGTACATTCCTGGTGGTGTTACCATGGATAATAGTTAACTGTCAACTTACATAATAATAATTACATACCAACAATGGTAAAAAAATAAATAAATAAATAAAATACCGCTTGTGGTATTGTAATGTGATGTGATGTTTTGTATGTTTGCAACCTAAGCAGCAGGTGAGACTGGAGGAGTACGGCAGGCCAAAGATAGACGGGGAACTGAAGGTGTGCTCCATTGTCAACCGAACCAAGCAGGACCGGTGAGTTTAACGCCTGAAAACACAAAAACGGGAATTAACACATAATGGAATCCAAGCGGCGTTGTTACATTTCTGTTTGCTTCTGCAGGTACATATTCCTGTTTGATAAAGTGGTCATTGTCTGTAAAAGGAAAGGCTACAGCTATGAGCTCAAAGAGATTATCGAGCTGCAGTCATATAAAATGTCAGATGACCCTATGAACAACAGAGACATGAAAAAGGTAAGGAAATCACATTTGTGCTGCTATCAGAAGACGAGGTGCAGAGTCATTTGTAATGCAGCGAGATGTGTTCAAAGACAGCTCGGCTAGCGCAGGTTATGAAACATCCTGTGTAATCATTTCAAGTAATGTCCTTGAGCTGAAGGAGGCAGCTTGTTGATGGTAATTTCAGATTTCCAAACTTAAGAGTAATACATTGGAGTGTCAGATACCAGTTTGCATTGTGCTCGGCCATGCTTGAAGAATCATGTAAATGCAACCAAGGTCATTTGGGAATTCATACAGAACATTGCTCCACTGGTCTAACATGGCTTTTTGTTTTGATTCTGCATGTCTCTGTCCATGTTGCATGTGTAACTGGGTCTTTCTCTGGTGTCTTTCTTTTTGCATGCTTACCAGTCAAGTGGAAAAATGGTAAGCTCAAGTGACCCCTTTATTTAACTCATCCTCTCATACCGGCCTATTTCTTGCAGTGGTGTTGGTTTTTTGTTTGTTTGGTTTTTTTTGTTTTTTTTTTTGGTGTGATGTCATGGTTGCACGTGCACCCAGCAGCTCGCCAGCTTTTTGATCAGATGCATCGCTGAGCATGTGGAGCATCTCATAAGTGCTGAATAATAATCATAATAATAATGAGTTTGATCACAAAGAATAGAATAGAATAGAACACAATAAATAGAATAGAATAAAACAGAACTCAATAGAATAGAATAGAATAGAATAAAATAGAACACAATGAATAGAACACAATAAATAGGACACAACACAATAAATAGAATAGAATAAAACAGAACACAATAGAATAGAATAGAATAGAACAGAATAAAATAGAACACAATAGAATTGAATAAAACAGAACACAATAGAAGAGAACTCAATAGAATAGAACAGAACAGAATGAATAGAATGCAATAGAACTGAATAAAGCAGAACACAACAGAATAGAACAAAATAGAATAGAATAGGACAGAACACGATGAATAGAACACAATAGAATTGAATAAAACAGAACACAACAGAATAGAACACAATAAATAGAACACAACACAATAAATAGAATATAATAAAACAGAACACAATAGAATAGAATAGAACACAATAGAATAGAATAGAACACAATAGAATAGAATAGAACACAATAGAATAGAATAGAACACAATAGAATAGAACAGAACACAATAAAATAGAACACAATAGAATTGAATAAAACAGATCACAATAGAAGAGAAGATAACTCAATATAATAGAATAGAACAGAACACAACAGAATAGAATGGAACAGAACAGAACACAATGAACAGAACACAATAGAATTTAATAGAACAGAACACAATAGAATAGAACATAACACAACAGAATAGAATAGAACACAACAGAACAGAATAGAATAGAACACAACACAACAGAACTGATAGAATGGAATAGATCTTTATTGTCACTGTTAAAGGAACAATGAAAATCAGTTTAGTAGTTCTGTTTCCGTTTAGCAGCAAACACTTAAAGCACAAAAAGACTATATAAAAAAATATTGACAATATACAAAACTACAAAGATAAAATACTAAAGCTACAAATGCTACTAAAATACTACAGAAATATATGAAAAGCTATCTCCATACTACAGATAAAAGCTATATATAGAACATTTAAGGTTATATACAGGTAATAAAGGATAAATACATGGTAAAATTAACAACAAGGTAAATATTTGCAGAATGTTCTTGTATATATATCCTCTAAAAGATGTCACAGGCTCTTTTTTTCTGTTTTTCTATCATTACCATCCACATGTGTCGCTGCCATCTGTTCTTCACTCACATTTTCTCCCCAGTGGTCGTACGGTTTCTACCTGATCCACCTGCAGGGGAAGCAGGGGTTCCAGTTCTTCTGTAAAACAGAGGAGACAAAGAGGAAATGGATGGAGCAGTTTGAGATGGCGATGTGGGTACACTTACATGAAAATCACTAAGAAATCATGTTCATTTGCAAATAACAGCCTTGTCCGATCACGTACCTCTTATACGTTTTATCTCCTTTTTAATTATCAGGTCGAACATCAAACCAGAGAGAGCTACAGCCAATCAGCATAACTTCCAGATGCACACATTTGATAAGAACACAAACTGTCGAGCCTGCAAGATGCTGCTGAGGTAACGATGCCCAGAAAGAATTTCTATTTCTGTGCTTTTTAATGGATGTGGAGTGGATGCATCCTCCTCCAGGTCTTCTGAGTAGTAAGAAAAATACATATATATAGCCAACGGTATGCAGTATTAATGCATATTATTAGTGCAAAACAGAATATTATGCTAATATTGTGTTATTTTATATTAGTAGGCTGATCATTTTCTTACGTTTACTGGACAAATAAGTAGAAAATTTGTATTCGCCTTCATGAAAGTGCTGATTTTGCCTTTAAAGGGGTTCTTTGCAGTATTAATATGCCAAACTTTCTGTCTGGTACCAGAACATAACCACCAACAAATCAATGTTATGTATCCACAGACTGTATCACACACTGAATAAACTATAAACATACATCCCTATTATGGTATCATTAAGTTTTTGTCCTCAAACTAAAACTCATAGACGCTTATTTCAACAATCGCTCAAAATAACACTGTTTTATAATCTTTGTCTGCTGCATCAGCTGATAGTTTACATTATAGCTCTGTTAGCTTAGCTCGGTTTACAGACAGAAAACAGCCACAGGAAAACCACAAATCACCTCTGTTTTCTGTACAGTTTATGTTGACAGCAGCTGAACTAAAGATCTTGTTGGAATCAAACAAGGTTAGAACTGTCACATTTTAGTCTGAACCAACAAACAACAACTTAGCAAAGATAATAACATCCCATTATAACTTTAAACAGTCATAAGCGTAAGAATCATACTCACCTGTGTAGAAGAAACGTTGCCATTTCAGCATCAAACTTGAGTCTTTTCATTTAGAGCTGTGTCCACTGGAGAAAAAAAAACAGCTTCTTTTTTTTTTTTTTTTATTTTAGTTATAGTTAACAAGACATTGTTGACAGAAAAACAACAACACACAAACAAAGGGAAAATCAAACAAATAAACAAACCAAAAACAACAACAGCAACAGAGTAGGGACAAACAACAACGACAACATCATATTACGATGAAAAAGATAATAAATGTAAAGAGCAACTAGACAATATAGTTTGGTTAGGGGCGATAGGGAAAAGGGGAGTGTGAACGGAAGCGAGAAAGAGAGAGGGGCGAGTGAGGGGGAACATAATAATTGTTGTAATAATACAAAAATATGTAATAATAATACCAGTAGTCTAATTTTCTAGTATTTTTGTGGTGGCGGTAGCAGCGAAGGCAGCCACAATACAACAATGGGTTAGATAATTTAATATTTGTAATAATGTATTTGTATCAATTACTATCCCTTTGAGTTTATTTGAATTAATTTAAATTAATATGGCTATGGGAGGAAAAAAACAGCTTCTTTTTTTTTTATCACTTCTTTTATTTGACTTTAAAAGTTATTTCTTTGTGGTTCTCATCCCATGTGGACACTTTCTAATGCTTTGGTCAAAGGTCTTGGTGTTAGTTTTCCTCACCATGTTAGACCAGCAGAGTGACTCACTACTCCCTCTAGTGGTCAGATAAACGCTCCAGCCTGTCACAGGAAATAAATTCAGTTAATGTCTTTGTGTTTTGTTTTTTTTTTTAGGGTTTTTTTTTTTTTTTTTTTAATTGAACAATGAACAATTGAACAGTATATATACAGTGCATAATAGTATACATCGAAGTAGGATAAAAAAAAATTACATTTTACATTTCAAATATATAGAAACAAAAGTAAGTAAAAATAAAATAAAAATAAATAAAATAAAAAAGTTTGAGGTATAAAATAGAAATTATATAAATTAAATATGATTATATATTTGACAGTTTTTTTATTTGCTTTAGAGTTTATAATGTTCTAATAATAATTGGAAAAAGTGCTTTAAAAACAATAAAGTTTGAACGCTGGTGTGCAAATTTAGTGCAAAATTCACTTCCTATCTGTACAATCAAATACACATTTTTGGCAGAACTTCACAGATCTTTCTTCTAAACACTTGGATGATAACTTAAATCATTTTTATACTACTACTACTACTACATAGAGCCCCTTTTTTGTTGACATACTATATTGCTGCTGAATGCTTTAGAAAACCCACTACACACTGTTATTACCTGCTCCTAACGTTATCAAATAAACGTCAGATAAAAAGTACAGGATGTTCCTGTGAATACTGTGGTTCAGTGCAGAAATATGAGTTTAAGAGGAACCTTGAAATTCTGCTTTGGTTGAAAGCAGTTATGTGCTTTCCCACTTCACTGCTTTAATGTAGCAGATGTATAATATTAAGAGTAAATAATAAATAGAACACGGAAAGTTCAAACCTAAAACATGTCTCCAGAGCAAAACAAGTAATGGGGAGCAGAACAGGAGTCATAAAGTAAAGACAAATTCAGTGAGTAGCAAACAAACAGACATAAATCTCAGAGGGAGTGTGTGTTTTTGGCCAGTGTAGCCCCTCATTAGGGTGAAAGTAATCTTTGGAAGATATTCCACTAAGTCTGGCCCAATGTGACGGGTGGTATTTTTAAACATTTCCTTTCCTGACGCCACCCACCGTGTCCCTGAGCGTCATTTTCCCTCCTCTTCCTCCTCCCATGCTTATCCAGCGGTGGACCACTCGTGTCACTGAATCACCACTTTCACCTCTGTTACAGTCAGCCGGCTAAACTCCACTCTGTGTATTGACCCACACATTTCACGGCCTGGCTGACCTAAATTCACGGAGCCGTTGGAGTCGGGACCCAGCGTTCCCCACTCCCTTGTAGATGCTAATTACAGCTGCAGCCCCAGCGGATCCCTTCATGATTTATGGCACTCACTATTAAACATGGCACTGTGCGATCCATGCGCTGTTAAAGTATTGCTAACAGATCGTGTTCTGGCTTCTGCTGTTTTCAATGGAGCGAGTTGATTTTGTGTTTTTAAGCGATCGCAGAGTGAAAATGATGCGGAGTGTGGAACCGCCGCCGCAGCTTTATTGTAACAAGCAGCAGGTTCCCTTGTGTGTTGTACTTACAAGAAGTTAATTTGTGTCTGAAGCACTTCCTGTTTGCCTTGTGTGTTTATGTGTTCGTGTGTGTGTGTGTGTGTGTTCTACAGGGGGATCTTCTATCAGGGCTACTACTGCTCTCGTTGTGGAACAGGAGCTCACAAAGAGTGTCTGGAAGTCATCACCATCTGTAAAATCAGTATGTTTCCTTCCTATAAATGTCCTTTTTAAGTAGAAACTCTTTACATTGGTCAGACATACACTACAGTGGTCTCTTGTTTATCGCGGGGGTTGTGTTCTAAAAATATCCCGTAATAGGTGAAATCTACAAAGTAGTCAGCTTTATTTTTTTACAATTATTATATATGTTTTAAGGCTGTAAAAACCCCTCACTACACACTTTATACCACAGGTGTCAAACATGTGGCCCGGGGGCCAAAACCGGCCCGCCAAAGGGCCCAATCCGGCCCGCGGGATTAATTTGCAATGTGCAAGTTAGGGCATCAAACTCAAAAATAATATCATAATAACTTATAAATAATGACAACACCAATTTTTTCTCTTTGATTTATTGCAAAAAACATTAAATTATGAAAATGTTTACATTTACAAACTATCCTGTAACAATAAAATGTGAATAACCTGAACAAATATGAACAACCTGAAATGTTTGAAGAAAATTCAGTGCAATTTTAACAATATTCTGCCTATTACTAAATGTTTTGTGCCTTTGTAAATCTGATCTGTAATGCATATGTATAAATGATAAATCGAGAGATAATATTGATAAAATTGTACTTATATTTCTTAACAAATTTCATTTTTTTCAGGTTATTCACATCCTTTTTGTTTGGATACTTTGTAAATGTAAATATTGGCATAATTGAATGTTATTTTTTGCACTACAACAATTTGGAGTTGTCATTATTTATTGGCTATCATGTTATTATTTTACTAGTCCGGCCCACTTCAGATTAAATTGGGGTGAATGTGGCCCCCGGAAGAAAATGAGTTTGACACCTGTGCTTTTTACACTTTTCTCAGACAGGCATTAACATTTTCTCACATTTCTCTCTTGTTTAAACACTCTCAAAGTTCAAACTAGGGCTGAACGATATGGACAAAATTTCATATCTCTATATTCATGCTAGATATCTTGATATGAAATGATATGACTACAGGTTCGGTGAAAACCAAGCATTTATCAGAAAAATACAAACATCACAGTACAAAAAAATGTGGAACGTGCAGTTTTATTTATAAGAACTCACTGCCAGTCATCAACATTAACATAAAGTATGAATAAATAAATTACAAATCAAACATTTTACTGCAGAAAATGTTTTTTTTTACTGCAGAAATCTATATCGTTTATATTGTTGCTTTTTGATATTAATATCTTGAATGTTCATATCTAGATATCAATACGATAACGATATATCTTTCAGCCCTAGTTCAAACCTTCATAGATTTTTTAAAAAATAAGTACAACTCCTACCTTCCTTCAGCATGTCCAAAAGTCCAACTTTTTGTGCAATGGTTAGAATCTTCCTCTGTCTTTTGGGTGCGACCGCAGGTGCCTTTGTCGGTGCAGAACGTTTCGTCGACATTGTGGGTTTTGTCTGGGAGAAAACTTGCAAACATACAGCACTTCAGAGTCAAACTGCTAGCAATCGAACATCTATGTAAATTTCACAAGCTGAACGCATTCTGTACTGTACAGAAGACACGGCACGGAGGAGACTGATCGACAATGGTCTACAGTCCCTTAGCCAATCAGGACACAGAACACAATGTGCAGGTTCTCCCTTAGCCAATCAGGACGCAGAACACAATGCGCGTTCATTCTCTGTAAAAAAAAAAAAAAAAACACATACAAAATTGCACTAAAAAAAATATTCGCGAAACAGCGAGGCCGCGAAAGGTTAACCGCGTTATAGTGAGGGACAACTGTATATAGACAAAAATATGTGGACATGTTGAATTCAGGTGTTTTTTTTCTAACAGGGGTCTAGGATACAAAACAATATCAACAAATATCATAATATAGTTTTATCTTGTGATAAATATCATTGCATTGGTTAGTTTTGTTTGAATTATCTTTGCTTCCAAAATGCCTCAGAGATGTTTTTTTTACTTAATTTCTCTCAACATTGATTTTTTTTGTTGTTGTATTGTCCATGACTATGATTTTTAGTATTCTACCACAAAATTTCTAAAATATTTTTCATGCTCTGACTGCAAATAATAATTTTCTACCACAACTAACCAGCTACTTTCTTAACATCTCCCTTAAGAAGAAAAAAATCTCCCATTAACTTTTAAAGGGGTCATATTTTGCTAAACCCACTTTTATTAGTTTTGGTTTATTTATTTGTGTATTTGGACCCTAATAGTTCAAAAAGTTTGAATTTGAACCCTCCAGGTGCTGCAAAGCTATCTTTATATTCATTCTGGCAAAAATTGAGTGGATTTCTACAACCAGTTTTAATTCCTGCTTAATTTGTTATGTCTATAACTAGTTTATTCACGACATTTGCACATTTAAGGTCAAGACTTCCGACTTTTGTTTTGTTTTCTTTTTTGTTTTTTTTGTTGAATATGTGTTTCGGTGGGGTTTTTTGGTTGTTGTTTTTTTTGCTGTTATTCCTTGTTTGTTTTGTTTTGGTTTTTTTTTTCATATTTTAATTGATATATTTTCTTGTAAACATATCCTGCTGTATCACTGTGGGATGTCTGATGGGTGAAGGGAAAGAAAAAACAATAAAAAGTGAACTACAAAAAAAAAAGAAAAAAGACTTCCGATGAACATTTCTCAGAGTACGACATAATTGTTTGTCAGCAGCAGCGGTTGTAGTTCATACTGAAAATATGTCCAAACTTTGAGCCGATTACCTAAAATGTTCAGTTGTTGGTTGAACGGGACAGAGCACCACAGCCAACAACCTGGAGGGGGCGGGGCATGAAGTGGCTCATGTGCATTTAAAGGGCCAACGCTCAAAATGACCTTTCTGGTGTCATTACTCAGAAATAGGATTGAAGATGGACCTGTGGAGTTGAATTAATGAAGAATTCAGACCCAAGTATAGCATTTACAGTTTATGTAGACCACAGGGAAATGTTTTAAAATGCAGAATTCCATTTTTTAAAAAAAGAAGCAAAATATCACTTCTTTAAGGAAATATTGATGTCTATAAAGTCTATGGAGAAAAATATTGGGACACATCATGGCTACAGCTGTAAGATGTCCTGTTCACGCTGATTTGAGATTTAAAAAAAAAAAAAAAATCTATATTTCCTTAAAGTTTAATGGGAGATTGTTGTTGTGAGATTGTGGTAGAAAATTATTATTTACAGTCAGAGTACCAACAATATTTTTGAAATTCAGAGACAGAACATTTGAAATCATTGTCATGGTTAAAAAAAATACAGGAAAAAAAATCAATGTTGAGAGAAATTAAGTAAAAACCATCTCTGAGACATTTTGGAAGCAAAGATAACAATTTAAACTAACAAACAAAAAAGAAGAAAATGTGATAGTGTGCTTTTAGTGCAGAAATATTTACACATGCCTTAATAAGTAGCAATATTACATCTACAGTGCATTATTATATCACTGTTACAGTTCAATATTACATTTACGGTACAATAAGCCCTAGTAAAATGCACCTTGTGGTTTTTACTTTGTGTGTTTTGTGTTTTATACTTAGGATTTTTCTTCCCTTTTTAAGAACTGGGTATTTATTCATGTCCTGATACTAGTTTTTTGTTGATCCTCATCTTTTTTTCTTTTTTTTTTTTGCATTGCGTAATGATCTGAACACCCTCATTTTGTTGCTCACAACTGTGTAATGACACTAAAGTCTAGTCTGTTTCTGATTCTGATAAGCTATAGTCAGTTCTGCTGAATCCTGTCTTACAGTCTCCATGTTTTTCTCCTTTTTTTTTGTCCAGATCCTCATGACTTGGTGAGTTGGCTGTGATATTACCCTTTCACAAATGTAGTCCAAAGGTTACTTAATCAATATTATTATTAACTTCAGTAAGTGCTGTAGTTGTTGAGTAACGTTCATGTGTTTGTGTTTCTCAGGAACCTGGAATGTCCTCAGGTAAGACCACTTCCTGTCACCCAACCATGACACTTAAGAGTCAGCATTGATTATGATGTCAACCGTCCTCCAACATGTGTTTCACTAGACACCGATATCTTTGATCACCGTGGCAACACACTGCCATCTAGTGGACAGATCCACCACTCAAGACATCAGCCCAAACAGAGTGGGTGTTTATGCACTAGAAGCAGATACAGATGTATTTCAATAAAACCTTAAATCCAAAAACTAGATGGCATAGGAGGGATATTCCAGTTCAGGAGAAATAGTAGGAGTGAGACGACAATAAAAGGTGTTTGGTTTTTTTATTTTATTTTGACACATCTGTTCCCTGTTGCATAATGTATAAGTAAAGTGACAATAGAATGATACGCCATAGAAATATATGCTGTTTATCTACGGTGAGGTTTGGTTGTAAAATACCAAGAGTCATTAACTCATAAAGACCCAGCTCTACTTTTAGGGCAGTTCCCAAATGATTTTCTCTGTATTTAACTTTTCATAAGTGATTCATCACCATTTATTGTAATATTATCTTCTTTATTTTGCATTTCTTCATTGAAAATCATGTATTTTCCTATATTCCTATATTTAATTCACCGATCATGTAGATGTTCATAAAAGCTCGGATTAAAGTTGAGGGTTATTATGTCAAAAACAGAGAAAACTGAAGAAAAACTGACTTTTTCAGCAAATGTATTAACTGAACATAAACCAAGTGTCTCCATCGATCAAGCTCTTTCGGCTGCAACAAGTTATTTTACTGTAACTGATGCAAAAAGTAGCATCTCATTTTTACTCATTGATGTAAGATGTAACTCTGAAGTGTCAAATTTTCAGCCTGCATCAAACATAAGAAACAACAATGGAGACTGGTGAACCAATGACATGCTACTTTTGTGTCTGTTCCCAAATGAAATTTTGTCTACAGGGTGGGGAAGCAAAATTTACAATATTTTGAGGCAGGGATTGATGGTGTATGATTGGTGTATGACCAATTAGTTTATTGGAAGTCATGAGAATTTATTTGCCACAAGAAAATGTACATAATAGAAAATGTTTTTATTCTATGTGTCCTTCTTTCTCAATAACTGCCTTCACACACTTCCTGAAACTTGCGCAAGTGTTCCTCAAATATTCAGGTGACAACTTCTCCCATTCTTCTTTAATAGTATCTTCCAGACTTTCTTGTAATAGTTTTGCTCATAGTCATTCTCTTCTTTACATTATAAACAGTCTTTATGGACACTCCAACTATTTTTGAAATCTCCTTTGGTGTGACGAGTGCATTCAGCAAATCACACTCTTTGACGTTTGCTTTCCTGATTACTCATATGGGCAAAAGTTTCTGAAAAGCTATGGATAATAGTGTTAGGTATGATTATGACATCAATATATGTTTGGTTTCAAAACAATTAACGTAGTGCCTGCTGAGAAAAAACAACTAAATTTTCATTGTAAATTTTGCTTCCCCACCCTGTATATTTAACCTTTCTTAAGTGATTTATCACCATTTATTATAATATTATCCTCTGTATTTTGCATTTTCCAGTGAAAATCAGGTATTTTCTTATATTTAATTTACTGATTATGTACATGTTCATAAAAGCTCAGATTAAAGTTGCAGGTTATTATTTCAAAAACTGAGAAAACTGAAGAGAAAGCGACTTTTTCCATAAAATATATCATTAACTGAACATAAACCCAGTGTCTCCATCCACTGTTATTGATCTACTTCCATGGGTTTTACTGGTGAATCAGTGTTGTAGAAGATGACAGTGTTTCCATGTTCACTATACGGAGCTTCTGAACGTCCAAATAGGTCCTATCTGATGAGCATGAAAAGATGGCAAACTGTATTTTGCACCAATTATTTACATGTATTGATAGGATTGGTGGATCAACAGATATTAAACAGTTTAGATCAGTAGATGGTTTTGGTCGATAGCAGATGTTTGGGTCTTTATGAGTTCAATGTGACATGTAACAGGGATTCACATCCAATAGATGCACACTGTGGAAACACTCCACTAAAAGTATAAAATTTGCATCCAAAACCATACAAAAGTAAAAGTAAGTATTATCTACAAAATATACTTAAAGTATTAAAAGCAGAAGTGTTCACTGTACAATAAAATAGTCCATGTCAGTGTTTTACTCATATATTTGATTATATTGCAAATGAGGCATATGGGTTTTAAATCTTTTTTGCACTGTACCTGTTTGAGATTGATTTGAACTATAGCGTTTGCAGTTTAATCTACGGCAGTTTAGCAGATCATATTCTGTAAGATCATGAAGTGTTTGGAATGTTACTGCCCATACTTATAACTAACAGGCCTGTTTTCAATATGATAATGCATCTTCAATGCAAATATGACAGGGTTTTCAAAGAGTTTATTCAGCTCAATACACGAAGGAACACTTTATTTAATTTAGTTTAATTTTATTTTATTTTTATGTAATTTCATTTAATGTCATCTAATTAAATTTTATTTTTATTTGATAGATTAGATTTCTTTATTTTTTTATTGTATTTTACTCAATTCTTGTACTTTATTCAGTTCTTTTTTTTATGTTTTTTTTTTTTTTTTTGGCCTTGTTTGCAATATAACCAATACAACAAAAAGCAGGACATTATTTATGCTAAAAATAAATTAAAGAACTGTACAAAAGCAACAAAATGTAAAAAATTAAATGGGAAATAAAATAATTTTGTTAAAGATTCCACCTTTATATTCAGTACATGTGAAATGAGTTTTATGGTCTCATAAGTCAGAAAATTTGGAGTATTTTATTAAAATAATCAGATTCCACAATAGCACTACATCATGAGAGATAAATGACAAAATTTGAAGAATTGAATTAAAAAGGAATTACACTCATAATGTGAGGAATCATTAGTAATACAAAAACAAAAAACAAGACAAGTCAATAAAACAATAAAATCAATTTATTTTTTTAATCATTTTTTATTAACCAAACATTATGAAACACAAATTCAATTCAGTTCAATTCAACTTTATTTATAGCACACATTTCATGTACAAGGCAGACTCAATGTGCTTCACAACAAGTATATAACATAAAAACATAACAATAATTAATAAAAAAAATATAGATGAGTATGAAAACAAGCAACAGTCAAATAAACAGTAGAAGAAGGGAATGGATTAATGTCCTGGACATCAACTGTCCTTAGACCCTCCTTCTCGGCAAGGAAACCTCGGGGAGAACCACAAATGAATTGCACTAGAGCTACATGATGCAGTCTTCAGCTTTTTCTGCTAGAACCTGATCAAGTGCTTCCAGTGTGTCCTATGGGTGTCTGCATTAAAATAAAGATGCAATGTATGGAAGTCAAAGGTAAATAAAACCCAGTGTTTATCAAGCCCACCCAGTCCACAGTGATGAGTGCTGTAGTTAAAGACCAATCATCATATTTGGAGAGTGTTCACCAGACAGGAAGGGATGAAAAACACCGTGCAGAATAAATGTTGGCGGGTATATATGCAGTAGAAGTATGACGACACAGGAAAAAGCAGATCCTGAGTTAATTCTCACTGTAAATCCCTGTTGTGTTTGTGTTCCAGGTCCTAAGATGGTGGCGGTGAGGAACTATCACGGTACACCAGCGCCTCCAGGGAAGACGCCGCTGTGTTTCCAAACTGGAGACTTCATCGAGCTGCTGAAAGGAGATCCTGACACCACGTGGTGGGAGGTATGTCTTACCAAACCTGGAGCTTTTACACTTTTATGTAGAGACCATTAATGGGGAAATGCTTTACATTAGGTTTTTTTCCTCAGTTTCATTGTCTGTTTTTTGGGAATTTTTATCTTGTTTTCACAACTAAAGAGTGCAAAACAATTTTTTCTCTTAAATTACAGTCCAGAGCCACAAAGTTAATCCAATAATCACTGATCAACATGAACCAAACATTTCACAGGTACTAACCTTCCATTGAGAGATTCACATACAATATTAGAGAAGTCCAAACTCACAAAATACCTATTTTAGAGAATAGGCAGCCACAGTTCCATCTGCGTAGCTACAGTAAATGATGTAATGCTTGTAGCAACATACACATGCTATACATCCATGTAATAATTTACTGCTATTATTATTATTATTATTTTGTTTTATATTGTTTGTCTTCGTAGGTCATGAATCATTTAATAAAACAGTGGACCAATTAATCAAACTTTGCAGCACTAAACTAACACTAAGCAGATCCAACAGTACAAGGATTATTTCTCTACCGATAAAACTCACTGAAAGGGACAAAGAAGAGCAAAAATAAAGGTCACATTTATAAAGTGATGATGACAAATATTGTCTTTGTTGTTTTCTGGTCAAAACTCAGTTTCATGTGAATGAAGTTTCTGCTATCGGCTAATCCATTGGTTTGTGTTACACTGAAGTGGTTCCTGCTGGGAACAAACAGCCCAGGGTTTAACAGGTTCAATTAGGTGTTTTGTTTTTTTTTTCTGAATAGAATACAATAGAATAGAATAGAATAGAATAGATCTTTATTGTCACTAGTTGCTTTTCCATTGGACATCTGCGCAAAACTTTACCAATATTTACTAAATGTCAAAAAAACAGGACTGTGTAATGTCGGTTTTTCCATTAAATCACAAATGCGATGATTTGTTGATTTATTATCGCGAGATGACACAAGAAGTCATTCCATAAACATGGTGACGAATGTAAATATGGTGTTGATTTACAGATATATTCATTATTATTAAATTTTACCCCTCTATCTTGTACTAAATTAAAAAATGATTGGGTTTCCTGGTGTGTCAACACATACCGCAACATGTTTCTTCTTCTTCTTTGCTTGTTCTAACGTCTGTCAACATCCGTTTTTTTAATTCATCTGACTCTAGTTGTGAAAAAAGGTCTTTCCATTGCAGTTTTGTGTGATATACCATTTGCACTATGCCTGAAAAACCACCTCTTGCCAGCGCAAAAACGTTTAATCAAAAAATGAGACTTGACGAAATTGTCGTTTTTCCATTAGGTAAATTTTTATGCGCAAGTTATATTTGCACAATTTAAGGGTCAATGGAAAAGCGACTACTGTCACAGGAACAATGAAAATCAGTTTAGCAGCTTAGTGTAATTTAGCAGCAAAACACTTTATGCAAAAGGGACTGTATAAGAAAAATTAAGTAAAACAAGTGTTCAGAGAACGCAAACCTCCGCCAAGCACCCCGAATGGTGTGCATATGTGGATCGATTATTTCTTTTTAAATTAAACAGTTTCAAGGTTGTTCCATACAGCAGAAAAAGTTGAAGCTTGGTACCAGTCATGTGTATGTCAAATTACATTAAATTCCAATCAATATTTGTTGAGTTATAATGAAAAATGTGCCGTAAATGGGATTTTCAATGTTAAATTGAAATGTCCATAGAGTCCACATTCCACAGTGGATGTGGACACTTTTGTGCCAGATACAAGATATTGTTATAAGCTACGAGTGGATCAAATTGGAGGCTAATTGGAGTTGTTTTGAATTTTTTATGAATTTTCGAAAATTGCTCAATGAGGAGAGATAGGAAAATGTGAGATTTTGTGACCTTGCTGTGACCTTGAACTTTGGCCTACTTGGCCCAAAATTTAATGGGTTTGTCCCAGGGCCTAGGCCTATCTGTGGGTAAAATTTGGTAAAAATGGTTGTAATAGTTTAATAGTTTTCCTGTAAAGTTGCTAACAAACAAACAAACATGCAAACAAACAAACACACAAAGTAAAGTGATCACAATATCTCCTAGCGGTAGTAATAATAACATCACATATATTAAGAGAAATTAGGACTGTGCAAGGGCTTTAGAATAAAATATTAATCCACGTGATACTGAAGTAATGCTAGAACTCCTGAGATGAACAAAATATACAGAAAGAATATACAAAAGCTAACTCTATACTACAGATGAGAGATATGTACAGCTAATAGGACATATACAGGTAGTGTTGTGGCTATTGCACTGAGGTAGGGTGAGTATTGCACTGGGGGGCACACATTGAACCGCTTGTGGGTAAAAACTATGCTCGAGTCTGTTTGTCTTAGTCCTGTTCTGTCTTTGATTGTTTGGCTTGTTTGTCTTGTTTTCAAAACTAAAGGGTCCATATCTCATTTTGTTCTTGCAAATTAAAGCTGAGAGCCGTAAATAGTTACTGACCATAATGAACCAAACATTTCACAAACTTTATGTTGCATTGTGAGATTCACATGCAACATTACATAAGTATATACTCTAAAAACACCTTAAATATAACCAGTACTTTCGTTTAGATGATGACGAGTTTTGGTGAACATATTTTGACGCCGGGGGGGAATCACTCTGCTGATCTCTGGGAAAAAATTTTCAGTTTCTGTGCAGTTGTAGTGAAGACATGAGTCCTGTCTGGGTTGAACATTTCAAGTGTTTTACCTCCAAACCCCTGAGGATGTGCTGCAGTGAATCAGCCTCGATGACAGCAGCTCTAACTGTATCTGCTCTGGGCGCTTTAGACATTCCTGCTGAATCACTGAGTCTTTCCTCTCAGAGCGCCTTGCGTTAACCGAGGCCTTCCAACAGTGACTCAGGACAACCTCTGAAAAGCTTTAAATTACAAGTTAAGAGCTGAACCCGCCGTGGTCTGACATAAATCGACCCGTGTGATGACAGTCAGATGAACTGAACGACTCAGGGCGGCAGACGGTGAAGATATCAGTCCAAATGTTTCAGTTCTGGAAAATATAAAGGATAACTATTCAAACTATTCAATTTCAGTACATGTAGAAAAAAAATAGAATGTATTAAGAGTAAGCCAATTCTTATGTGCGAGAGGGAAACAATTAATAAATTACCATTAACTGATTGATATCTTAATACAGTGGTTCCCAACCTTTTTTGTCTCATGACCCCATTTTAACATCACAAACTTCTGGCGACCCCAGACATTCAAAACTGAGACTTTTTTTTTTTTCCAACAATTGATTTGTTTTTGCTCATGTAATAGTTTGCTATACTATGTTGCAAATAAAAGTTAATTTTTAGAGGACATTTACTCTATATAATGTATATTATTATGGACGGAGGCAGAAAAGCCAGGTGTAGATTACTGTACAAAGTGAGAATTTTATTTTCCTTGGTCAGGATATGTACAGTCAGTCCAGCTTGGATTCACAAGACTGACAATTAATACTGAACAAACAAGAACTCAAACTGTGAACTAATTTGCTTTTACTTATAATGGGCCATATTTTAATGGACTATATCATGGAAATGGTTACAGATATCAATACAGTTCCTATTGAGCACTGATAGGAAGTCATATATGGCCTTTCATTTGGGATCATAACCTTTGACCTTGAGTGACCCTGAAGGGTCATACACAAGGTCACCAATGTCTAGATTTCTCTTTCTTTCTCTTAGTTTCTCTTAGTTTATTCAGTCATGACAACACCAAATATTGTACACAGTATTGACATTTTATGCAAAGGAAAGAAAAAGAATCACAGAATCACAAAATCAAGAATCTTGTGTTGAATAATGTGTTGAATAATGACTGAAAAGGTATAGGCAGAAGCAGACTGCTTATCAAGGCCTATCCTATATTACAACTTTTTAGGCTACCAACCTCCAAAGAAACAACAACAGATAATTAATCGCATTTATAAGCTTCAAAAATAGCTTTACAAACCATTTTCTTAAAAACCAAAAAAGAATTACATGTTTTTAAATTTATGTTGGCATCATTCCAAAATTTAACTCCAATAATGGACACACATCTCCTTTTCATACCTTTTTTTTTTTTTAGCTTTTTGTACAGTAAATTTGCAAACACCTCTGAGATTATATGGAATGTCCTGAATTGAAAAGAACCTCTGCAATCAGCAATCCGCTTTCAGCAATCATCTCCAAAACTACTGGTTTTATTCATTTCAAATTTTATATGTAGCTTCTTTTGGACAATGTCTACACAATTCATACACAGTTTTGAGAAATTTAGACTTTTTAATGTTTTACAACTTTTTTTAAACATATGACATATGCCTTTACTTATAATGGTCCATATTTTGATGGGTTTTAACATGGAAATGGTCAGAGATATCAATACAGTTCCTATTGAGCACTGATAGGAAGTCATATATGGACTTTGATTTAATTAGTTGAGTTCTCCTCCAGTGAAAGTACCACCCACTTCTGTTGAGATTGATCTCCTGCATTCAGACCACAGGACCAAGGTTATTATCGTTAACGAAAACGAACGAAATGACGAAAACTAAAATTGAAAAAACATTTTCGTTAACTGAAATTAATAAAAACTCTAATTAAAAGAAAAAAACGATAACTAACTGAAACTGTATCGTGAGCTTACAAAACTAACTAAAACGTATAAAAATTATGCATACAATTCCCTTCGTTTTCGTTTCTGTCAATGTCGGATTGATATGAAATTGATTTATTTGGCTCCAGCAGTTTGAGCTGGTGACACCATACGACACTTCACAGTCTGTCATGTCTGGTCACTGGTGGTTTCCAGTGGTCTTCTGGTCCCCACTCTACCTGGAACATACAGACTAAAGCTGGGACAAAGCAGCACAGTCCTGTCTGGGGTTTACTGTAGTGATACATGGGTTTTTTATTTTTTTAATTTTTTTTTATTTTGGCGTACCGTGTGTGTGCGCGTGAGTGACAGAGACAGAGCAGAGCTAAAGGACAGTCAGTGTTGAACTAGCATCCAGGTTAAAACTGGAGAGTTTATCACCATGAAAAGGCCTTCCAAGCCCTGAACTGCACAGTTTAGAAGAGGAGAAAAGAGGAGGATGAAAACTAATCCAATTACAGAGGTATGGAACCTGTTAGAATGTTAAAAAACGTTTGATGTTACTAGCTACAGCTAGCTGAACTGAACTGAAGCAAAGTTGGCTAATAATGGAACTGGAGATGATTAAGATATGAGATATCTGCTAAGGTGTGGTTGACTGATGAGGAACTGGGTTATATATGTTTATAAGTGGTTTATATATGTTTCTGTCTGCTTTAACTGCTGGTTAGCTGGTTTATAATAGGTTCCTATCTGCTTTAACTGCTGGTTAGCTGGTTTATAATATGTTCCTATCTACTTTAACTGCTGGTTAGCTGGTTTATATATGTTTCTGTCTGCTTTAACTGCTGGTTAGCTGGTTTATAATAGGTTCCTATCTGCTTTAACTGCTGGTTAGCTGGTTTATATATGTTTCTGTCTGCTTTAACTGCTGATTAGCTGGTTTATAATAGGTTCCTATCTGCTTTAACTGCTGGTTAGCTGGTTTATAATATGTTCCTATCTGCTTTAACTGCTGGTTAGCTGGTTTATAATAGGTTCCTATCTGCTTTAACTGCTGGTTAGCTGGTTATATATGTTTCTATCTGCTTTAACTGCTGGCTGCTTTGTGCATCTCCTCTCCTGCTTTGCACATCTTCGCATTGTTTCACGTAAGTGACGTGTATGGATTGCACCCCACCTCAACCTGCTATAGGGAATTTATACATTGTACGGTACATTGTGTCTCTGCTCAGTCCATGAGCCGCCCTAACCCGACCCCCAAATAAAGTGTCCAGGGTAACCCATATCCATGCCTCACTAATTTCTTTGAATAGGATGATGAGGAAGATAAAATATATGAAATAACTGAAACTAATACTAAAACTAAACTAAACTAAAACTAAGCATTCAGAAAAAAACGATAACTAATAAAAACTAACAAACCTGCTCTAAAAACTAATTAAAACTAACTGAATAAGAGAAAAAAAAGTCAAAACTAATTAAAACTAAACTATAATTAAAAATCCAAAACTATTATAACCTTGCACAGGACTCGAACATAGTGGCAGAACCTGACAACCTCACAAATTCAACTTGTTATTGATTCTTAGAACTTGCCGTTGAGATACAGGGACATTGGTCCCATTTTTGTATCCTAGTGTTCACGGAGATGCTTTGTAAACCAAAATCTCATGTGGACAGAACCTTCATTTATGTATGTATGTATGTATGTATGTATGTATGTATGTATGTATGTATGTATGTATGTATGTATGTATGTATGTATTTATTTATTTTTTATTTATCTATCTATCAGGGACAATGCAGTCAAACATAGTTACAAGTTTGCAGCTGATGTGATGCATATAGAGTTTATATCTACTGCTAATTCTTAACTCCAGTCCCCGATTGGGCTCTTCCACAACATTGCAGTAGAAATATGAAATATACATTTAAAAAGATCATACCATGCATAAAAATACAATATATATATAAAAAAATATACATCATTTTAAACGGTCATACCATACAGTTTGGTAATCCAGTGTTGCATTTATATATGAGGCATTCATTCACTCACTCTCTCCCACAATATACACAATATTTACAGTTGAGAACGGTTGTGTTTTGTCTTTAACCAGGTTTTGATTCTGGTGGTGAACATGTTAAACTCTGAGATGGATTTTATTTCTGATGGCAGTGAGTTCCAGAGTTTAATACTCTCACAGGAGAAGGATAACTGTCCCAAAGTTGTCCTACAGAAAGGGATTTTGTATCTGCACTGTGTGAACAGAACATTAATTTATTCTTACTGAACCCTGACATTTTGCAGCATCGTACCTATTCTTACTTCTCTCAGCTCCTGGTCTCTGCCCTGGATGCATTTAATTCTTGTTGTCGATGTTGGCGTGTATTTTTCACATTAATGAAACAAACCTTGACTTACTTTTTATCTGAGGTTCTATATAAACAAACTAGCTCTGCTTTTCTCTCCCAGGGAAAGCTGATCCAAACACAAAAGAGTGGCTTTTTCCCCAGTTCATGTGTAAAACCTTGCTTGGACCCAAAGGTACATCACCCAGAGGACTGAGTATCCTCTTTAGTGCATACACTCTCACATAAATACACTCTGTGGTTCTGTTAATAAAGTTATTAATGCTCAGCCTGTTTTCTTCCTGACAGCCCTTCCCGTCCATCCGGCAGCCCTCCAGGGACATGGACTACTATGGATATCCTTGGTAAGACCCTGAACTCCTGGATTCGAGCCACCTTTACTCTGAAGTCCTGATCCTTTAATTACTCTACATAGGTTTAACCCTTTCATGCATGATTTATGAGAACCTTATTCAAGAGTGTTTTCATTCTTTTTTGAGAATTGAAAGGTTTTTTGCAAACCTATTTTTCATTGAGTTACAAAAATGTCCACTCAGCTGGACACCATGCATTTCACTTTTGAAGCAAAGAAATATGTATTTAGAAAATGGTATACTGCATGAAAACTATCACATGAAAACATATTACATAATACTGCTAATGTTATGTTATTTCCCATTTTAACATATTCTAATAGTAGGTGTTACTTTTTTTATAGCGATAATATGCTAAAAAAAAATACTCTTAGTTACACTCTAAAAACATTTAGCAATTGATTTACTGCAGACCAAGTTTATCAAGAACAGCAAAGTTACAGTAATGGTATGAATTACAGTTGAAATACAGTCAGTAGTCGCTTTTCCATTTACCGTCAAATTGCGCAAATGTAACTTGTGCATAAAAATTTACCTAATGGCAAAACAAACAAGTTTGCCAAAAGTCTCATTTTTTGATTAAAAGTTTTTGCAGTGGCAAGAAGTGGTTTTTCAGGCGTAGCCCTAATGGTATATCACGCAAAACTGCAATGGAAAGACCTTTTTTCGCAACTGGAGTCAAGTGAATTAAAAAAACGGATGTTGACATACGTTACAACAAGTGCAGAAGAAGAAGAAACATGTCACAGTAGGTGTGGACACACCAGGAAACCCAATCATTTTTTAATTTAGTATGAGATAGAGGGGTAATATAGAATAATAATGAATATATCTGTAAATCAACACCATATTTACATTCGTCGCCATGTTTATGGAATGACTTCTCGTGTCATCTCGCAATAATAAATAAACAAATCATCGCATTTGTGATTTAATGGAAAAACCGACATTATGCACTTCTGCTTTTTTGACATTTAGTAAATATCGGTAAAGTTTTGCGCAGATGTCCAATGGAAAAGTGACTGCTGATGCAAGGTGTCTAATTTAGCAGACATGTGATTAACTATAATTTTATTCCAACATAAAATAAATCTGGATTTTTTAACACTGATTTTAATCCTTAGATGTTACGTAACCCTTTCATGTATAGTGTAAATTGTTCTATAGCAGGAGACCCCTGAAGGTAGAAAAACTAAGGTCAAGATATGACTCCAAATCAGGGGTGTTAAACATACATGGGCCCAAAACGGCCCGCCAAAGGAACCGACCTGGCCTGTGTGTTGAATTTACAAAGTGCAAAAATCCCACTAAAGATATTAATAATCAAAGTCATTTTAGTTCAGGCACCATATACAGCCCAATGTGGTCTCAAGTGGGACCAGTGAAATAATAGCATATAAACGTATAAATAATAACATATTTCAAATATTTGTTTGTTTTGCTGCAAAAAAAGGAAAATTTCATGGAAAAATTTACATTTCCAAAGTAACCTGAACATATATGAACAACCTGAAATTTCTTAAGAAAAATAAGTTCAATTTTAACAATATTATGCCTGTTACTAAATGTTTTGTGTATTTGTAGATCCACTGTGATCTGTGAGTTGTAATGTACATGCAGAAATGATAAACTGAGGCATAGTTTTGTTAAAATAAACATTTTTCTTAAGAAATTTCAGGCCATTTGTGGTTGTTCAGGTTACTCACATTTTTTTCATGAAAGGATAAATATAAACATTTCCGTAATGTAATTTTACTTTATTGCATTAAAACAAAAAGGAAAAAAAAATCAGAGTTATCATTATTTATGGTTTTATTTATGGGATCATTTTACTGGTCCAGCCCACTTGAGATCAAATTGGACTGAATGTGGCCCTTGAACTAAAATGAGTCTGATACCTCTGCTCTAAATGTTTCAAAGTGAACCCAAATGCAGCATCTACCCAAAGATTAATTACTGTAACGTGGTTGTTTGATACTTAGAGCTAGATTCCCTTACCCTCAGATGGTGTGTCTTGTGTTGTTGAGGTCACAACACTTCTTCTTCTTCCCTGTAGGTTTGCAGGGAACATGGAGCGGCAGCAGGCTGACAACCTCTTAAAATCCCACAGCAGCGGCACATACCTTATCAGAGAGAGGACGGCTGAAGCAGAGAGGTTCGCCATCAGCATCAAGTGAGTGTGTCACACAGACCAGATGGGGAAAGCTCAACGGATGGTTTTATCCTCGTTTCATGGGGAATAAAACTCTCATGAGATTCCATTGTCAGCTTTTTGGTGCATCTTTTAGCTCTGGATAATTACCATTCAGTAATTGCTTTGAACTCTTTTTTTTTTTACATATAATCCTATTTTGATATGTTTTTCCTGTGGGGAAATGCCTAGCAAAGTGAAAAAACATAAAGCTTCACCAGAGCTGTAGTACTGTGACGTATTGGGAGTAATGCTGTCAAACGATTAAAATTTTTAATCATATTAATCATAGGGTTGCTGTGGATTACTTTTCATTAATCATGATTAAATACCATTCATTTTTAATCTACATTAATAGTGTTTCATTTTGCATGAGGAAACAGACTCAAGAAGGAAGGGAATATATATGCACTTAACGTGTTTATTAAACACCTTCAACTTGAAACAAAATGACTTGAAATTGCCTGTCACTACTGGATCAACTGCCCATTTGTTCATGTGTGACGGTAACTTTACTTGGACAAACTGCCCCAGAAGCGTTGCCAGAGATATTCAGAGTCATTCTGTGCTGCGGTTGGGTTAATTGTGTTAAAATTCTTAATCAGATTAATCAGATGATGGATTAATCTGTGTTACGGCGTTCATTTTGACAGCCCTAATTGGGAGACTAAATTCTGCAGTAAGTGTTTTTTAAACACCTTTAGATAAATAAGACAAGTCCTAAATATCTGCAAGAATTTATGAAAATGACTTCATTCTAAGAAACAATACAGGGTGGGGAAGCAAAATTTACAATGAACATTTAGTTATTTTTTCTCAGCAGGCACTACGTCAATTGTTTTGAAACCAAACATATATTGATGTCATAATCATACCTAACACTATTATCCATACCTTTTCAGAAACTTTTGCCCATATGAGTAATCAGGAAAGCAAACGTCAAAGAGTGTGTGATTTGCTGAATGCACTCGTCACACCAAAGGAGATTTCAAAAACAGTTGGAGTGTCCATAAAGACTGTTTATAATGTAAAGAAGAGAATGACTGTGAGCAAAACTATTACGACAAAGTCTGGAAGTGGAGGAAGCAACAAAAAACGTACCAAAGCTTTTATTAAAGCTCTCAAATCCAAAATCCTAAAGGATCCAACCAAATCCATGCGAAAAAAGGCAACTGAACTTGAGGTAGACAACAAGACCGTTAGAAATGCAGTAAAATATGATTTGAAGTTAAAATCTTACACAAGAACACCAAAACACTTGTTGACAACAGCAACAAATCCAACTTTAGCAATTTTTGGGAATCATGTTTATGGCCGCCTTCTAGCCCAGATCTAAACCCTCTGGATTCTGCTGTTTGGGGCGTTTTAGAACATGCTACCAATAGAACATCACACAGCAATGTCAACTTTCTTAAAGATACAATTAAAGAAGAATGGGAGAAGTTGTCACCTGAATATTTGAGGAACACTTGCGCAAGTTTCAGGAAGCGTGTGAAGGCAGTTATTGAGAAAGAAGGAGGACACATAGAATAAAAACATTTTCTATTATGTCAATTTTCTTGTGGCAAATAAATTGTCATGACTTTCAATAAACTAATTGGTCATACACTGTCTTTCAATCCCTGCCTCAAAATATTGTAAATTTTGCTTCCCCACCCCATACAACAGAAAACAAAAATGCATTCAAGTACTTTTACGTAGTAGTGATACTTCTACACTCTCAACAGCAGGGGGAAGTCTGATACCAGAACACGTTTAAGAAACCTAAACCACCAGTGAAGAAACACTATGTATCCACAGACTGTATCACTCACTGAATGAAGTATAAACACACATCTGTATTATGGTATCATCAAGTTTTCTGCTTCAAACTAAAACTCATAGATGCTTATTTTGACAATCTCTCAAAACGCTGTTAAAATCTTTATGTGCTGCATCAGCTGATAGTTTACATCACAGCTCTGTTAGCTTAGCTCTGTTTTTAGACAGAAAACAGCCACAGTAAAACCACTAATCACCTCTTTTTTCTGTAGGTTTGTGTTGTCAGTAGCTGAGCTAAAGATCTGTTTGGAATCAAAAAAGTCAGAACTGTCACAGTTTAGTCTGAACTGTGGATCAACAAACGGCATCTTAGCAATGAGCTGTGACCAGTAGAGAAAACAATGGCTTCTGTTTCTTTTCTTTGACTCTAGAAGTTGTTTCTTGGTGGTTCTTATCCCATCTGGACACTTTCTGATGCTTTGCTCAATGGCCCTGTGGTGTTAGTTTTCCTCACGATGTTATGCTGCATTCCAGAGTCCTGGGAGGTAGAATATATCTCAGTTGGAGTTAGCTACATCCCACCTCAAAGTATCCCAGGTGATCCATGTTGAATATAAACAACAAATATGGAGATCACAAATCTCAGCTCCCATTTGCTTTGTTAATGCAGAGGCATTTTGACCATTGACAGCAGTGTTCTCATATACGCAAACGAGATGGAAGAGGCCAAATGACGGATGAGCTAATTATACATTGTGCAGTTTCTTTTCATTGCGAACTTGCACACTGTGCGCCGCTATTGTTGTGTTGACGTCACATTGTAGTTTGTGAACTGGCCCCATTTTGCAACAAGGACATCCAACTTGGACAGGTGTTCCAATGCATTTTACAGAGTTGGAAGTTGGAAACTTCCCATCTCCCAGGACTCTGGAATGCAGCATTAGACCAGCAGAGTGACTCACTACTCCCTCTAGTGGTTACATAAATCCCCTGGTCGGTTCAATTCAGTTCATATCTCTACCATCCAATATATTAGCATCTTTAGCAGAACTTCATAGCTCTTCATCCTAAACACTGTGACAATAAATTTTGTAATTTTTTGTTCTTAGTCCGGTTTTTATCCCAGAGACTGTTTTTATCTACTTGAGGTTTTTATTGTGTTTTATTGTATCTTGTTTTTATTTATTTGATCTTATTTATTTATTTTATCCTTTTACTTATCCATGCCGCTTTACTGATGAATGGTGGAACACTGAGCACTTTTTGTCTTGACATTCAATCAAATACCTGCCTAACAGGTTCATTGTGTGTTTTGTTGTAATGCCAAATGCAATCACTCTGTCTGCAAAACAAATCTACCCACGGGTATAAATAAAGGAACCTTGAACTTAAAATTCAAGGTCATTTATTTTTAGATTTATATAAAATAAAATAGTATAAACACTATGATACAAACAGTGTTTTAAAGGTTACAGAGATTTAACACGACTCCTTAAACACAGATTGTCTGTCTAGTGGTTTCTCTGTAGTCACTGCAGTGTTTGTTTTTTTTTACAGATTCAATGATGAAGTAAAACACATCAAGGTCATTGAAAAAGACAGCTGGATTCACATAACTGAAGCCAAGAAGTTTGAGAGTCTATTGGTAAGTCATTTAACAGCTCACATAAATGTACCCACTGAGATTGATCTCACTGTGACAGACAAAATGAAAAAGTGTTTGGTTTTTTTTGTTTGTTTGTTTTCTTCCCTCTGTTGTTCGATACAACAGGAGCTGGTGGAATACTATCAGTCACATTCACTGAAAGAAAGCTTCAAGTTGTTAGACACCACGCTGCGGTATCCGTACAAGTCAAGAGAACGCTCACTAACACGCGCCAGCACACGCTCACCAGGCAAGTCCTTCTTTTCTTTCACTTTAATGTAAACTGTGTGAGGCATCCTGAGCCACCATCACGAAATATCATAACAGAGAATGACAGTGGAACAGTTTTGTGACATATGTGGAGCTGGAAGGAAGTTAATCAAATTAATTAAAGAGCAAAAGTCCAATAGTTTTCAAAAGTTATTTTTGGATTCTAACTACTTTTGCAGCAATAATAGCACTGTTTTTGCCTAATGTAAGAAGATAGTGATGGTCACAGTAGTGGTTTTTATACTTCTCCTTCTTAAATAAGATATGAATCAGGTGTTTATTCAGTAGAATAAGGTGTGTTTGTGTAGGAATTCAACAGACACTGGAATGGAATGGCTGTCATACATGCACACATGCTGATTTCACAGGAAATTGCAGTGGTCTCAGTTTTTTTCCAGAGCTGTATGTAAAAACCACATTTATTTAGATTTCTATCTTAATATCTTATTTCATAAGAATCTTACAGTTTAATTTTTACCTATAAAAAAAGATTCTTTTCTGTATATAACTGTAGATGTAAGTTTAATTCAGGTTGAAAGGCATATTTCTGACTTGCACTGAATAAGAATAAAAACATTGTCTATGTTGAAGTGCAATGTCAGTTTAAAACCTTCAAGGCCGTATTAAATTAGAGTAGAAAGCAAGAGTTTCAGATATGCACCAGAAAAAAAATATCAACTGTAGGCTGACTACATTTCCAGGCATAGGGAAACACTTACAAAACTTCACTTCAACCACTTTTCATTCTGCAAAAAAGAGCAATCAGAATCATTCATAATGCAGACTTTCAGGTTCACACAAATGACTTCTTTCGAAAATCTTTTGACTTGGTGGAACATAAAACAACTCAATTACTATACAAAGCAAGGCATAAATTGCTACTGAAAAACATTCAAAAAATATTTTGTGAAAGAGAGGGGGGTTATAATTTAAGGGAAAATTTAAATCTAAAGGTCAGAAGCGTGCATACAACACTGAAAAGCTTCTGTATCACTGTTAGGGGAGTTAAACTGAAATAGATTGAGTGCAGAACTAAAACATATTACCAGTATAACTGTGTTTAAAAAGAGGCATAAAGAAATGATTTTCCAGAGGTACACTGATAAATAAACACCATAAGGTACTAGTATGTTATTTGAACATCAATTTTGCAATGTGTTGAATGCACTGTAATAGAGATGAGTGACTGAATGTACATGTTTCAAAATTGCTGATAAATTTGGGAGTGTTGTTTTCAGTAAGCATGGAAAGGTTTGAAGGGGTAGGATTACATAAGTTTATACTTCTTGCTACTCCTTCTTGGTCTTGCAAATTTTTAAATTTTCAATCACTCAATTTTAGATCAGTAAATCTGCAGAAAATAAGCCTTTCAGCTGATGATCTTTATCCACCTGTTTCACTCCAAACAAAGTATTGGTCATTCCAGTCGTCATATGATCAGGCTCCAGTTACCTGCGTCATGTGACATCATACAGGGCTGCTTATACATGAGCGTATTTCTGTAGAATCACAAAAGTTACTCATAATTTCACTTAATTCTAAATGCATTCATTTTGACAATAATCTGCATATGTTTTGTGTAAGATAAGATATGACTTTATTCATCCCACTATGGGGAAATTGCAGTATTTACAGCAGCAAAGATACAAGAAATAGGTCAAGAAATATAAAAGGAAGTGTAACAGAGCATCTGCTGTTTATGAGTTTTTCTGTACATAAATGCATATGCATGTAAATGCATATTACTCAGAAATTAACCATGTAATTGCACATAATTGGTAAACTGATATGATATGGAGGGATTTACTGTGAGCTCTTGTATTGTCTGAAGGTGGTGGGAAGGAATGGAAAATAAGGTTGTTAGTCCATAAAGACCCAGTGCTACATTTGTGGCGGTTATCAAATGAAATCGTCACCATCTCCACCTTTCTTAAGTGATTTATCACCATTTATTGTAATATTATCTTGTTTATTTTGGATTTTTTTTTTCTGTAAAAATAAGGTGTTTTCTTACATCTTATGTACTCATGTAGATCACAGGTGTCATGCAGCCCGGGGGCCAAATCCGGCCTGCCAAAGGGTCCAGTCCAGCCCCTGGGATGAATTTGTGAAATGCAAAAATTACACTAAGATATTAACAATCCTTTTAGTTCAGGTTCCACATTCAGGTCAATTCAATCTCATAATAATCTATAAATTGTCACAACTCCAAATTTTTCTCTTTGTAAATGTTTTCATGTATTTACACTAAAACACAGCATAATTTCAAACAAAATCTGAATAACCTGAACAAATATGAATAGCCTGAAGTGTCTTAAGAGAAGTGCAATTTTAATAATATTCCACCCGTTACTAAATATTTTGTGTATCTGTAGATCCACTGGAATATGTAAGTTATAATGTACACATGGAAACGATAAACTAAAGCATAATAGTGTCAAATTTACTTTTTTTTTTTTCAGTTTGTTCATGTTATTCACATTGTTTGAAGGGTTAGTTTGTAGATGTAAACATTTTCATAATGTAATATTACATTTTTCACTGTAAAACAGAGAAAAGTTTGGAGTTGACATTATTTATTTATTATTGTTATTATTTTACTGGTTCGGCCCACTGCAGATCAAATTTAGCTGAATGTGGCCCCTGAATTAAAATGAGTTTGACACCTCTGACCCCCCATAAAAGGTCAGAGTAAAGTTGAGGGTTATTAAATCAGAAACAGGGAATAAATTAAATTTTCAGCAAGGATATCATTAACTGAACATAAAAATATATCTATAATCACTGTCATTTATTAAACTCCATGGGTTTTACTGGTGAATCAATGTTGTAGAAGATGATGGTGTTTCCACGTCCAAATGGGTCATATCTGTTGACCTTTTGACCTGCATTTTACACCAATTATTTACATCGATTGATAAATGATTAATTAATTGATTAATGGATTTGCAGGTATTAAACATTGTACATCAGTAGATAATTCTGGTCACCGGTGGATGTTTAGGTCTTTATGGGTTACATTTGATGTCTGTATTATATTTGTATATGAGATGGTACATGTTAAATTTGAACATGTGACCACCCTGTTTGGTTTTTCTTATTGAAGTGAATTCAGTAAGAACAGCTGATGAACAGTCGGTTGGGTTGTGGACTACATACCTGCTCTTATGTTGGGACACTACATTTAGAGGACATTATAATGCTCCACCGTAGCTGTACAAAAAGGTGAACTAAATGAGACACATGTCCTCCTACTCTTTGTCTGTACCGTTGCTCTGTGGCCTCATCTGTCCTAACTCAGAAAAATGGAGGGATGCCAGACAGGAGAGGGCCAAAAAAAAAAAAAGAGATGAGCAATGTTAATAGAAAAAGAGGAGGAGATTGTCATCTTACTCCGTGGTCTGTGGACCGGCTGTCGGTCTTGGCTGGCCTCTCTGCCCATTACACAGTATGAATACTGGCTTGCGTCCCACCTCGGCCTGGCTCTGTTCACCCTGCAGGATGACCCAACTGGCCACTACAACACAATTGTTTTGCTGCGGTGTTGGCTGGATGTGGACATGCAGCGAGACAGCAGAGTTGATGTGCTATTGTTTTAGTTTCAGTGTGCTGCATGCACAAACAGCAGCATCCTACCTTGAGATTTTGTTTTTCATTAGGACATGGAGTACAAAGCAGAGAATTTATTATTTTTTTGGGAGTGCAGATGTGTGACGCAGGTAGACAAGGACACATGGTGGAAGCACAAAGAATCTGTTTAGTTATTTTATCAATTTTAATATGTACTCAGATTTTTTGAGAACACTTCTGAACTTTTCTGTGGAACGTGGCATCATGTTACAGGCTTACTTCTGGTTGTTTAAAGTGAGGTTACATGAGGTACTTAAATCCAGAACAGTGACCCAGACTGGAGTATTGATTATAAAAATATGCAGTCTACTGCTAGGGAGAGAGGAAGATGCAAAAACTGTATTCTAACCATCTAAAATAAAATAAATATCAGTTTCAGTGAAGGTAATATTTAGAATTTGCAGACAAAGTGGACGCATAAGCTGTATATAATTAGTGGATGCCACTCTTTGGTTTTGGAATTGTTGTTTTGATGTCAATAGTTCACCATGTTGGCTTTTTGAAACCAGAAGTAGCCATATTTGGACAAAAGAGGTGGAGCTACAGGATCCCTGTGGGTCAGAGTTGTGCTTTTGCTAAGTGCTAGCTTATTGACGTGGTAAAAATGGTAAAGTTCATCAAGCACTGCATAACAAAGTAACACTCATGTTGGTGGACTCTGTGAATCATAAATACAGTGGAGCCGTTTGTCAGGAAAAATTGTATTTTATCAAATAAATCTGTCAGTCAAAGGCTGGCATGGCAGACATCAAATGTTCTATTCATCCTGGGATGTGATTAATGGAGGAAAAAATAAAAGATGTACCAGAACACTTATGCTGCATTTCCACTACATGGAACCAGCTCAACTCGACTTGGCTCGACTCGACTATTCTTGGAGACCGTTTCCATTACAGGATATTACCGGCTTTACAGTACCTGGACGTTATAGCGATGCAGCGTGTTACTTCTGTGTCGTCTGCTCAGAGAGTTGCTGATAAACTCGCTCGTTGCATGTTGTCTCATCAAGCTCATGCTGAATTTTTACATCTGAATCTCCTCAACTGACCATGGTGTAGTTTTGTGGGCTGTCATCATTAACCTACCACTATATTTACTGTCAACTTCCACGTGTTTTTTTTAAACCAGCGGGTCACAGAGACAACTCTCTGACCAATCAGTGGTCTGCAGTGTTTACACATCACGCTTTAGTATCTGTTCCCAGTCTCGGAACCTCGGTGGAGGTGATACCAAAAAACTAGTACCAGGAACCAGATTCCAGGTCCTTTTTCATAATGAAAATGCAAAAAGGCCAAGTCGAGTAGGTACAATGTAGTGGAAACACGGCATTATTAACAGTGTAAGTCCATGGGAGCCAGATTTTTTTGGAGGAACCTGAAGCTCCACCACCACCAGATTCCCTGGAAAGAAGCAGCAGTTTTAACTCTCAAAACACAGAAGCTGTTGGTCTAACACCACCTCTGTCAGATACTCTGTGTTATTGTGTGACTGCAGTTGAGGAAATGGAAAATGAGAAAGTCTCATTATTATTTGTCACAGGAATCTTGTGGCCTTGAACAAAGGAATAGAATGGGCAGGGTGGTGCCTTAGTGGTTAGCACCTCATGTTCGATTGTCAGTCTGTGTTGAGTTTACTGGATCTCTTTGCACTATGCGGATTTCCTCTGGGTCACCTGGTTTCATCCACCATCAAAAGTAGGTACATATACTGAACATCAAAAGAAACTTATCACATATTCTATGTGAGGCCATTTCACACCATTTTATTAAATATGAAAACCAATTCTTTCTTGCTCTTAAAAACATTTAATTAAACAAAATACAACAAACAACAAAACAGTGGATGAGTATCCAGAGGATGATGTAAAATATGACAAAGGGTAGTTCAACAAAGTTCACATTTAGCAACAAGCAACATGATTAATCCACAGCAAGTCAAAGATTGACCAAATGGTCAAAAGGTGCACAGCCGGGAGGACATACCCAGTACTGAGGACATTGATCTGGACCATTTGGTCAAACTTTGACTTGCTGTGGATTAATAATGTTGCTTGTTGCTAAATGTGAACTTCATTGAACTACTCTGTCATATTTTACATTATCCTCTGGATACTCATCCACCGTTTTGTTGTTTGTTGTATTTTGTTTGTTAATTAAATGTTTTTTTAAGAGTAAGAAAGAATTTGTTTTCATATTTAATAAAATGGTGTGAAATAAGTTTCTTTTGATGTTTAGTTTATATATCAATTTTGTTGTTACCTCTGAACACGGTGCTTATGAAGATCTGGAGTTGGTCTCCAAGTGCAGACACTGGCATCTCACTGCTCCTAATATGTGCTAATGCTAATGCTAGGTGCTGTGTCTTATGATGGGTAAAGTGCAGAAACTGAATTTACCTATACCTAACTTTTAACCATTTAACCTTTGAACCTTTAATGCCTCCTGTTCCCCACTGGCAGTATCCACCATCTATCCAACTTCATGACCCCCCTTTAAAAAATCCAAAGTAAAGCACTTACCAGAGCACCATCAAGGCATTTTTTCCATTTCAGACAGAAATGAAACATTACGTAAACAGTCTGAGTCAAGCAGTCTGACATGTTGGTTGTCGAGCTTTTGCAGACTTTTCAGCACAAAAGTCCCCTTTTAAGTGCAGTTTCAAGTCGAAACTAAATTGATGTTAAAGAAAAACTGGCAGACAGTGAAGGGGAAAGTTTCTTTTGTGACAAACAGGATTACTGTGCACACGGCCACCTCTTTTTAACTCTGTCTCTCTGCATGCATGCACCTCAAAGCTTTATTTCCTCCTCTGCCTCTTTCTCATCTCCTCTCAGCAGCCACCTGCGCCTCCTACAACTTCTCCTTCCTCAGTCCGCAAGGCCTCAACTTTTCCTCCTCTCAGAGCTCAGCCCCCTTTTGGTCAGGTACTCGCTTCTTTCTCTTATTTTTTGGCACCTATTGTCTCCCTCCTCCTCATCACCTGCAATTTCATAATAAGCCTGCGTGTTGTCGGCCTCATTACTTCACCATGGCGCTCATTTCCTTAATGAGAGCCCCGCAGTATTTCCTCAGATGACATTCACTCATTAAATCAAGGGAAGAAAACCAATTTCCCCTCTCAAGATGAAACAGCGTGTCCTTTCCAATCTTGCTCATTTGTCATTTTGCGACTGCGCTGTGTCTTACTGACCACTTTTATTCTTAAGAACTAATTAGAACTGTCATGTTCAGAATCACTCCTCCCCATATTCATCTCCTCATGCATAAGGATGGTTATTTAACATTAGGACAACCTAAACTTGTTTTTAATTATACTAATGTTGATTATTTTCCCTGTGTTCTCAGTGTTTACTCCACGTGTGGTCAGTACAGCGGTTGCGAGGTATAACTTTGCAGCGCGGGACATGAGGGAGCTTTCGCTGCGAGAAGGCGACATTGTCAAAATCTACAGCAAAATTGGCGGAGACCAAGGCTGGTGGAAAGGAGAGGCCAACGGACGGGTGAGTCAGAAATGACTGACTCATTTTCAAGTCTCATATTCAGGTCATGCTGCTAAAACCTGTAGCTTTACTGTCGTTTTCACACTAACCTCAATAATATGGACAAGTTTTCAAAACGCATTCACCGTATCAGTAGACCTTTAACAATTCTACACCAAAAATTAACACATATTTGGGTTTTTATCAAATTGGTACTCCCAGTAAAAATATATTGCAGAGACTGACTTTCACACTGCTAGTAGAGTTTACTTTGCTTTTTCTAAAAGTCAACAACATGCTTGAAAATAGGGAACAGTAGATCCCCCCCTGGAATCAGGAGAAGCTATTTCACCTCAATGCTTTGCCAGGGTTGTATCTTATAAGACACACGAGAAATATTGCCTTAATGCATTGTCCCTGTCTGTAACGTGCAGGGTAGTATCTTGGCAGAAAATGGGTGAAAAATATCATGTACAGTCAAACTATTGTGCCTCCACTGGTACCAATCTGAGCTGAGGTGATGACGACTGTGGGGTCATTGTGGGGATACACTGAGATACCAATTCTGAGGATTTTGTTTTCAGCCAATCCAGAGTACTGATCCGATAGCACTGTTTAATTCATGAGTAATATGCCACGATGTTTTGGACCAGACTAGGATCGTTCTTTTACGCCTAAAGGAACATCTGCCAACATCTTGGAGGATGTGAAACAATATAATATTACTGTTTATTGTCTTTGTACCTTAGGTAAGATACGGCACTGCAATAAAATATGCCATTCACTTGGAATTATCAGAAAACTAGATTGTTTGTCACTTTGTCACCAGCAGGGGGCAGCCATCTTGAATCCACCTAGCTGATACTGAGTTAGTTCATCTCTGCTGTTAGCTTATTTCCCAATAGATGAGTTTCATGTGACGTATGCATACATTAAGTCTTGGAGGCGGAAGTCACACCGAGTTTGTAGTGTGTTAAACAATGGACCTGCTAAACTCCTGTGTGCCATTTATTACTTAGCTTTCACCAAGTATAAGTTAGGCAGAAAGACCGCTTAGTTCCATTGGTGGCAGCGGTGGTTCTGTTCTGCCGACTGCTGTTTATAGTTATTACCGCGGTAAGTGTAGCTTCTCAGTATAGTTAGCCTGCATGCCTGTTGCGCTTAGTGGCGTGGAAAAAAAGAATTGTCATCATGTGGTACAGTGATGAAGACCCCTTTAAACCTACCAGGAGGGCTTCCCCTGGACTATCACCCTATAGAGAGAGAGTGATTGTGGATCTACCTGCTCCCTTTGCTGGTGATGGCAGCAAGAGTTTCCTCAGCTGGAAGTGGCAGTTGGAGCTACAATGGGCGACACCGGTGAGTTCAGTGGGGAGCTGGTGACAATACTCCCCACCCGTCTGTGCAAGTCTGCTTTTCTACTATGGGACAGCCTTCCCGATGCGGTCAAGTCAAATTATGCGGCCGTAAGAGAAGATGGGATCGGCTTTTGGACAGAGACAGTTAATGGACCGTTTTAGAGCTAACATATCGGCTTGTTCACGAGTTCCGGGGTAGAGCCTGGGGGTGTACGTGGCTGATGTGAGCCAGCTGGTAGCTGGTACTCCTGTTTTTGCCTCTGAGTTGCGCGTGCATCACTGTTGTTAGTAAACATTGAAACTCATCTATAGGAGTTACTGAAATAAATTTCACTATTGACTAGCTGCCCGCATCAAATTCAAATCTTTAATCCTAGCCTACAAAATTCTCCGTGGGTCTGCTCCTGTCTACTTAGGTGCACTAATAAAAGCTTATGTCGCCCCACGACCACTCTGCTCGTCTGGGGAACGTAGTCTGGTGGTCCCCAGACCTTGTACAAGACAATCCAGGCTCTTTTCATGGGTCGTTCCACGTTGGTGGAACGCTCTACCAAGTGCTACAAGAACAGAGTCATCCCTGCCTATCTTCAAGAAGCTCCTGAAGACCCAGCTCTTCCGAGAGCACCTCCTGTCCTAGCACTTTCAAACATTCCATTTTAAATATTCTAATAAGGTTTTTCCCAGGACAACCACAGATTCTTTCACGATTATCTCTGGACCTGCTGCGGTGGTCCGGCCTCTTCCCTGCCCTCATCATCACCACTCACTTATCCTCAACCGCCTCCATGTGTCTCCCCCTACTCCCCCCTTCTCCCCCTCTCCCCCAGTCCCTATCTCTATCGCTCTCTCTTTTTCCCCTTCTCTACTCTCTCTCTTTAACCCCAACTGGTCAAGGCAGACGGCCATCCTCCAGGAGTCTGGGTCTGCTCCAGGTTTCTGCCTGTTAAAGGGAAGTTTTTCCTCGCCACTGTCACCAGTCACAAGTGTTTGCTCCTGGAGGATTCTGTTGGGTTTCTGTAGAATTGACTTAGAGTCTGGTTTTGACCAACTCTATATATAAAATGTCAAGAGATAACTTTCTTGTGATCTGGCGCTATATAAATAAAATTTGATTGATTGAGTGATTTAATTGGTTTTCCCCTGTAAGTCGCTTTGGAAAAAAGCGTCTGCCAAATGCGTAAACATAAACACATAAACATATTGAGGTATTCATTGGTCACAACTCACCTTCCTCAGTAACCATGTGTTTACTTCAGTAACTCCTCCTGGTGAACAAGCTAACAGCGGGGATAAACCAACTTTCTGACATCATCAACTAGCGTGTTTCAAGATGACTGCCCCTACTGGTGACAGAGTGAAAAACAAGTTTTATCACAGTTTGATATCTAAGATACAAAGAAAGTATGTGATACAGTGATATTGTCCAGTGGTCCAGGTCCAATTTAAGAATTGCTTTGTAACATTGTAAAACATCTCAGTTTCAGTTCTATTACAGTCATGGTAAATTTATTACCTCCACCAAGGAGGTTATGTTTTTGCCGGCGTTGGTTTGTCTGTTTTTTCTGTCTGTCTGTTTTTTCTGTCTGTCTGTCTGTTTGTCCGTGTGCAAGATAACTCTGAAAATTTCAGGAATTTTTGATACTGGCACAAGGAACAAATTATTAAATTTTGGTGGTGATCGTGGGAGGGACACTGATCTGCCTTGGTGGAGGTCTGCGCTCTCCAAGTGCTTCTAGTTTGTATATGGATTTGTTTTGTATTTAGCTACTTAATGAGTTACATATTTTATTTGTGTTATTAAAAAATTTTATATCTATGTTAATTCTCCAGTTAATTCTTCAGTTCCCTTGACCACAGTATTAATGAAGATATGGAGCCTACACTGGCCGCACACTGCTTTTAATATGTGCTAATGCTAATGCTAAAGCTAGGTATTATACATGTATCAGGATGGGTAAATGCCAAGGCCAAATTTTCACACAGGGATAATAAAGCAAGTTAACCTTAACCTTTGTCAGTTTTATAAGTTGGGATATCATCATTTTCTATGTGCAGTTCAGTTAGTATTTAAACTGTTAAAATGACATAGGAAGGAAAACTGATCTCACTCCTTCACACTGAAGACAAAAGCCAGATGTTAGTTAATCTTTTACCCAATGTGAAGAGGTTATTTATTGTCGTGACTTTTTTGGGGGAAGATAAAGTATAAGTAATTTGTCTTTGGATTTATAATAATTTCATGATGCATATGCAGTTGCAGTTAATTTATTTCTGAGTAAAAAGATACAATATATTTCATTTGTGATTTATGTTAAAAGTGGAGTTAAAATAAGCAATAGTGAATGCTTAGAAAATAACTACGTTTCCCATGAGGCTTAGCATTACCTATGAAGCTTAGGAATTTTCACGGAAGTAAGTTGATGTATGCCACGAGTTGTAAAAGTTGTATGTGTGTTTAAGTTGCCGTAGTAAAAAGGAATGTGTCTTTTTAAACCCAGAGTCTTTCTTCCTTATTTTTGGACGTAATTTGTGTAATTACAACATATGTGATCTAAAGACTGCAGACTTATACATAGCTTGCGTTAGAAAAACTACCACAGTTACATATTTCAATTCTCACTGAACTCTCATCAAAACCTAACAAAATACAGACTGTAGAACAGAATATGCCCTAGTTTGTCCAACGAGTTTAACTTTTCCATCGAAATAGGACAGAACATTCTGATTATTGCAGAAAGTTCCATGTATTGTTTGCATCCTCTTTACCATCTATGTAGTAGTAGTAGTCATATTTGCATTAAGATGTGCATGTATATAGGAAACAAATAGTTGTTTTTCTAGTTCACAATGCAAAGGCTAGACAGCAGATCTCTATAACTTGTCTTTGGTGTCCCAGTGTTGCTTGGCCTCAAGTACCTCTGGGTAGTGAATGATGGTAGGAGTGGATGAGATGTGCTGATGGTTCAAGGCAAGTGAGAATGTAAGTGAAAATCTTAAATTCATACATTCATACAAAAGTTTGACTCTAAACCCTAAGGACAAGCTGGATCAGACTTTGTAGACTTCAGGCAATGCTGTTTCACTTACTGTACTGGAGATGAAAAGTGTCTGCACACGTCACGGAAAATGAAGCGCAGGGCTGTCATAACGGTCACAGCACAACGCCTGTATTTGTTAGACATTACATTGTGTGGTCGACTGTAAAAGGAGTCAGATACATTGTGTGTTTCCATAATGTTTAGTCTAGGTTATTTTACCAGGATTTCAGGCAGTGAAGGCATCACAATGACAAGACCACAGCATTTTTAAAAAGTTTGATCTGGAGTCAATGAAAGATAGAAAAATGGAAAAAAAAGAAGGTATCAGGAGAGACGAAAACAGCCATCACCGGGGAAAAAAAAACATGTTGTTGTACCATCCATCATCATCTCATATCTCACAGAAATATCTGTGAATGAAGACTTTGGTGAATAGAAAAAAGTATTTTGGTACTTGAAGCACACATTACTCGTAAAGGTTAAGTGTTGTTTTCAGGTGCGTGTTCATGAAGCACTACTTAGTTCAAGTGAAGTGTCTTGAAAAACATTGTATTGATCCAAGTGTAAAAACCATTCCAAAAAAAAAAAAAAGCTGTAATGCGTGGCTGATTTCACTCCTGTGTTTTGTGTCTGAATAGAGCTATTACTGAAAACACTCTCAAATCAGGTAGCTGGAAAGGAAAAGAGACAGCCTGGCTACTGGGAAAAGTGGTTGTTTTAGAGGATGGTAGTTGATGTAGATCTGATGTCAGCTTTTTGTTCAAGTCAACGGGATCTCGTGACTCGTAAATATGCACGCCACTTTTATTTGGCATGTTATCTGTACACATTATAAGTGTTCTGCGTGTGTGTTCACGCCATTATTAGTAGGGTGTGCCGAAAAAAAAAAAAAAAAAAAGATTCATATAAAAATCGCGATTCTCATTTACTACAATTCAGAATCTATTTAAAATGTCCCAAAATCAATTTTAAAAAATAAAACAAATCTGCTTGCAGTCTGTCTCCGTTTTGTCCGTGGGATGTCCTGACATCATCATGCAGCCAGTTCTGGAACATATGCATGCGCAGTAAGCACCAAAACAAAGGAAACTAATGGAGGAAGTAGGGTTAGCGATTAGCGGCTAGCAGATTGGCAGTCAGGATTAGCAATTAGTGGCTAGTGCATTGACACGTCATCAAATGGTGTTAAATGATACGCGAAAGGATGAAAATGCTTACGAATACCACACCAAATGCAATAAACTGGAGTCACATACAACGCAATTTCATGAGCTCAGTCTGTCAGCAGGCATCACCCAGAGTTAAAGGACACGGTGCCGAGTCAGCCACCAGCAGCAAACCAACACACACTGCTGTGCCTCACCAAACTCCCTGCTAAGCATGGATACATGTTTAAAACTTAATAAATGTGAAAAAGACATTTTAATGTCTGCATTTGTCATTCTGTCTTGCAAAGCAGACTAGATCATGAGGATCATTTGCACACCCATAGACTGAAGCAGAAATCATTATGAATCAAATCCTTTTGAATCAAAAATTGATTGAATGAAATTGTAGCCCCAAAAATCAGAACTGAATGGAATCATTAGGCCATTAGGCTGTAAATTTGACAGTTAATGTGCTGCTGTTTTCATTTTAACTCGCTCTTAACTGAGCAGCCTGATGTTTGACTACTAAAGGTGTCTAATTTACTTTAATACTGAGAAACATTTCATCCAGTGTCAGATCAAATTGTACAACACAGTCGTATCCCACTGTGCTTTTCTTTAACCTCTGGAAGTTTACAATTACACCGATTGAATAAAGCACCAACACTCAATGACATATGCCACTATACAGCTGCATGAAAAACTAAAGTGTGTGTTCCTTTGGATGAGGCCTGTGTGATGGTTCAGCAGGGGTCCTACCCATTATCCTCAACATGAGTTGGACTAGTTCACCTTATTACAGATACTCAATAGACCTGGGAGATATGGACCAAAAAACTGATTTCATTCTGTATTTTCAGATTTGATTAAGATTCTGTATTACTCAGAATGCAGACACGGAGCACACACACCAGAATTAACCTTCTGCTTTTTAACCCATCACTAGAAAATGCAGACACCACACACACTGCAGACTAGGAGTAGTGGGCTTGCCATATCCAGCACCCAGGAGCAAATGTGGGGTTAAGTGCCTTGCTCAAGGGCACATCAGCCAACGTTTTTCTGCCAGTCAGACCGGCAACCCTTCGGTCACAAGCCAACTCTCCAGCTTTCTAGGCTATGGCTGCAATTTTCCATCATTTAAGGAAGATATTATTATAATATTTAGACAACTGCATAGAGAACCCAGTAGGGAAATTTGGTCTCTGCATTTACCCGTCCTAACACACACACAGTATCTAGCATTAGCAATTAGCACTTACATGTCTTACATGGAACAGGAGCCATTAAAGGTTAAGTGGTTACATATGTCTCTGCATTTTACTAATCAAAATACACAGCATCTAGCATTAGCATTAGCATCAGTATTTGCACGTAGCACACAGTAGCAGTGAGCTGCCATTGAAGGCACTCGGGGACCAAATCCAGATCTTCATTTGGAGTGTCATCAGGGGAAACCCACAGGAGAATGAACCTACATGTACCTGTGTTTTACTGCTTTTCTTACTCGTCAGCTCAGTCATCAGCTGTCACTGTCATTCATTTAGGCCTTGTTTCATAATGGTCTTTAAGTGCAAATTTTGTGCTGCCACTGTTTTTGTTCAAGAACCACTTCACTGCATCAACAAGTGAAAGAAGGTGTTGCCTAGCAACTAGCATCCTTTCTATATGTAGTTTTAATTTAGAACATTTATGAGGCTGTTGCATCTGAAAATAATCTGGATTCCCAGTCCATTCACACTTATAATTATATGACATTGTATACATTAATACGGGATTTAACACGTTTATTGAAATAATTACACAGTTAAACTAGCTCCAAATGACTTCTTAATGGAAACTCAGCTAAGACCCATCTGCTCATACGCTGTAACAGCGTCTCTAATTAGTGTCTTTTGTTTCAGATCGGATGGTTTCCTTCAACCTACGTGGATGAAGAAGGAGTGCAGTAGAGCTGCCTTCAAATCAGGAACCGTCATCTATCTACTGTTCTCAGAGAAAATTATTCACTCTCCAGGAAAATAACAGAAAACAAAACAAACAAACAAAAAAAGACTTTTGTTGTTGCTTTTGCTGGATACTCATTTTCTCAGTGAGCATTTCTATGCTGTTTCTCTATCTTCAATTATGCATCAGCTTTGCTTTTGTTTGTTTTTGTCTTTTCTTTGCAGGATGTCCTGTTTAATTTTTGTACAGAAAAAAAAAAAAAAAAAACACACAAAAAAACAAAACCCCATCTTGCTGTGCGTCCTCTGCAGAGGCTTCACTGAACAGTAAACACAGCAGCTCCACTGACTCTGGATAGCTTTACTTTGAAAAGGCTCCTCTTTGTTGCAGGTCTATGCGAGGTGAAATAATTGTACAGTATAGATAATTTATTGAATAGAGATTATTATCATTACAATGATTAATGATTATTGTGAGGATTTTAGCAACAGCAAAAAATCAGATGAGGAAAAACAAAAAAAAAAGACAAAAAAAAAAGACAGATGCTCTGTTTTAATGTTGAGAGATTTTGCCTTAGTTGTCATGGTGATGCCTTGTGGGCTGACACCAGTGGAGGGAATTGACTTTGTGGACTGGTTTTACTTCTCATGTATGCATGTGCCCATGTGCGGCCCACACAAACACAAACACATACAGACCAATGTACAGTACGGTGCCTTTGAACAACGGTCGCTGCTTACCGAACCTCGACATCAGCCGGTAAAGACCGCCGCCATCCCCGAAAAAGACAGTCTGTTCACATCCAAAGGACTTCAGTATCAGAGGGGGAGGGGCCTGAGCTCCCAACCCCCTCCCAAACCAACAGGCTGACGCATTTACCTCCCAACTGGAGACTGTACGGACTAACAGGCAGTTGGAGAGAGAGAGAAAAAAAAAAAAAACTACTGGAGGTTTTTTTTGTTTGTTTGTTTTTTGGTCAGAAAACAATCACCACTCACATCAGTCATGGCATCATACGTTTATGGGTAAAATCAGCCGGATGCAAAAGGGAATCATCCAGACATTCCACCTGATAACTACTTCACACTAGGAAATCTAACTGTTCATTGTTTTCTTTTATTTTTGCACAGAATCAAACATGTTTCTTAAGTTTTGAGAACTGGACCAACACTCTTTTGTTGTTGTTATATGAAGCCAAATTCAGCCATGTTTTAATGTCTGCATGGATTTAGACTGATTGTTATGATTTTTGTACTTTGCCTTATTTTGACAGTCGATCAGGTGATGGGGTTTATTTTCAGTTTTATGGTCACTGTTAACCTTTTGTTTTGTTCATTTCGGTGCTGCACAGACTGGTGAAATTAGAAGATCACAACCTGAATCGGAAGATCTGAACCTGAAGGAAACAGGAATCCACTGAAGGAGCCAGACTGACTTTCTAGGGGAGCAGTGTTCATGTTTTCCTTTACTTACAGTGGCAACAATATTTGGCATCTAATCACACAGTGTATTTGCACATAGAATGCATAAACCCCTCTGTTCTGACCAGATATATGCATTTTCAGACTCAATTTTAATTAGTTGAAATTTATTATAAATGTACAATATTGTAACGTTTAGTAACACATATTCACCATTAACTAGTGTATTATTCAAGAACAATGGCATATTGGCTCGTTATTAGTCACCATAAAGCATTTATTAAGGCCTTATTCTCCTAATATTACTGCATAATAAGTATAGATAGTAAGAACATTAAGGATCCTTGTGCATGAATTCAGATTTGAATGTATTTTACTCTTAGTCCTTTTCGAAATGTAACCATTAACTTAAGAATAGGGTGTGTTAATTGTATTAGATAAACCTAAAGTTAAGGGAACCTGAGTGGGTTATTAAATGTCAAACTACTGGTGAATTAAATAAGCAAAACCTCACTTTGTAATGAAGTACGTGTTCAGGGTTGTAAAGATATTATAAAGACATCACAGAGTGTAAGAATAGACTATAGCTATTGAGTACGATTAAGGGAGAATAACTGTTCTTGTGAGTAAAACATATTCAGGATCATGATTCATGCAGATACATGCAAAAATACAATTAATTAGGAGGCTACTGAGGATATGGCTGTGCAGAATAAGACCTTATTAAGTAATAATAATAATAATAATAATAATAATAATAATAATAATAATAATAATAATAATAATAATAATAATAGCTGTACAAAGCTACACTCATTAGAGTTGTGGGTGACAATCTATAATTTGATTCTCAAATACAGGCTGGGTAAAAAATAAATAAATAAAACATAATACAGATAAACTTCTGGTGTGTGTCATGATGTGTTGCCAGTTAAGCATCATGTTTACTTCTACGTATTGAATTTTTCTATATTTAACAATATAATCTACATCAAGGTCACTCACCTGAAATGTTATTGTCACTGCAGGTGTGTGTCTTTTTTTTTTTTTCCAGCAGCAACTGTCATTTCGTTAGCCTCTTAGCATAACCGCCTATCACAGTTATTATCGTTAACGAAAATGAATGAAATGACCAAAACTAGAATTGAAAAAACATTTTCGTTAACTGAAATAAATAAAAACTGTAATTAAAAAGAAAAAAACAGAACTAACTGAAACTGTATTGTGTGTTTACAAAACTAACTAGAACGGATAAAAACGATGGATACAATTCCCTTCATTTTTGTCTTTGTCAATGTCAGATTGATACGAAAGCGTTTTATTTCGCGCGAGCAATTTTCTCTGCTGTCACCATATGATATTTAAGGGTCCGTCACTTGTGGTTTCCAATTGTCTTCTGGTCCCCACTCTCTGGAAACATGGAGACTAAAGTCGGGAAAAAGCAGCAGAGTCCTGTCTGGGATTTATTTGAATATGACGGAGAAGGAGAGAAAAGATATAAAAAAAAAACTAAAACTAAGCATTTAGAAAATAAAGAAGACTAATAAAAACTATCAAACCTGCTCGAAAAATGAATTAAAACTAACTGAATCAGAGAAAAAAAGTCAAAATTAAGTAAAACTAAACTAGAATGAAAAATCCAAAACTATTAGAACCTCGCTGCGTATGTCATTTTTTTTCAGGTCATAGCCAATGTTGCAAAATGAAGCAGCAGAATTGGGAGAGTAAAGTTGTGCAGATATCGCAGTTTTTTAGATAATGATGCCATGAGGCTAACAACTTATATAAACTAACAAACAGGACAAGAGGATAGCATTTAGACAATAAAAGTTCTGTTAAACGGTGAATGGTGTCTATCCACTGAAATACTACAGAACTTTTATTTTGTAACGGTTAAGGAAATGTTATATCTGTAGAAAAGTGCATTGCAGTACTTTTAACATTGTGTGGCTCAGAAAACACCAATTATGACCATTTCTAAATTCTTTGTAAAGACCTGGTACATTCTGCTGATGAGAAAAATAATTATACATTATCTAACTCAGTGCGCAGCTGATACTTACTGCATTTGGCCAAAAAAAAATTTGATTTCATTGCTTCTGTTAAAAACATTGTAAAACTGGAATAACAGTGTTATTCATCGCAACATTCTGTCATAGTGAGCTTCAACAAATCAGTGTAATACAAAATGACAATGTTAGCAGTTTTTTCACCTTGTAAGGCTTATACTGAACAAAGCACATTGAGATCATAGTTGATGTACAACCTCTGAAATATACTCATAATAAAGTACTCTATTACAATAATAATAATAATAATAATAATAATAATAATAATAATAATAATAATAATAAAGTAATCTTAAGTATTTGCTATTAACAAATCAATGGTGAATATGTGTACCTTAATATAAAGCTATTTTCTTTGGGGTTTATAGCCTTTACTTTCCACAAACATTTTAGCATTGATTTATTATTGACACAGTATAAAAATGTGCAAATCAAAGTTTTAGTCAGTTTCTTTTTTCTTTTAAACAGAAAGTCTTAGATGGTTGTCTTCCCAAAAACAAACAGACCCTGAAGTAAAGTGCAAACACTGAACACAACCGCTCTGGCTGGTTCACAAAGACTGATGAACGGAGCTGAAGATGCAGATGCGTTTAGTCTCTAAACTGTTTGAGTGTCTATGATGTGTGTTTTTGCAAAGGCCAAACTGCCCCCGGAGACACACCGCCGTCCTACCACCCTGTGCGGGGGAACCAATGGGAGGCCTCCGTGCTTCTAGAACAAGGAGGGGATTTTAGTCGCTGTTTATGTAGTGGATAAAAACCCATTGCATGTGGCTATTAATATTTTCAACTCCTGTCAGTACATCCTCAAAAAAAAAAAAGTACTTAATCGTGTACATTTTTTTGAATGGTTGAGTATTTCCAAATGAGGTCTATCATGAAATAAATATTTCTCTTTTGATTTAAGTTTGAGACTGATTTGAGTCTGTGTCTTTAATATTTTCAGCTGGAAATGTATCAAAAATATCTGCTACTTTCCACTATTTTTCATTCAACAGCAACATAAAGTCTGTTATGTTTTAAACCCTTTCATGCATGAAAACCTTAATCAAGATTTTTCCAGAGTGTTTTTATTCATCTGTACGCACAAAAAAATGTGATTGAATTTTTTTTTTTTTTTTTTTTAATGAACCTATTTTTCATGGTGCTACAAAAATGCCCACTCAGCTGAACACCGTTGGTTTAATTTTTGAAGCAAAGAAACACACATTTACTGACATACTATGTGAAAACTACAAAATGAAAGCATTTTTAAACTCCTGAGACCCAGCAATGCATTTTTGTCCCCTGTAGGGGACAAAAGTTTGACAGTTTTACTTGCTGTCCATTGCAAAGGACATTCCGTTAAAAAAAAAAAAAAAAAAAAAAAAAAACATATATATATATATATATATATATATATATATATATATATATATATATATATATATATATATATATATATATATATATATATATATATATATATAAAATTTAAAATGTATCTGAAGAAAAAAAAAGAAAAACTGTTGCATTATGCGGTTTCTAATCAAGACAATTGTTTAATGGAAAAAAGCTAAAATTTTCATTTTCCTGGGTCTCAGGAGGTTAATGCTGCTAATTTGATGTTCTCTCACATTTGAACATACTATAATACTAGTTATTACTCACTAAGATAATATGACAAAAAATATTTTTTGGTTAAAAACAAAACCCCTCTGTAAATTAGTCTTATAATAATTAGCAATTGATTTAGATAAAAGAACAGGAAAGTTACAGTAATGGTATGAATGTCAGTGTATGGAATGATGTATAAGCATCCACTGTGTTGGTTGATATGCAAATAAAACAATAAAACCCATGAATATACAAGAGAACAGCTGTAGAATAACTGTCCACTGGAGTGACCACTATGCATGAAAGGGTCAATGCACTGTTTAACCCTTTATAGGACACTCACTGAAATAGTCTGAAATTCAACATTTCAACCTAAGTGTGTTATCGGACATCATCATCATCATCATCATCATCTACCGCCTCGTTGGTTGCTGTGATAACAGTCTCCCTCCTCTTGCCATAAAAGAAAACTGACAAAAATCACTCATATTCACTATTTACAGCTTCAAAATGTCTATTAAATCTTTCTGAATATTGTTATAAAACCAAACATGCTTCTGGACATCACTTAGGCATGGGATTGGCTCCATATTTAACCCTTTCATGCATAGTGGTCACTATGGTGGACAGATATTCTCCAACTATTCTTATATTCATGGGTTTAGTTGTTTTAATTCCATGTCCTCCTGAGACCCAGCAAGGCATTTTTGTCCTCTGTAGGGGACTGAACTTTGCAATGAACAGCATTTTTTTTTATTTTTTTTATTAAAATTGTCAAAGGACATTCCATTAAAAATAAATAAATGAAAATAATTTTAAAAAATGTATCTGAAAAAACTTGCATTTTGCAGTTTCCAATCAAGATGACTGTTTAATGTAAAAAAGCTAAAGATTTTCACTTTACTGGATCTCAAGAGGATATCAACCAACACAGTGGACGCTCATGCATCATCTACACTGATAATCAGACCATTACTTTAACAGCTAATTTTTTCAAACAAAGTTTTTTTTGTTGTTGTTTTTTATGTATTGTCTCCATGAAATGAGTAAGAACTAGTATTAAAGTATGATAAAATGTGAGAAAACATCAGATTAGCTGCATTAAAAATGTTTTTATTTGATAGTTTTCTCACAGTATATCCCTTTATGGTGATGGGTTTTCAATATACAGTTTGTGTCTTTGCTTCAAAAATTTAACACATGGTATCCAGCTGAGTGGACATTTTTGTAACTCCATGAAAAATAGATTCATGAAAAAATTCAATTGCATTGTTTTTTTCATGCCTAAATAGGAATAAAAGCACTCAAGAAAAAAAAAAAAAAAAAATCTTGATTAAGGTTCTCATAATTCATGCATGAAAGGGTTAATGTTTGAGGAAATTACTAAAAACAGTCACTTGCTGGATAAAGGGTTAATTCCACCATCAGAAAAAGTCATTCAGTACAGAATCAGTCTTGCACACTGAGTCCAGTATTTAATCAACTATTTGCAAAAGAAAATACATACAATATTTTTGTCACTGCACTGAAGATGGATCAGCATTAAAACAAAGTGTGAACACTGTCACAGCCATGTAAGACTAAACCAGAGGAACCTGTCTAGGAGCTGTCCTCCCTCTGCGTCCTCGCCCACATGAATATTATTATCTGACCTGTTGAAAGGAGGCGATATGACATGAAATGATACTGTGCAGGTGTTCAAATGCAGTCTGATTGGTCGAACAAGTTTGACAGATGTAAAAATACACAGAAACTTGAGCTTGTTCTGAAAACTTTAAGGACAGTTCATGAAAGTTCAGTGTGTAGTCGGTGTGTAAACGTGATGACACATCATGAGCTTGTACAGTTTGGGAGAAAAATTACTGGGTGAGCCGTGTACCTTTACAACGCATCACAAAAAAACACTGCATTATGTAATAGCTCAAACTTTTTCACTCCCCATTTGGACTTGGATTAATGTGTTTCAGGTCTTTAACCCTTTAAGAAATAAGAAACTACTCTTACATCACTTAAACTACCATCAGTTTGTAAAGAGTATAATTTTTAACAATACCTCATTAGATACTGTAGTGATTATTGCTCAATGCAGGACTTTAGCGACTGCGAATGTTGTTAAATACACTGAAACTTTCTAGTGGTGTGTTTGAGGGTTCTGTCATAAAACCACTAGAGGGATCCAACCTGTTAGAAATTAAACCCTGAGTGAGATTTTCATTTTAGAAACACTGGACAAAAAAAATCATACTTGTATTTATAATAAGATTAGTGTCGACTATAACACCAGTTTCATTATATTCAGTAGCTGGGATGTTTCATTTAACTTCCAAAACTTTTGCAGTTTGACACCCAAAACACAAATTTTATGCATTTTCAAAACCCCAGCTCACAAAACACATCATGATTTACTATAAAGATCTACATTAATAAAACTAAGCAACTGGTAAGGAACCAAAACATGACTATATATTGTACATATGATAATGTGCAAAAGTCCTTGTCCAACATTAGGTTTGTTGGTTTAGTAAAGTTCACACATATGCATCTCTAAGTCTCTGTATTTAGATCCAATCTGGATATATGTAAAGCATGTACAGCAGGAAAAACAAACATTTAAGGGGAAAAAAACATCTTGGCTAAAATTTACTTAGAGGGTCAAATGAGTGGCCGTTTTTGTCAAAAAAAAAAAAGTTGTAAGAAATGCATAGAACTGTGTTGAAATAATGCTAATACATTTGTGCACAGACTACTGATATTATTTGACAGTGGGAGCTATATTTTCAGAGATATTGGATTTTGAATAGCACGTGTATGTGAAAACTTTCGGTGGTGGACGGACGTGACATTACCCATGATGATCTGGTCAGTACCAGTACTTTATTAGTAATAAACTTATATACTTACTATTGCTAATTATCCTCTTATTCATAAATGTTAGTATTGTGGATCTAAAACAATAACAGCTGACACAAAAACACAAAATGTGGCAGTGGACGGATGTGACATGGTTGTTACAGATCCCATCATACTGATGCTCGGCAGCCATGTCACCGTTTCCACTAATGATCCCTGTACAAAAACTAGTATCAGAATTATTTATTGTATAGTTTATCATCATACTATACAGTAAATAATATAGAATTGTTATTATTAGAAAATTGTTGATTTCAAAAGTGACGTGTGACATTCTTCATGTATGTACTGGCGTAACATAAGCAGGATGGATCAGCACCATACTCCATATTACGACCTGTAAAAATAAAACGTGATATGTAGTATATAATCTTATAAGATACGTTGGGGAATCTAAAAGAATAGAATATTTGTTTTTCAGGTAAATTCAGTTAAAATATAACTTGGCCATTTGTGACATAAAAATATAGTATTATGAAATTGTACATTTTTGACCTGAAAACATAGTTCATATGACCATCAACATGTTGCAACAGAACTGAAATCCTGTAAATTTGCAGAACTTGCATTTACCAACACAAAGTTCCTTTGGGGATTCACTTAGATTGATTTCTTATGCACAAAGACATATAAGACCTCTAAGCAAATTTTAGCCGATCTATAAACCAAAGTGGTCGTATTTAGTGTGACCTCCCTTTGCACATAATATGTCTTTAATCCTTTTGTTCAGACAATATGAGATTTACTGCATTAATTTCCTGATATTTTTACACCAGGTTTCATTCAACACATGCCAGATGTTTCTAATTGTTCGTGCTGCTTCTTGTCATGGGGTCAGGGGTCACGCTAAACTAACTGTAGCCTCTGAAACCCAGTTGCTCCCATTACCTGAGGCAGCTACACAACGCTTGTAGCAATAGACACTAAAAGCTCAACAAAACCAACTGTTAGACAACAGAACACAATCCAGACAACAAGCATTTAAATGAACAAATATCTAAACAAGCTAACAGTCCGAAACCAGTGTTTGTCATGAATAATTTAATAAAACAGACCAATGTGCCAAACTTTGTAGCGCTAAACTAACACTAAGCAGATTCAGCAGTTAAAGTATTATTTCTACCAATAAAACTCACTAAAGGGGACAAAGAAGAGCAAAAATAAAGGTTGCATGATGAAGCCATGATCAGACATGTCATCTTACTTTTGCTGTTTTCTGATTATGACTTGGTTTAAAGGAATGAAGTTTCTGCTATCAGCTAATACATGACTGTTACACTGAAATGATTCCCACTGGAAACAAATAGCCCCAGATTTAACAGGTCCTTTACAACCCAATTACTTTAGTTTTTGTGTGTTTTATCTGAATGAAAGACAATGAGAAATGAATGTATGGTCATTTGAAATTGCTGAATATAAAGTAAAAAATTCCGCTTGTTTAGATAGATAGATAGATAGATAGATAGATAGATAGATAGATAGATAGATAGATAGATAGATAGATAGATAGATAGATAGATAGATAGATAGATAGATAGATAGATAGATAGATAGATAGATAGATAGATAGATAGATAGATAGATAGATAGATAGATAGATAGATAGATAGATAGATAGATAGATAGATAGATAGATAGATAGATAGATAGATAGATAGATAGATAGATAGATAGATAGATAGATGTTTTTTGACAGATAAAGTGTTGACATGATCAAAAACACCCATATTACCTTCAATGATAACTCACTGGCCATTTTCTCAATATCAAGTTTGCAGAGTGGGGTCTTGGTAAGAACGGTCCCAGAGAATGGATTTTCTAAGAACGCAAATCTCTAATTGAAACAGCTGTGTAGCCTACTTGTGAACTTTATTTCTATTATCAGTTCCCTAACACATTTCTCTCAAATCATCACAGTGTCACTCAATTTGATTTCAACACATTTGTACAACTACTTACATGTCATTTATACATTTTGTATATTTTTCAAAACGGAAATAAATGTTGTTGAATTCCATATTATGATAATAAAAACATTTCTTACTATTCTGCCTCTTGCTCGTGTTCTAACATTATATCCCATCACCTGGTGACAGTCATCTACTCAATTCAACATTTCTGAATCTAGTTATGACAGAAGCTGCCATATAATCGAGAGTAACACGATGTGCATCTTGGATTATTTGCTGGCCAAGTCTACACGAGCCACCAATCGGTGCATCCTTGGTTTGAGCTAGGAGATAAGAATATCTGGGTATTCCATGTGTTCTTGGTTTATGCAAACTTTCAAATGGATCAGTATTTGGACCACAACTGATGATGTTTCACGAGAACGCAAGAACAGTCAAGAACATTGATAAATAGCCACTGCTCCTTATGTGTGCTATGTGCTAATTGCTTATGTTAATGCTAAGTACTGTATATATAATATGGGTAAAATGCAGATGGAACTCTCCTACAGGAATAATAAAGAGAGTTGTTTATTACATAATGCAGTGTATTATTCTATTTTTATCAGAAAAGTACGAAAGCAACATGTAGTAACCACTATTATATGAAAAACTATGAAGTAATATTATGTACTAATTCAAGCTGTGTGGTGTATTAGTACAAAATGAGGTGAAAATGTATTGTATTTTGTCAAGTTCCTACACAGCAGTGTTTTTCCAGAATGTATTGTCAGAGGCAGTTTCATAACTGAAATAAAAATGGTAAATATTATATGTAGTAAGTTGAGGATATAAGATCCACTGTGTGTCATCCTGAGGCACTTTTATTGGACAGTGTTATAAATTCATCACACGGCTTTGAAACTCAGTTGGAGCTTAATCAGAGAAAATCACATTGTGCTCGGTGCTCACTGTTCCAGATTCTCAGTTTCCTCAGTCCAAACTGCCATCAGGCGCCAAACTCTCCTCACACTGCATACCCGTCCTTGCTGTTGTATTTGACCGGTGTATATATGTGGCTGCAGGTGGTGGATGGCGTGCGAGCGTGTCCTTCATCCAAACAGCTCGCCTCGGTCTCGCCTACGTGGCTGTAGGTGACCTGTGGGTGTCGACCGCTGCTTCGGTTGGTTCGCCGACTGACCGGGCGGCTCTCAGGAGGCGGAACGTCCTCTCTGTTTGACATCACAGCAGAGGAGAAGGAAAACAATGAGCATGTTAGAGGATTTGTCCACCCTTAGAGATATTTCAGCTCAGTTGTTTTTACTCCGGGAGTAACAACTTGATTCTATTTCATGGTAAAAGTGGTTTAGAAGGGAAGCAGACATACACTGTGTTCATAACATGAGCTTTACATTCATTTTCTTAATTTTAATCTGTAGTGGGGCTGATAATATTCATTCTGTTTTTACCCAGACTAGCTTTGTTTTACTGTTAACAGATACTTTATATTTTTGACCATGTCTTTAAATTTTCATGAATCCTAAATTTGCTCTAATTATATCCCACATTTATTCTCTCTGGTAATCTCAGGCACAGGTGCATTAAATTTACAACAGAGAGTATGAATAACACTTTTATAGCAGTTTGATAATTTGTCATTTTTCACAAAATTAAATTATTATTTTCACAATTGCATATGTAAAAAGTTGCTTATTCCTGACAGAAAATGTATTACGTTTGCTCTGTTTTGTACATTGATACATTTAGATCTACAGTACAGTACAAATTTAAGACAACAAATATGTAGTACTACACAACACAAGCCATGTGTGAAAATGTATACAATCAATTATTTAAAGGAGTGATATTTTGCCTTTTTTAAATGGAATTATGCATTTTAAAACACTTCCCTGTGGTCTACATAAGCTGTAAATGCTATACTTGGGTCTGAATTCTTCATTAATTCAACTCCACAGGTCCATCTTCAACCCTATTTCTGAGTAATGACACCAGAAAGGTGGTTTTGAGCGCTGGCCCTTTAAATGCACATGAGACACTTCATGCCCCACCCCCTCCAGGTTGTTGGCTGTGCTGCTCTGTCGCATTCAGCCACTTGCGTTTGTTAATACAGCTGAACGTTTAAGGTAATCAGCTCGAAGTTTGGACATATTTTCAGTATGGACTACAACCGCTACTGCTGATAAACATTTATGTCGTACTCGGACAAATGTTCGTCGGAAGTCTTGACCTTATATGTGCAAATGTCATGATGTAACTAGTTCTAGAAGTAACAAATTAAGCAGGGAGTCAAACGGGTTGTAGGAATAAACTTGATTTTTTCCAAAATCAATATGAAATATCTTTGCAGCACCTGGAGGGTTCAAAGTCAAACTTTTTGAACTATTAGGGTCCAAATAGACAAATAAATGTACCAAAGACTAATAAAAGTGGGTTTAGCAAAATATGACCCCTTTAAGACATGCCCAATATTTTCTGCAAGATGCTAAAAACATAGGAAATACTCCAATTCAGACCTGCCATTGAAAGATCTGGCACTTTTTTGAGGCTTTTATGCAAAAGCTTGTGTCCCGTCTCCTGTGTCCTCCTCCTGTGTCCAAGATAACCAGTTTTGAAGAGCACAGTATGTAGCCTTACCACTCAGTTATCAGAGGGCAATGACAAATGTTGGAATAAAGGGTCAAATAAACTTGAAACCCTTCAAGGAACATTTAGATGGACTTTAGTAATCATCTACGACAGTTTTTAACAATATTTGATGACATGTCTAAAATGACCATTTTTGGAGCGCATATAGCCTTAGCAGTTGGCCACCAGAGGGCGCAGATGATTGTTGGAATAAAGGGTAGAAACAACGTGAAACACCTTAGGGAATGGTAAGATAGACCGTAGTAATTATCTGGAATACTTTTTAACCATATTTGATAATATGTCCAAAATGACCATTTTTGGAACACCTAGTACATCCTAATCCCTCAGCCCCCAGAGGGCACTGATAAATATTGGAATAAAGGGTTGAAAACAACTTGAAACACTTCACAGAACGATAGAACAAAATAATTACCTAGAACACTTAACCATATTTGATGATGTGCATAAAATGACAGGGTAGAAACACCTTGAAACGTGTCAAGGAAGTTTTAAATTGACCTCAGGAATTATCTAAATATCTGATATTAGATGATGTGTTCAGAATGACTATTTTTGACACATACATACAGGGTGTCCCATAAGTCTCCATACATAGGAGACATAATACATTCCATACATATATGGTTCTAACATGTATTTCTTTATATTTCTTCTTTATAGTTCTTCAGCAGTGGAGGACACGCATTGTAATGTGTTCCCGACAAAATGGCAGTCATATAGAGCATATTATATAAATAAAAATGGTTTATGTCAAGAAACGTTTATTTTTCCTATGTATGGAGACTTTATGGGACACCCTGTAGTATAGCTGTATTACTTGACCACCAGAGGGCACTGATGAATAGTAGATTAAAGGGTTTAACACAACTTGTGGTATCATGGACAAGTTTTTTGGCAAGAACTCATCCAAGAGCTTCTCAGGTTCCATCTAAATACCAAACATGAAGGAGACTGGAGGATTTGATGAAGAGTAATTATGATGACACTGATGCACAGACGGAAACACACATGGACACAGTAAGGTACAACAATACCCCTGTGCCCGATGGCTGTGGGATAAAAACTGACCGATCAGACTCTGCATCCCATAAACTGCTAGTAGATTTGTTTCTGGATCTGTACTCAAGTCAGAATCAAAAGACCCATGTATGTTTTGATGTCTGTTTGGATCACCTCCTTCTAATAGCCTTTTTAAAATCCATTTCTTTGGATATATGTGCCACGATACTGCCGTCCAATGAACTGTGAGCAAGGCCTAAGAAAATCCTTACATACCAAAGCTACGATAAAAGTTCAGTATTATTGGAAGCGCAGTCAAATTGTTTGTGAGAATGGCCAACAGGTGTTTCTGTGGAAGAGATAATCTTCTGGGCAAAGGTTCCTGTAGTGCAGTGGTTCCCAACCTTTTTTGGCTCGTGACCCCATTTTAACATCAAATTTCTGGTGACCCCAGACATTCAAAATGGAGACTTTTTTTTTGTTAAAATTAATTTGTTTTTGATCATTTTTCGTCAGTCATCGTTTTTGATTTGTTTGCTATACTATGTTGCAAATAAACGTTAATTTTAGATGACATTTAGTCAATATAATGTATATTATTATGGACGGAGGCAGAAAAGCCAGGTGTAGATTACTGCACAAAGTGAGAATTTTATTTTCCTTGGTCAGGATATGTACAGTCAGCCCAGTTTGGATTTACAAGGCTGACAATTAATACTGAACAAACAATAACTCAAACTATGAATTATGAAAGAGCTGCAGCATCTGAAACTGACCACAATGAACATTTGACAGATAAACAGTACCACAGTGCTTCAGTTTCAGCTTCAGTTTGTCATGTCTTTTATGGATCGTGATTGTCTCAACTCACCAATTATTTTATTAGTAAGATGTTTTGTGTTTTTTTGGGTTTTTTTTATCAATTACTAAAAATTTCAGGTAACCCCATTTGAATTCCAGGCGACCCACGTGGAGTCCTGACCCCAAGGTTGAAAAACACTGCTATAGTGGTTTCTATAGAACCCAAGGTGTGTGTGTGTCCATTTGACAAACGAGGATGTACCTCAGCTCAGTTTTTTACACTACTTGTAGCCTCCCCTATTCATTTCTAAAGACTCATGCAAGAGTGTATAGAAGCTGAATGAAACACACAAAATTTTATGCAAATGAATGTAATTTATGTTGTGTGTTAAAATCCTCTTTGTGGACAAAGTTATGGAATCTTATAGGTCAGTCTGATCCAATTAACAACATTTTTCAGGGGTAATACTTTTAAATCGGTCAAATTGGACCGGTGTAACAGGCCAAAGTTAACCCTGGGTATATTCTGGTCGGGGGAACTCTTTAGCCTGTTACACCTGTACACAACTTGAGGATTAACTAAATACTGTTTTATAATTTTAATTCTCAGTTGTATTTCTGTCATCTGTCTTTCTTTAATACATTAATGATATCTTATTCTTGATTCACTCGATCAGTTTCCGTTTGTCTTCTAGAAAAGTAACTATGAAACAGTACTGTATTCAGCGGGTTTCTGTCTGCAGTTTTATTCTTTTATGCTGATATTCATACTCATTGTGCTTGTATCTGAAATAAAATGTGCTTTATAAATAAAAGTTTTGCTTAAACTGAAATGTGAATGAATCGACCTTCAGTTGTTTGTAAGGATTTTGTGACAGGGATAAATAAGGCTTTCAACACAATTTTGTTTTTGTTCAGTTTGAACTTGGTAAAATGATCATTGCCTTGTTTGTCCTTGACCAATACAAACTTGACTAAAATGCTTGTCATGCGGTATTTGTGAAAGCAGATTATGCCTCTGCTCCTGCTCTCCCTCTCTCCTTCCACTGCTTCTTTTCTACTGAAGGATAAACTTCAATCTGGTGTTGATTTCAACTGGCAAACACAGACAAGAATCGCACAGTTACAATCTCCTCTCATCTGCACCGCTGCCAACACTTGGGAGCTGCTTTGCATTCTGCGTTTATGTCAACTTTGCAGTGTTCGCTGGGATCAGCTCAAGTGTCAGAGAGTCTGATCGCTTTTTGGCATTTTATGCTCCTGTTCAGGCCAAGGAGTCTTATTTCTGCTGCTTAAATGACTAGATTTACTTTTGTTAAAATCAGAGGAAATACATTTTTGAGATTTGGGTTTGCTCTGATTGAATGAAACATCTATTGGTTGGATCTGTTATTCTGCACATAGAAAAATACAGCCTCTCTTTTCCTCATAGTATTGTTGTGTAGAGGAATTATATTAGTGCAATTCATTCCATCTCATATTTTTCTGTTTTATTTTATTTTTAATATTTGCCTTTTACAGTTAGTTTGTTAATGTTGTATCTAATAAAATTCCACAAACAATACATGCACCTAGGGGATTTGGGGATTGATTTGACCACGAGATGTTGATCAGTGGCCCTGTATCTTACTGGCTTGTTCTATCAAGAATCAATAATAACTTGAATGCACAAGGTTCTCAGGTTCTGCAGTTGTGTTAGTATAACGCAACAAGTTAAATTCAGGTCCATGTATGACTTTGCATCAGTGCTAAGTGGTAACTATACTGATATCTCTAACAATTTCTATTTTATAAGCTATCAAAGTATGGCCCATTAGAGGTAAAGGCAATGTTTTAATATTTTAAAAAAAAAATATCATAAAAATGTCAAAAATCTAAATTTCTCCTGACTGTAGAAACTCCATTAAAAAAAAAAAAATGAAAAGAATCCACCCTGTAGTTTTAGAGAAGAAGATTGTTGAAAAATAGAAAGTGGTGACCTTGAGTTTGACCCTTCAAGGTCACTCAGGGTCAAAAGTCATGGACCCAAATGAAAGTCCATATACGACTTCCTATCAGTGCTCAATAGTAACTATACTGATATCTCTACAGGGTTTCCACAGGTGATTAAAAAGCATTAAAAGTCATTAGATAGATTGTGAAAATAAAGGCCTTAAATGCCATTAAAAAGCATTAAATTCGATGTCCAGTGGCCTTAAAAAATTTAATATACTTAATGGAGGAAAAAAAACCCAATGTTATTCACAATTTATTTTGATTATATAAACATTTAATAATTTTGATTGAAAGTATAGTGTGATGATTGACAGGCGGAACCCTTAAATTGGCTATTGTTTATGGCTGATGCACAAAGTCACGATGTTTGGAATGTAACATGCTGTAAGCGTGCTCATGCTGTGGCGAAAGTGTGGAGGGAATATTAGCAAATATCGGAAAAAATGGGAAAATGCAAGTTTTAGCAGAATTGACTGGAGGAGGGACTATTCAGAACCTGGTTCAAGCCTGTCAAAGGAAACCATCATGTAAATGTAAAACTATCTGCAGTTGGACACAGGCATTAAATTTGTTTAAAGTGGCATTAAAAAACATTAATTTAGAATTGCTGATACCTGGTTTAACCATTTCCATGTTTTAAGTCATCAAAATATGGTCCATTACAGGTAAATAGGCAAATTTTTAATATTTGCCAAATTCTTCAAAAATCAAAATCTCAAAACTGTGCACAGACTTCGTAGACATCGTCCAAATCCAACCTGTAGTTTCGTCAGAGATGATGTTTAAAGAAATTGCTAACAAAGACTATATCAGACAGTGCTGTCACAATGGCTCATTGGCTGGTGAACTAACCAGTCCAGTTTAACTTCGAAAAATTACTAAGAACCATCCTGTACACCTTGTTTCTAAACTCTTGCTGATGCTCTTTTGTCACACATCACTAACACTTTTGTTCACCCTGAATCTCATCTTCACCTCCAATCCAACCTGTGCATTGCTCTTAACAGTCGATCTTAAATACTTATCACACAGGTTGCAAAATTTTACCACATATGTGCATGACGGTCACTATAAGAAGGTTTTTCTCTGAGCCATTCATTGTTGGATGTTGGTGTTAACGTTCTGGCTCCTTAACCCATAAAGACCCAAACATCCAAATGTCCAAAGTCTGATCTAAACTGTTTTATACCTGTTGATCCATTAATCCTATCAATCCATGTAAAGAACTGGTGTAAAATACAGTTTGTCATCTTTTCATGGTCATCAGATATGACCCATTTGCACTGCATGAAAAGCGGGGTTTTTGTCAGTTAACGTCACTGTAAATTGCTTTGGAACTTCAAATTAACACCTATTAGTGGGAATTTACAGTCAGCACCGAAAATTCTCTCCAACTGCCGGGAATTGCTGTGACATGAGCATACAGTGCAGGCCAAAAGTTTGGACACACCTTCTAATTTTCTTTATTTTCATGACTATTTACATTGTAGATTCTCACTGAAGGCATCAAAACTATGAATGAACACATGTGGAATTATGTACTTAACAAAAAAGTGTGAAATAACTGAAAACATATCTTATATTCTAGTTTCTTCAAAGAAGCCACCCTTAGCTCTGATGACTGCCTTGTACACCCTTGGCATTCTCTTGATGAGCATCAAGAGGTAGTCACCTGAAATGGTTTTCACTTCATAGCTGTGCCTTGTCAGGGTTACTTAGTGGAATTTCTTGCCTTATTGATGGGGTTGGGACCATCAGTTGTGTTGTGCAGAAGTCAGGTTGATGCACAGCTGACAGCCCTATTGGACAACTGTTAGAATGCATATTATGGCGAGAACCAATCAGCTAAGTAAAGACAAACGAGTGGCCATCATTACTTTAAGAAATGAAGGTCAGTCAGTCTAGAAAATTTCAAAAACTTTGAATGTGTCCCCAAGTGCAGTCGCAAAAACCATCAAGCGCTCCAACGAAACTGGCTCATATGAGGACCGCCCCAGGAAAGGAAGACCAAGAGTCACCTCTGATGCTGAAGATAAGTTCATCTGAGTCACCAGCCTCAGAAATCGCAAATTAACAGCAGCTCAGATTAGAGACCAGATGAATACCACACAGAGCTCTAGCAGCAGACACATCTCTACAACAACTGTTAAGAGGAGACTGCGTGAATCAGGCCTTCATGGTCAAATAGCTGCTAGGAAACCACTGCTCAGGAGAGGCAACAAACAAGAGATTTATTTGGGCCAAGAAACCCAAGGAATGGACATTAGACCAGTGGAAATCTGTGCTTTGGTCTGATGAGTCCAAATTTGAGATCTTTGGATCCAACCGCCGTGTCTTTGTGCGACGCAGAAAAGGTGAACGGATGGATGCTACATGCCTGGTTCCCACCGTGAAGCATGGAGGGGGAGGTGTGATGGTGTGGGGGTGCTTTGCTGGTGACGCTGTTGGGGATTTATTCAAGATTGAAGGCAACCTGAATCAGCATGGCTACCACAGCATCCTGAAGTGACATGCCATTCCATCCGGTTTGCGTTTAGTTGGACCATCATTTATGTTTCAACAGGACAATGACCCCAAACACACCTCCAGGCTGTGTGAGGAATATTTGACCAAGAAGGAGAGTGATGGAGTGCTGCGCCAGATGACCTGGCCTCCACAGTCACCGGACCTGAACCCAATCGAGATGGTTTGGGGTGAGCTGGACCGCAGAGTGAAGGCAAAAGAGCCAACAAGTGCTAAGCATCTCTGGGAACTTCTTCAAGACTGTTAGGAAACCATTTCAGGTGACTACCTCTTGATGCTCATCAAGAGAATGGCAAGGGTGTGCAAGGCAGTCATCAGAGCTAAGGGTGGCTACTTTGAAGAAACTAGAATATAAGAGATGTTTTCAGTTATTTCACACTTTTTTGTTAAGTACATAATTCCACATGTGTTCATTCATAGTTTTGATGCCTTCAGTGAGAATCTACAATGTAAATAGTCATGAAAATAAAGAAAATGCAAAGAATGAGAAGGTGTGTCCAAACTTTTGGCCTGTACTGTATATAAGTACAGTATGTTTACCAAACCATTTCATTTCAGACCGCAGTATTTGAAATTATAAACTTCGTTTTTACAATGGCCGGATGTCGTCTTTCGTTTACTCCGCAAACTCCTTTGCGTGGACTGGGTGACGTGCCTGAGCAGACAATGACACAACTTTCTCAAAATCCAAATCAAGACTTTGAAATGAAAACACTGTCCACTATTAGTGGGCTGTCTGTCACATCCCTGTCTGCTCTGCTGCCTCTCTCTCTCTCTCTCACACACTCTCACCTCCCAATCAGTTAACTCCGTTCACCTGTGAGCACAGCTGAACCTCATCAGGCTGGGCATATATATTCATCCCTCTGCCCTCTGTTCTTTGTCAGATTGTTCTCTACCTTTGTGTGTGACTATCCAGCATTTTTCCTGCCTGAACCTTTGATCCTGATGTCTCTGACCTGCCCTGCTTGCTGACTGGATATCCACCTGCCTGTGTCTGACCACATCTCCCTGCCTGCTCCCCGGTTAACTGACATGCCTTCTGTCCCTGACTACGTCTCCTGTCTGTGCTCCACTGGCTTTCCCTGTTACCGACCCATCGCCTGTCCCCGACTCACCTGCTGCCTGCCCCTTGTCTGTTGCTTGTCTGCCTATGAATAAAGACTGTTCCTACAGAGCTCCTGGTTCTGCACTTGTTTCAGTCTCGTCAAATACAACAACAAACGACAGTTTCAGGAGTTTTCAGCAGACGTGAAGCAACAGCTGACGGACTTAAATGCCAGGCTGGCATTCCTGGATGACCATTGAGACTGTGGCTGTGGACAACAAAAAAAAAAAAAAAAAGGCGTGCGCACAGTCCAAAAATACTGGTAATTTTTTTTACCGCAATGTAATTAATTACACAATGTATGACGTTTTACTTGTAGGAACTGAATAAAGTACTGAATCTGTCACATTGACCTGCTTTAACCTGGAGGTATTTCTTCCCAAAAGTGACTTATTTTGTCTTGTATTTTTTTTTGGAAGCTGTGCGCTGTCTGTATAATAAGGCCCTTTTCCACCGCAGGAACTTTCCACATTACCCTGAACTTTCAAAAGCGCTGGTGCGTTTGCACCAAAAATTACCTGGGTAAATGACTTTCCCCCAGCCCCGAATTTACCCCGAAGAAGTTCCAGGTAGGGAGGTAGTACTTTCCAGATTACCAGGAACTTTTAGGGGCAGAGCTGTGTGCTGAGAACGCTGATTGGTGGACTACACTTGCAGCGTTCTACAGTCTGCTCTGCCGCCATAAAGCCACTACACGGAAGCAAACTTTCTTTTGTTTACTACAGCTGCCTTCGTTTGAGATATTGTACTTTGGAAAATGGATCCCGAAAAATATGACAAGTGGATGGACAACGAGGTCCAGGCTCTTTTGAGCATTTACAGTGAAGAAATTCAGAGTTGGAGTCGGCGACGTGAAACAACCGTGTCTATTTAAAGTTAGCAAACAAGGTGGCAAAGCTGAACATTACACACTCTCAAACAAATTTGACAGAAACTCAAGAAATTAAAACAAGACTACAAAAAAACTGAAGGACCACAATAGCTGGAATGGATCCGACCGCCATACCAACAAGTGGTATGATCAACTGGACGCTATCCTGGGCCACAGACCTGCTTATACGATGCAAACAAAGGACTCAGCAACTTCATTACTTGAAAGCATGCATGGAGCAACGGTGGTCCAATGCATTGAAGGTAAACCACAGAAATATTCACTATTTAGTTCATTATATGCTGTAATAGTACTTAGCGGCACACACAATTTAGGCTGCGTTTATACATAGCTGGGTATTTTTTGTAAACAGAGATTTACCCTCTCCGTATTACACAAAAAAAAAAAAAAAAAAAAAAAAAAAAAAAAAAAAAAAAAATCGGAGAACCGTCAGTCATGTATGGTAACTTTTAGTTAGAGTTTTAAACATACAGACTCGCTTCAACTGTAGAATGAATTAGCTTTACTTTCAGGGGGTTGTATAGTATGGCTACATCCCAGAATTCACTGCTCAAGACCATTAACCAATCAGAATCCTGAAAAGAATTTTAAAAAAAATCGTTAGTTCCACTATGAACCTACTATGTGTAAACGGCCTCTTATGTTGTTGCCGTGGGCTGAATACTTATTCTTTGTGTTTTGATTTCCAGCTGAAGTGGAACAGGCAGGCTCGCCATTTTCCGACGCCGTGAGCGTGAGCTCCTTTGGGCCCTCGGCCGCCAGAAGCCCTTGATCCTCCTCTCCAGTCCCTCTCAGCCACCCAGGAAAGCGAAAGAAGGAGCGGGATCAAGGATTCCTTGAGGCACTTCAGGAGATGGAGACGAGGAACCAAGAAATGTTGAGGTCCAGCATGGAACAACGCGACCGGTTTCATGAACAATTTATCAGCCAGCAAGCAGAGGAAATAGAGCTTCGCAGGCAAGAATTCAACCTGCTTCGTGAGGAAGCACAACATTTTAGTCAGCAGGAAAGGGCCTTCCAGACAGGATTTCTGGCAGTCCTGGGTAGGTTTGTCCAAACACTTGGCCAGATGCCACAGATGTTTATTTACTTTTTATTTCTGTAAATTTCTTTTGCACCTTTGTTTAATTTTTTTAATAAAAAATAACTGCCTCACCTAATAGTGTCTGTTCATTTACAAGGCATCAAAATGTGGAGTATAACTACTAAGTAATATGCAAGCAGATTTAAATGCAGGCATTTGAGTAAATCTGTGACTTTAGGTTTAACCTGAACTACATAATGGGGAAAAAAGGACCATCCCTCACACTTTAAGTTGGGTGTGATTTAGTTTAATGACTGAGAATTTGTAACTACATGTTCTACAGTTTTTAAATGATTTGGTTGTCAGTGATGTTATTTCACCATCACAATGCTTAACAGTCAAGCCCGGATTATCCATATGGGCAACTGGGCAATTGCCCAGGGGCCCACGACCTCTGAAGGGCCCTGGGTAGCTCGAGCATAACGAAAATATCTGGTTATCTTTTGCTTATAAATGAAACTGTCCGCTGCCTGGAGCCATTGCACTGCACAGAAACCCTGCTCCTGCTGTCTGTGACCGTGAGCTGAGACCCTCTCCTCATTGGTCAGTCCAAAAAGCAAATCAGCAAATCAACGTGCGTGCACTGAGCGGGATGAGAGACGTCAAGAACTATGCGACATACGTACGCGAATCAAAACGATGTTTACATTGCACTTACTTTAACTCTTGTTGAATTCTGAGGTGACAAGGGGATTTCTGTTTAAAATTCATATCTGATTCTATCAGATTATGTTTGTGTTTTGTCTGTGGGCTTTTTCTGACGATTCAATACATTTGTATTGGCAAAAAGTGTTCTTAAATAAATACTGGATACTTTGGAAATGGTTTCTTATTTATTTTTTTGTGAAAATGGAGGACACTTCCCTCTCTTTCTAATGTAGTGGATCAATTTTAGATTATACTGATGCTAATGTGTTTTGTTTTCATATCATCATATGCAAGTGAGTGGCCTTGACAAGATGCTATAGTGGTGCACTTGTAGTTCTACGAGCATTTACACATTTGTACATCAAAATGCATTTGATGGATAGTTAGATATTGAAGTATGGGGTATATTTACATATATTCCTGGAACTTATTCTGTATTTTGCCAGATTACAGGGATCCTAGGGTTGTGATGATGGGGCCCTTGAATATTGTTGCCCAGGGTACAATGAAGTGTTAATCTGGCCCTGTTAACAGTGTATCAAGCTATAAGTAGTTAAAATGTTTCATAATACTAAGACATTGAGAACAGTTTTATCCTAAAAATGAAGCCCTTTGGCATTCACACATTCAAAGGCAAAGATTAAGATAAAAGTGTGCCTGGAGTCAGCCTGAGCGCCCGCTAAATTCCTTCGACAGTTATTTTTCAAAATGTATCACCTCTCTGTAAGTAGCTTTGGCTTGACATCTAACCTGGCAGTTATTAAACGTAAATGTATAAAAATCTGTTAAAATTGCAAGCACTTAAATTAAGTCAAACACCTTTCAGACCATGAAAACACAAGATTAGGAAATGTTTATTTTAAAAAAGGGGTTATTGTTACACACATGCAAGTACAGTTGGTATTTACACAGCTGAGTTCAAAGACTCCATTAGAGCTGTGCGTGCATGCAGCCCCTCTGCCTCCACAGAAGCAGACTGAACACCTTCAGGCTGCTGCAACACAGTGCGATGCCAGTCCTCCATGAAGTCGTCTCCATTCATCTCACACTGGTTATGCAAAACACAGCATGTTAAAACCATGGACTTAACCTTGATAAGGTTGCAGTCATTGCGTTTTAATAAGCATCTCCACCTGCCCTTCAGTCTTCCAAATGCGTGTTCAACAGTTATTCTGACTTTGCTTGTCTTGTTGTTGTAAGCCAATTGTTGGGTTGTCAGCCTGCCATTGTCTGTGAAAGGTTTCAGCAGCCAGCTTTTTAAGGGACAGGCTGCTTCACCAAGGAGGTAATATCCTACCTCATGTCTACAAATGTTCTTTGTTTCAAAAGGCTGCAGCAAACCCCTGTCCACAAGATCCCACAATCCAGACAAGCGGAGCACTCTAGCATCATGTAGGCTTCCTGCAGCTCCAACAAAAATATTCCAAAATAGCCCTTTTACATCCACCACAGCCTGCAGAATGATGGAGTGCCAACGTTTGTGATCAAAGTATTTGGTGTGGTATTCCTCTGGGCATAGAATGGGGATGTGGGATCTATCTATTGCACCCACACACTGTGGCAGGCCCCATCTTCTCTCGAAACATGCTGCCATGTCCTTTAATTTCTCACTGCTGGGCAACTGTATAACTTCAGCCAAAAGTACTCTCTCGACCGCAAAACAAAAGTCATGCACACAGTGGCACAGCGTCGTAATGTCAACTCCAAACAAATGAGAGATGCTCCTGTACTCCGAAGTGGGCGCCAGTTTCCACAGATCTATGGCAACCCTCTTGGACAAAGGAACACAAAGGCGGTAGATTGTGTCGCTTTTCTCCAGCTCTGGTCCAAGATGGCAAAGATACTGGAAAGTGTTCCTGGATACTCGAAAATTCTTTTATCACAATCGGTAGTATTCCCATATCTAAAAACACACAAAGGTGCCAGAATGACTTTAATTAGTCATGAGTTAAACTTTACATTTATTTTTGTTAAGATTTTTTTATGCGTTTAATTCTTACCAGTTGTCTTCTTTGTTGTCGATGGTGCAACCGCATGTCATCCATCTCATGATCCATCTCTTCAACAGCTTGTAAAAGCCGCTTTGTTCTTCAAATTTTGTCTCCAGGCATTCGCAAATGTCTCTGCAATGAAGGCCTGTCTTCTCCCCATTGCAGCTCGCAGCGTTTTAATAGTAATGTGGAAAAATACGAGAAACACCACAACTTCAACATCCTCCATCCTTGGCGTTTTGTGTCGCACAAATAATGATGGTTGCTTGTCTGTCGCCTTTGATAACATCATTGGGCTTTTTGGTCCTTCAGCTTCTTACCGCCCCCTATTGGACTGGAGGGGTAGTACAGTTTCTTTTACCACTTCCCGGTATGTCAACCAGATTTGCATACATTTCCCCAAACTTTCGGGTGCGGTGGAAACGCAATTACCAGGAACTGTTTTACCCAATAAAAGTTCCTGGTAATAAAGTTCCTAGGCGTTTGATGGAAAAGGGCCTATAGTGAGGGAAATAGCTGACGGAATACCCCACCACCACCACCACCTCTGACACTCCGTTTCTGGCAGTTTCCGGCATAGCGGAACTTCTCTGTAAACTAATGATAATTGCTGGGAATCATTGCAGTTGGTGGGTGTTTACGGGGCTGATAAGCTGGTTTTTCATGCAGTGTTGGATGTTCAGAGGCTGCGTTGTTACTGTGGAAACACCGTATCTTCTACAACATTGCTTGACAGTAAAACCCATAGAGTTGAATCAATGACAGTGGATGGAGACACTAGTTTTCTATTCAGTTAAAGATTGACATTTTCAAACTCTTTTTCTTAAGTTTCCTTCGTTTAATATAACCTTCAACTTTAAGCTGAGCTTTTATAAACATCTACATGATCAGTAAGTTAAATATAGGAAAATACCAGATTCTCATTGAAACAGTGCAAAAAACACAGGATATTACAAAAAATGCGATTAATCACTTCAGAAGGGGTACATTTAGTGGAAAAAATTATTTTGGGAACTGCCACAAAAGTAGCACTGGGTCTTTATGGGTTAACTGTTCTAGAAGCTTCGATTAAAGACTGTCTTAAAGGCTTTATTTCTTTTCATTGCATCCCATGACAACACCATAATGTGAACCTGAAGACCTTTATGTCTTCAATAAACCTTCCACTTACTTTTTCAGACCTGATTATGTTCATCGCTGTCCAAACCACACATGGAATATCAGAATAAAAACATAAAGCAGTTCTGAGTTCAGGTGTAATGGAGCTACACCTGAAAATGCAGACCATGTCCAATGGAAAGGTCAGGAAGGACAAGATGTGACCAGGTCCAGGTCTTCAAAGTTAGGAAGTCAGTGGACTTCCACACCAGAGACCAGGGTTAATGCCTTTTTTCATGCTGTGTTTGTGTCCTCTCTGTCTGTCTTATTTAAACCACTTTCCCTCACCTTAACCAAGTTATTTTTATGCTACACTGTCTTGCTGTCTGTTGGACCATGAAGGAAAATGTTCTGGAGGTTCTCTGTATGTCAAACTGACATCCTGACCGAGCAGACCAGGTTTAAGTATATGATGAGATGGGAGTCAGAATGTGTTCCTTGGGTTCACAGAATCTAAATTTAATCTGAATGCAAACTCTCATTTTATCTTCATTTTACTCTAAGTGTCTTCAGATTGAATAAAAAATTTTTCCTTTTGTTTCTTCAGAATTTATTATTTAACATGTTAAATTCCCACCTAATGCTACCATGTAAAATCCCAAATAAGAAATAGTTAGAACACTATGAAAGATGCGAATGGAAAAACACATTCCTCAGGATTCTTCAGCCTCCAGGATTCATTTTATAATTAAAACACTGAATGAATCTGAATGTATTTCAGTGAGTAAAGTGTAAGGATCTAATCTGTACTCCAACACCACATCAAGAACCGTGATTCATGTAGACCATGGAGAACCTTTGTCCAAGCCACAGATGCCAATGCAAAGGCAGTTTTGTCTTAGTTCTAGAGTACACAGTCATCTTCTCCCCAAAAGACTTAGATATTGATTGGTCTGAGCCCAGTCCACATTTTCACTGAGTCGTCCAGAGAAGATGATGATGGTCTGAAATATCCAAATCCCTTTCTTGGTTCTTTTGAGGAACATTGGTTTTTAACAATTTTCTCAGGTCCTTGGCCCATGTTTCCTTCTAATGGACTAAACATTTCCTGGATATTTGCTGCTTTTGGACCAAATCTTAATGACAATCACTTGTGCCCATCACCTGTTTCAAACCTCATGGCTATTTTATCATTTTAACTCATTATTAGTCCTAAATTCCTCTTGATTTTAAGTTTTCTTAAATGTTTTGCTGTTCCTGACTGGGAGAAGTGAATGTATATCTTTAACCTCATAGAATAATTGCTCAAGTCATTTTTCAGATCACAGCCAAAATGAAGCAGAAGTGTTAGGAGAGTAAAGTTACGTAGATATCACACTTTGGCCAAATATATGACTTGGGCAATAATATGCTAAAAGGCCAACAATGTTTACAAATCAGAATACTTTATTAATCCCAGGGGATTAATAGAGTGTGTTACAGTTGCTCTGTGCAAGAATAATAAAAGTAGTAGGCAAGAAACTATATCAAATTTTATTTATGTACTGGTAAACTTCCCAAACAGGTGGATTGGATGGAGGGGTTTCGTTGAATACCCTCCACATTCAGACCTCACACCACTAGACTTTTTTTTTTTTTTTTAAATGGGGATACCTAAAAGACAAAGTCTACGCTATGAGACCTGCAACAGTCACTGAGTTGAGAGCAGCCACTGAACATGAATGCACACAAATACCAAGGGAATTGTTTGGTAATGTGTGTGATTCCATTGCTTGGCGTTGTCAGCAGTGTCTGGACCAGATAAAATAATAAAATGATGTTTGTAAATTCTATTACGTTATTAAAATTCATTTAATTTTCAAAAACACCTACTTTACAATTATCTAAAGAGTGTATACATTTTTTGGGACACCCTGTACTAGACAAATACTATCAATGTGATTAAAAGAAATGTAGATAAGTGTGCAAATGAAATGACGCAGACCAAACAAAACATGATGTATATGACAGAAATAACAGTCCATTTTAATGTAATTATCTCTCATACTATTCCATTTGTTTTGTTAATTTTAGTTGCAGATGCCTGGAGGCACAGCTGTACCGTTTTAATACTATCCATGACTCATCCTGCTGCAGTGTTTATGATCATCCACATACTGTAGTAAATGACAGATGAGTGGATACTGCTGTCACTGCCATCTACTTAAACCTGAACTTCTCCACGTCAGAGATGTGCTTCAGTCTAGTTCAGGATGGCGTCTTCAAGGCTTTTCCGTCTCCTTTACAACAACACTGTCCTCCCACATCTGCACCGCTCCCATGTCAATGTTTGCCTTGAAAGGATGTGGGCTGTTTTCAAGTGCATCAACAGTAATTTCAAGTTCTTTTGGAGAATTGGGAGAGAAGAGAACGCTTCCTGCAGAGGTATCAGGGTGGAAGGCCGCCCATCGAACTTTGTCCCTGCAGCAGCTTGGCATTCAGCTCACCAATTTACTTCATCAAAAGACAGACGAGAGCCTGAAAACGAGCCTTCTGTTAGAGGCACGGTGCTTTATTCTCCGCTTTCAGACTCATTTACTGTGTGCAAACATCTTCACTACTGAATCAGCCTGGAAATGGGAAAATCCAATACTTTTTTTTATGAATTGATTAAATTTTCTTAATCATAGTTCAAAAAGAACATGTTAAATATCTTCTTACAAAATTATCTGAGCCATTTATTCTGTAGTATTTTATACTTCTACATGGATACATTGGTACTTCTATTTTTCCATATACTATACTCTGCTCTTTTACAGCTTTAGCCACCTGGTAATTTGTTATAATCAAGTGTCAAATACTGCTAACCATTTAAGCACCAGAGTTTTTTTTTTTGTTAATATTTAATTTTGATAGAGATTTCAAAATTTTACTTATTAAACCAGCTCAGAACCATGCCTTTCAAAATAGATTTTCTTCATCACTTTGAAAAGAAGGGGGCATGTGTCTGCCATTTATTGGTGGGAGGGGGTAACAAGATTTAGCAACTATTTGGAGTTATGGTCCGTTTCATTCAGTTTTTGTTTTGTAACCTTTATATAACCAGGTAAGAACTGATTCTCACTTTCAATAATGACCTGGACATAGAGACGAACAACCAATCACACCTACGGGCAATTTTGATTAACCAATTAACCTACTAGTGTATGTCTTTGGATGGTGGGAGGAACCTGGAGAACCCGGAGAGAACCCACACAAACATGGGAAGAACGTGCAAACTCCATACAGAAAGGTTCCTGTACTTGGAATCGAACTCAGGACCTTGTTGCTGTGAGGTGACAGTAGTAACCACTGGAACCGTGCCGCCACAGCTATGTTGCTTGTTGCAATATTGTGACTGTGGCACTTAAAGGGTTAATATCCTTGGTTATGCAAGTAAAGGTAATGGTTAGCATAAGCTTTCCCATGACCCCTCACACTTCTGTAACCCACCCCTTCATGTCCAAATATGGTCACCTCTGGCTTCAAAACAGCATCTCGGAAACCAATCTGTAACACTGCGACAACCCTCATACGTCACATGCATTGATAGGATTAGTGGTACAACAATTATTAAACATTTTAGATCAGTAGATGTTTTTGATCAATGGCAGTTGTTTCAAAAAGTCTATGTATTTATTTTACTCAAATCTAAACCGTGTCATTTTCCTAACCTTAACAAAGTGCTTCAACTGCTTAAATCTCTACATCTACAGGAGATGGGATGAAAACTTTTGCGTTAAAGCCCCCCAAAAAAAGTACTACATCTTTCAACAGATCACTTTCATGATGACGTAGGACGTATGCTGCTCACGCACCTTGGAGGCAGAAAGCACGCTGAGTTTGTAGCAAAGCACTGACTGCAAGTGTGAATAATGCTGTCGTCTTGCTGTGCCGTGGGTTGTCAGAACAGAAAGATTTAATCTTCTACAGAATTCCTGCTGGCAAACATCCCTTCCAGAAAAATCGACGAAAGTTATGGTTACAGGCATTAAGACGCGAGAACTGGTCTGAGGAGGAAATTCAAAATGCTGGTCTGTGCAGTGCACACTTCAGATCTGGTAAGTACTGGAGATCTACCATAGAGAGGACCAGTTAACCGGAAATATTCCATCATTGACGGATTTTTTTTTTTCCTCTGAAGGCCAAAATTCTGAAGGCTGTCTGTCATTTTGACAGATTAAAATACTGAGGGTAATCGTTGTTTAGCCAACTTTAGCCAAAATTAGATGCTACTTTGCTAGCACAAACTGTGCAGACAGCCGAGTCTCCTTAGTTCTTTTAAAGCCCAGTAAATGTGATGGCAGTGATAAACACGGTGAAAAAAAGAGGGACTGATACGGTGAAGGATGACAGACAAGCAAGTTTTACACCAGTTCTGATGGCATTTGGTGTGTTATATGTACACATTTTCTACCTTCCATGTGTTATTTGATGGCATGTCAATTTGTGTCCAGATCTCTGGTTCACATAACCTGAACCCTAACCCTCAGTGCATGGGACTGACACTGTGTGAACATACACAAGGACAGTTTAGAATGTCTACAGCAGTGGTTCTTAACCTGGGTTCGATCGAACCCTAGGGGTTCGGTGAGTCAGTCTCAGAGGTTCGGCGGAGGTCAAGACACACACTCGACTCATTAGTCGGGTGTGTGTGTCGGGCTAGGTCTGTGTATGTAAACAAACGGCTTCGGAGACTCTTTCTCTGATTGACATCCAATATACGCGGTGTATTGTTGTTGCTTATAGCACTACAACACATCCAGAAGTGTTTATAATCTCTTCCACTCGTCTGACGATGAATTATTTGAGTATTTTCCATATTGTTGTTATGACTTTTGCTACTTCCTGTTAACCACGGAGGCAGCCATGTGTGGCATTTGTTTACATTTTTCGGTCACCGCACTGGTCAGTTACAATCATGTGACGACCGACGCACCGTGGCGGATGGAGAAATCGTATTATGCTAAAGCCGAGCTAGTGCCATAATAAAACAACGATCACAAAAATACTGAAGGAGTATAACGAGAACTTTTTTTTATACACTACATGCAATTATCTTTTTTTATGTCAAAATTGCGTGGTTCGGAAAGTTCGGAGCGAGATGAAATGAAAACCAGGTTGACCTGAGCCTACACATACAGGGGTTGGACAAAATAATGGAAACACCTTAAAAAAAAAAATCAACAAAATATAATTTAATATGGTGTAGGTCCGCCTTTTGCGGCAATTACAGCCTCAATTCTCCGAGGTATTGATTCATACAACTTGTGAATTGTTTCCAAAGGAATTTTAAGCCATTCTTCAGTTAGAATACCCTCCAACTCTTTTAGAGACGATGGCGGTGGAAATCGACGTCTTACTTGAATCTCTAAAACTGACCATAAATGCTCAATAATGTTGAGGTCTGGGGACTGTGCCGGCCATACGAGATGCTCAACTTCATTAGAATGTTCCTCATGCCATTCTTTAACAATTCTAGCTGTATGGATTGGGGCATTATCATCTTGAGGTGAAGGTGTTTCCATTATTTTGTCCAACCCCTGTACATATACACAACAGCAGAAGTCACACTGATTTGCAGTAAATATTCATTATTATTGTAGCCTGATGGAAATTAGGTGATGGGTGTGTGTTAAAATGTTAAAAATGATAAATAGCATAAATACAATAAGTTCATTATTGGAACACATAAGGTTACAAATTAAAACCATTTCAGTGTGGTTGTACTAAAAAAGGCCATGTCTTTGTGAAAAGGTATGTAATTTGTTGTAAGTTCATGCACTGTATTGGTTTTGTTCTTTGAGCACAGTGATGTTAATGCACAGTTCATTTTGTGCACCAGTAAAACATATGCCGGTGTCTTGAATTTGAAAAAAATCATTTTGTATTTTTTAATAAAGAAGGGTTCGGTGAATGCGCATATGAAACCGGTGGGGTTCAGTACCTCCAACAAGGTTAAGAACCACTGGTCTAGCGCAACCTCTGCTGCCCACCCGTCTGTGCCAGTCTGCTTTTCTACTATGGGACAGCCTTTCCAATGCAGTTAAGTCAAATTATGCGGCCGTGAAAGAGAAGATGGGATCGGCTTTTGGACAGAAACAATTAATGGACAGTTTTAGAGCCAACATATTCACTCGTTCAGGAGTTCCAGGGGTGAGCCTGGAGGTGTACATGGCTGATGTGAGCCGGCTGGTAGCTGGTACTGGTGTTTTTGCCTCCGAGTTGCACGCGCATCACTGTCAGTAAACAGTGAAACTCTTCTATAATAATTGAGGTTTACACAAATGTACAGTTTCATTTTTTTTCTAGCAATTGGGTGGAATTCTTTCAGCTACTTTCTGTATTTTTAGCATCTCTTAGAAAATATTGTGCATGATTTAACTAAGTGATTGAATACATTTTCACAGATGGCTTGTGTTTAGTCTGTTTGTGTTATGCATTTGTTGTCTTAAAATCGACAGTAGAGATCAAAGTGTTTGCATTTCCTGTATTTGTGAGCACTCTGAACTGAAATTTCAATATACAAGACAGAGCAAATTTTTTCTTGCACTTTAATCTGTTACTGCCTTGACTAGTGAATTCTCCCATTGTGGGATCAATAAAATGTAGTGTAACTAGGGATGGGAATCAAGAACCGGTTCTTTTTGAGAGCTGGTTCCCAGTAGCTCGATTCCTTGGAATAGTTTGCCTGCCTGCTTAACGATTCTGCTTCTCGATGCTGCCTTCGCTGTGCATGCGCGATGACGTCACATGTACGCTGCATTGTTTTGGTCAGAACGTGGCCAACATGGTGTTGAGGCAGAAATGACCTAAGAAGATGACACCAGGTCCACTTACTTGGAACACTTGCAAAGCTTCCATGTCTTCTAAAGGGTGGAATCCCTCCAATATCCTCAAACATTTGTCCACAGCATGTGAATCATTTACAGGAATGTCACGTATTTGATACTCTACTTAGCGGTGCTTGTGAATGTAGCAGCAGAGTGAACACTGGGTCGGTTTTGATGTGGGCAACAAATGTCGTAACTCCTCAAATACAAATTTCCGAAGGTAAGAAGGGAAAAGAAAATGAGGTGCACAACAATGGGAGATGAGCCGAGCTGAACTGGTTCAACGTAGTAGAAATGCGGCAATAGAGGAATTAGTATAGCGTCCTTAGTTTCACTTTCACTGTACTGTTTGTTTTGAATGACCTTTCCTGCTAATACATTTATTGACATTTGTAGAAAGGGGAGCTATCGATCTGCTCCATTTTGCTTGGAGTTTTTCAGTTGCACTCTGAGCTGGTCTTGAATAACGCGATATAGATCTGTTAAATGTTTCTTCTCAGAAGAAATATTCACAGGCGGAGGGTAGGTTACACCGCCAGGCTTGAATGTGGAAAAGATGCATATTGTCACATCATACTGTATTTACGTATCTGTGGGAAGCCATATTTTTATGCATTGTGAGTGGGATTCAGTGAACTTTTGCAGGAGAGGAAGTGTTTGAACACAATAAATGTAGGGTATGGGGATATTTGTTTGAATACTTCTACTTTAACCCCAGGAGAGCTACTGTAATCGCTTCTAAGTCTTTTATACTGAACCAGACAGTGATTTACAGCACTGTGGATGATTTTAAAATGTCAAACAAATACAAAGACAGACTTTAGCTTTAACTGGAGTTCTCATTTGCTTCCCTTTTCAATGCATCAAGTAAAATAAAGAGAATCACTGTGAGGCATCAGATCTGTGTTCTCTACAGTATCTGTCCCTCTTGTACCTGTTAGATTTGGCTTAAATTTAACCCATAAAGACCTAAACTTCCACTGGTGACCAAAACCATCCACTGGTCTAACATGTTTAATACCTGTTGAACCACTAATCCTATCAATGCATGTAAATAATTGATGTAAAGTGTAGTTTGAACATCTAAATGGGTCATCTGATGACCATGAAAAGATTACAGAGGCTCTGTAGTTACCATGGATACACGGTCATCTTCTACAACAGGGGTCGCCAAACCTGGTCCTCCAGGACATCATCACTATCCTGCATGTTTTAGATGTTTCCCTCTTCCAGTCCACCTGACAGGTCATTATCAGTCTTCTGCTGAGCTTGATGATAGCCTTATCATTTGAATCAGGTGTGTTGGAAGCAAGGTTATTATCATTAACGAAAACTAACAAAATGACAAAAACTAGAACTGAAAAAACATTTTCGTTAACTGAAGTAAATAAATATAATTAAAAGAAAAAAAAAAGATAACTGAAACTGTTGTGTGCTTACAAAACTAACTAAAACGGATAAAAGTTATGGATAAAATTCCCTTCGTTTTCGTCTTTGTCAATGTCAGAGTGATACGAAAGCGATTTATTTCGCTCTAGCAGTCACCATACGACACTTGACGGTCCGTCACTTGTGGTTTCCAGTCGTCTTCTGGTCCCCACTCTACCAGGAAACATGGAGACTAAAGTTGGGAGAAAGCAGCAAAGTCCTGTCTGGGATTTATTTGAATACCACAGAAGAGAAAAAGATACGACAAAACTAAAATTAACACTAAAACTAAATGTTTAGAAAAAAAAGAACTAATAAAATCAAACCTGCTCTAAAATGAATTAAAATTAACTGAATTAGAGAGAAAAAAAAAAGTCAAAACTAGAATGAAAAATCCAAAACTATTCTAACCTTGGTTGGAAGACGGATTCATCTGAAACATGCAAGATAAGTAGTCCTTGAGGACCAGGGTTGTGACCGCTGTTCTATAACACTGAGTCACGAGTAAAACACATGTAGTTTAACAAATGACAGTGAATGGAGGCGTTTATTTTTCCATTCAGTTAATGATATTTTACTAAAAGTCACTTTTCCTTCAGTTTTCTCCATTTTGATATAATAACCTTTGAATTTGCTGTGTTTATGAACAAAATTTAATATAGGAAAATACAACAAAGCAATGAAAAACTAAATACAGAGGATTTTACAATAAATGGTGATAAATCACTTAAGGTTAAATGGAGAAAAAGTTTTATTTGGCAACTGACACAAAAATAGCACTAAACTATAGCATCTTGAAAGTGTCCTTCCTTTTCCTTTGACAGACTGAGGCACAGATTGTAGATTTCAGGCAAAGATAGGCAGATGGACGAAGAAACTTATTGCAAAGGGAGAAGACAGCACCATTGTTTATCTCAGCGCCTTATGTTTTCTCATGATGCAACCAGATCAAAAAGACAACTTCAGATCAAAATATCTGCCCAGATTAGGGCAACTCTGGTGATATTCTGCATTTTTACTCTAGTCGAGAAATGTGATATGACAATCTTCAGCCATAGTCTCATGTTCAGTTATTCATATTGGCTGTGTTTTCTATAAAATGTTGAGAAAATTTAAAGCAAACTTTTAAAAAATTGCAACAAAAATGCAAATTGTATGCATTTCCATGAACTGGTTTGGAGTTAATTATTTGGATTGTGTTGCGTCTCCAGTAGGTGGAACTGCACGACAATGCACATGGTGATTTAAAAAAAAAAAGCAAAAAAACAAACAAACAAACAAACAAACAAACAAACAACACACCTCTAATGAGCAAGACATTTTTTTAAAAAAATTTGCACTATGAACATTTTCCGACCTGAAACGTAAAAATGCACATTAAATATGTTCATGAATGACTGAATTATTCGTATTAATTGTATCATATTCTAAATGTTTGAGGTAAAGAAAGAAAATCATAAAGACAGTGTTTCGTCACCATCCTAGAATAATTGCCTATTATAATAATTGCCTATAATAATAATAATAATAATAATAATAATAATAATAATAATAATAATAATAATAATAATAATAATAATAATAGCAATTTACAGTTATATCATGACACTTGTCCTCATTGTGTTGTAGTCCAGCCTCCTGTTTTAGGAACGAAATGCCTGAATTCAATGTGTTCCAATACTTCTGTCCATATAATGCATTTTGCAGTAATGGTGATGTGATGTTGTCATTATGGTGGAGTCTATAGATTATTTTTCCCACACCTCTGAACCTGAATTATAGAACTGTGTAAAAATGAAAAAAATAAATAATAAAAAAAAACACCTCAAACCAAAATTAGGCAAGTTGTTTTAGTAAAGTTGTAACGACCAAACAGTAGAGGCTCTTTGTGTTAGGATTCAACAAGATGACTGATTGATCTTTTAGTTCCATTTGCTTACATACAAACATTTCCTGCATTATCTTGTTGCATCTGAAAAAAAAGAGAATGAGAAATAAATAGTGTGAACCTCATAGCATAATTGCCCAAGTCATACACTATGTGAGCAAAAGTATTTAGATGATATGTAGATAGACACATTGAATTCGGGCGTTTCTAACAGGGGTCTGGGCTGAAAAACTATCATGACAAAATAGTTTTATGTAGTGATAAATATAATTACATTGGTTAGTTTGGTTTAAATTGTTATCTTTACTTCCAAAATGCTTCAGATGGTTTTTACTTAATTTCTCTCAACTTGTTTTTTTTAAATCAGTGACTATGATTTTAAATTTTCATTCATTTTCTGACCTAATTTATTTCCACTAGGGTCATTGGAGCCTATCCCAGCTACTTATGGGCAAAGGCGGGGTACACCTTGGACATGTCACCAGTTCATCACAGCTGACATATAGAGACAAACATCACACCTATGGGCCATTTAGATTAACCTATCAGTGCATGTCTTTGGATGGTGGGAGGAAGCCAAAGTACCCAGAGAGGTCCCACCCCCATCAACCGGTGTTATGTTCAATTTTCTACCTCTAAATTTCTAAAAATATTTTTATGGTCTGACTGTAAACAATAATGTTCTACCACAATTAACAATTTACTTTCCTCACATCTTACTTAGAAAGAAAAATCTCCCATTAAACTTCAAAGAAACATTGTTTATAAACTATATGGACAAAAATATTGGGACACATCATGGCTGCACATGTAAAATGTCCTGTTCATGCTAATTATCATTATATTTCCCCCAAAACTAAAAAAATCCAACAGAACATAGACCGGGATCGCAAATTGGGAAACAAACTGCACAAAAACCAAGTGGAGGTTTGTTAAACTTAACTAAAACCCTTTTAAAGGAGTTCTAAAAGCAGATGAAAAATGATATTCTCAGTCTCCCACCAAGTCTGTTGTAAAGATAGAAAAAAAAGAAAAGGTGGGTCTTAAACTCTAGGGGGAAATTGGTGTCACTGGTTAGAAAGAGGAGACGATAAAAGGACAGAAAGTGGCCAACTCAAAGCTAAGTGGGGCTGAATGTCAGACACCAAAGGGGATGTTGCTTTGTGGACAGCTCACAGCCAACTGAGCTGGCACTTCCAGCTCCTTTTAAAGCCTACCTGACTAATTACAGCCAGGTGGGGGCACCACAGCAGGTGAAGCTGATAACCACTAATGACCTGTGGCCATGATCCGAAAACCCAGAGGGAAACAACAATAGTGGGGTAATCTGTGGCTGTAACAATAACCAATATGATATTTATTACAATATAAAACTACATTATGAATAATCTACAAAGTCAGGACCATTTTAGGTATCTACAAATCAGAGACTTTATTACAAAAAAACATTTAAGGATAATACAACAATTGGAGATGAAATCCTGGATATTTTCCAAAAAGCGTATAATGATGGTACCTACTGTGGTGGAAAAATTTACTTTTTATATTTTATACTCTTTATATTTTATACTGTTAGTACATCTTCTTTTAATGCTGAGTCATTAGTCATTATGTGTGATGTTTACCACTCTGTAACACCCCCAACCCAGGAACGGAGTTCTTGCCTTGAGTTAAAACCCAAACACCTAAATGTCTGAATGTGTAGATAGAGAATGGCGCCTGCACTCCAGATTGGATCCAAGCAAGGTTAGAGTGGAGAGGTCATCATGACCTCTTCACGGAGCAGAGAAGGAGTAGTATGGGGTGGTACGAAGGAATGACATCATAGTTTGAGGGGGTTGGATTTGGTTCTATATAATCTTTAGTTTTCTCTTGTTTAAGCAGACTTCACTTACAGAGTTTCTCTGTGATTGACTTCTCAATAAATGCATTTATTTATTTTAACTCTAACTTTCTCTCCTCCTCTTTGTGTGTGGGTTATCAGTTGAACATTTCCATAACAAATTGGCGCTGCGAGCAGGGTTCCATGTGTGCTGTCGGGCGGGGGAACGGAGGTTGGTGGACTGATCATCCTACGGGCCAAAAAAGCGGCTGTAGCCCCGTGGTAAAACGACACCGCAGACGGGGGACCGGCCCCGAGCCCCGCCCGTCTCACCACTGGAATCGGAACTGAGTTCAACGCCACACACGGTGAGAAAGTTACAGTTTGGGGTGTTGGGGCTGTTACTCTCTGTGTTCCAAACTCACGTCACTGGGCACGTCACTGAAACAATAGTGGCGTGCGATTCGGGTTTATATATATATAAAAAAAAATAAATAAATAAAATAAAATAAAAAAAATAAAAATGAAAAATAAAAAAATAATAAATAAAAAATAAGAATAAGTATATATATATATATAGACCTGAGTCGGGTTGCTATTGTATGCAAATACAATAGAGTACAGGCGTTTTTGGGAGATTTTTTTCGCCTTCAACCAAAAAGAAAATCGTATAGGGTTGCTATTGTATGCAAATACAATAGAGTACAGGCGTTTTTGGGAGATTTTTTCGCCTTCAACCAAAAAGAAAATCGTATAAGGTTGCTAGTGTATGCAAATGCAATAGAGTACAGGCGTTTTTGGGAGATTTTTTCGCCTGCCTTCAACCAAAAAGAAAAATCGTATAAGGTTGCTACTGTATGTAAATACAGTAGAGTAAAGTTTATAACAAACTTGAAAGCGTTTTAGGTGATTTTTTCGCTGACAACTGAAAAGAAAAATCAGGGTTTTTTAGTATTTTGTTCGCCAAGGAACAAAAACCACTTAGAAGACGTTCTAAGTGTAAAAATGGGAAACCGGCCGGGGCACAGTGACGGGGGTGTGGACAGAGAGGCCCCTATTCCAAAACCCATGGGTAAAAAGAAAATATGGGGAAATTGTGCTTGAATGTGCTGATTATTGGGTAAACATGGGTATTTTTTCTAAAATGCCAACTTTGGGTGTGCAAAAACTGAATGAGTTAAAGGGAGGCAAAGAGAGAAAAAACAAAGTCAGGGAATTTAAACAATAGGAACCTTGTAACAAATGTTTTGAGATGTGGTGAATGAAGCAAAAACAAACTGAGGCATGTGTAACCGTAGATGACACCATCTAGCTGTGTTTTTTTCCCTTTATGCCTAATTTGTTAGAATATTTAAACCACTTCTTTTCATTCATAACTTTATACTTCCCTTGTATTTTTGTGCGACGTCTGTGCTACGTCTGTAAGATCTGGTAAATTATGCTGCTGGTTATAAAAACAGATATAAAACAGATTATACAGATTAAACAGTTATATTTTAGATTGTCAAGGAGCTTGAGCTCCGCCACTTTACCATATACCATATGCCCCCCCCTTGTGTTTCTGTGCAGGCAGCGAAGTTGGTGTCCGGGTCTGGACGCCTGCCCACAAAGACGCCGCGAGAACCCGCCCCCCCTCCCGGAACACTCAGCCGTAATTCCAGAACCGGCCAAACGTCAACGGGCCCCAGCAGGCCCCCCAGGTCTGCTGACCCCCGGCCTTCTCCACCACCGGAGCCAGACTCCACACAACCCGACTCCACCCCCGCTGCTGATGCTGCAGGCAGGGGGGAGGACTGACTTCTGGCACAGCTGCACAAATGCCCACGGTGGAAGTCAGTGGACCAGACGGTCCTGTTGTGGTGTTCAGGGCATGGACATTCACTGAAACATCTACCTGATCCATCCGAGGGACTTTCTGCAATGAACACAGACCCACCGGGTCCGAACTCAGGCGGCTTCTGGCTGCACAGATGACCCCTAGCCTCTGCCGGACGTTTTTTCCCACCTGAGGCTGTCTGTCTGCATGGACAAACCTGAAACAGGCCTGATGAGACAGTGGAAGATTCCAGACGCAGGGCAGGGGTCACTTTCATCAGACACTCTGGACTGGTCCGCCCGACCCCCCCCGGGGAACAGCGTGGGCGGGGACCGGAGAACACTCGAGGCCCACCTACACCCGGAAAGGGGTGGTCCGACATGTGGAGGGGTGGGCCACCTCTGTGGCCAACCAGGACATGGGAAAAGGGACTGCCCACAGAGAAGGCGAGGCGGAGACAGCCACGTGGAGGGAACGGGGCAGGGGATTGGCTCGCGGCCCTGGAGGGCGGGTCTCCAGACACGGATTCCACACCCACTACAGCTTCTGCTGCACTGCCCAAGGGAGGAGGAGGTGACACACACACACACACACACACACACACGCTCAGCTGTGTACTGACTCCTATCAGAAGCTCCCTGTGGTTGATCTTACTATAAGCAGGTTTAAGTTATTGTTTTTAGTAGATAGTGGAGCTACATACTCTGTGATCAGACATGTAGACTTAACACCTACACTAAAGTTGAGTGGAAAAACTATTATTTCTGTGTCGGCTGGTGGTAAACAGGACAGAGAGAGCTTTACTGTTCCGTTGACATGTGTTTCACAAGAATGTACTTTCTAACATTCTTTTTTTACTCGCACCCGTCTGTCCCATTAATTTGTGTGGGCGGGATTTGATGTGCAAATTGGGGGTAAAACTTGAATCGGGTCCAGAGGGGTTAACGATAACTCAACAAAACACAGTCGCAGGCACAGATCTCCACTCACATTGTGTGTATGCACACACAATGGTTAGGTATGCTGCTGGGTGACCAGATTCTGTATACCACTGGAAAGTCTGTTCCCCCCAAATTACAGAAAAATGGGTCGAGCTAAGTGACAGCAGACTTCAGCCTGGCGCTTATGTCTCACCCCCAAATGATTTATAGTGTGCTTCTCATTTCAGTCCTGGAGGCCCTGACCCCACATATGAGGAAAAGTTTTTTCACACAGAGTCTGATAAGCTCACAACTGGTTACATGTTTTGGGATTCATATTTTTTTGGGCATTGTCTGTGTCACTGACTGATAACCAACATTCTTTTTACAGGCTTGGTGCTGCACCACGTATGTTGCTCTTTCCAAACCATGCCATGCAGATTGGAAAGACGTGGGCCCGTTTGTGGAAAAGGCCTTGCAGGTGTCAGATTTGTGTCCCACCTCTGACCCGGCCATCATGTTCGCTCCCCGACTGGGGGTATACAGACAGAGCATGATATCAGTGTTTCACTGTCAGAAAACTGTACAGTTGTTAAATGATGAAGCGCTCACCTGTATGTCTACATCTCCCACAGGCCTCTCACCCGTCTCCGTGCCACCCAAACTGGCTGATATCCCACCTGGTGTCTGGGCTACTGGTCCACATGATGTGGGTCTCGTCCGGAACTGCCCACTGGTCATCATTACCCCGCGATCTGATTACAGGCCATGTCAAAAACAGTCCGAGTTCTAAGCTTATTTGAATGTGGGAATTATAGTTCCATGTCCTGATTCACCGGTCAGGACCCCAATTTTTCCTGTGGAAAAAAGTGCGAACCCTCCTGACCCAGACACATGGCGGTTTATTCAAGACCTGCAGGCAGTAAACAAAGCCGTGGTTCCACACGTGCCCACGGTTCCAAATCCACACACAATTTTGTCACAAATTCCGCCATCTGCGTCTCACTTTTCTGTTATTGACCTGTCGAACGCGTTCACATCTGTGCCTGTGCATGCAGATAGCCAATATTGGTTTGCGTTTCAGTTCAAAAACAAAATGTACACATGGACACGCATGCCTCAGGGGTATTGTGAGGCCCCAACCATTTACAATTCCATTTTGGCTGAGTCGCTGTCCCACCTTGACCTCCCACCAGGTGTTGCTCTTTTGCAGTATGTTGATGACCTTCTCCTTTGTTGTCCTTCTTCACAGGCTTGTGTCGAGGCCACAAGGTCGTTGTTGCTTCACCTGGGGGAGGAGGGTCATAAGGTCAGCGCCAAAAAGCTCCAGTTTTGTAAACAGCAGGTTGTGTTTCTGGGGCACCTGATCTCTCAGAACCAAAGGCTCATCAATCCTAAACGGATTCGAGCCATTCAGAACATTGCTAGGCCGGTCACGAAAAAGCAGATGATGTCATTTTTAGGTATGACTGGTTATTGCAGGGCGTTCATTCCTGATTATTCTGAGCTCGAGCACCCTCTGACATCATGTATTCATGGTAAGGGCCTGAATGCACATGATAGAGTTGTGTGGACATCTGAGGCTGAACAGGCGTTCACGTCTCTCAAAATGGCCTTGGGTTCTGCCCCTGCTTTGGCCCTCCCTGACCCGGCCAAACCATTCACACAGACTGTGGATGAGAAACGTGGGTTTATGTCTTCTGTTTTGTTGCAGGCTCACGGTGACAGATTACGCCCGGTGGCGTATTTCTCCACTAAACTTGACTCTGTGGCTGCGGGTCTTCCTTCTTGCCTCCGTGCCGTCGCTGCATGTGAAAAGGCTGTGGCTGCATCACGTGACATTGTTGGGTATAACCCTTTGACTGTGTTGGTTCCACATTCTGTCTCTGTCATTCTTTTAGAGCAGAAGACCCCACATCTGTCCGCAGCCCGGTGGCGCAGATATACCACCGTTCTGCTGGACATGCCAAATGTCACTGTGAAGCGCTGTACGACGCTTAACCCCGCCACACTACTTCCGACTGCTGAGGATGGAGAACCTCATTGTTGTGAGGCCGCGTTGGAGCAGACATGTTCCCCTCGCCCGGACATCTCTGATGTGCCCTTGTCAAACCCTGACTTTGTTTTCTTCACAGATGGTTCTTCTTTTAGGGACGCGTCTGGCACGAACAGGGTTGGTTTTGCGGTGTGCACGTCCATCGACACGGTCTCCTCAGGCCCCTTGCCCTCACACTATTCAGCACAGGCGGCTGAGCTCGTCGCTTTGACGGAGGCCTGTAAGTTGGCTGAGGGCCATTCTGTCACTATCTTTACTGATTCCAGGTATGCCTTTGGTGTGGTGCATGACTTTGGGGCCCTGTGGAAGCACCGTAGATTTTTGAAGTCCGATGGTAAGCCGATTCTGAATGCATCTCTTGTGGCACATCTGTTGGATGTTGTTCTTCTCCCTTCTGCTATTGCAGTTGTGAAATGTCAGGCGCATCAGAAGGAAGACACTGACGTCACGCAGGGGAACTCCCGAGCAGATGCAGCTGCCAGGGCTGCTGCGTCCTTGGAGGCCGCCTCCTCCTTCTTGTCTCAGCAGTCAGAGGGGGCCCCTCCCGCGTCAGTGTCTGACACACAGTCCTTTGCCACTCCTGATGAAAGGCGTGTTTGGGCCTCGTGTGGTTGTGCACTGGATTCTTCTTCTGTGTGGCGTGCTGCTGATGGGCGACCTTGTCTACCCAAACATTTCTTCCCCTGGTTTGCTAAGTTGACACATGGCGTAGATCATGTGTCTAAGGGAGGAATGTTAGATGCTATAGCACAGTATTGGTTCACGAAGGGGTTTACAGTAGTTGCAGAGAAATTTTGCAAGAAATGTCTTATCTGTGCTGCTCATAACACTACAAAGTCTTTCCCATGTCGCTCAGCAGGTCACGAGCAACCACACCTCACCTTTGACCACCTTATGATGGATTTTGTGGAGCTGTCTCCAGCTGAGGGTAAAAAGTATTGTCTGGTGATGGTAGACATGTGGTCCAAATGGGTTGAATGTTTTCCTGCAAAACATGCAGACAGCTCCACAGTGGCTAAGGCTTTGTTAACTGAAATTTTGCCTCGTTGGGGGATCCCAAAAAGGATCTCATCAGACAACGGTACTCACTTTGTGAACACAGCACTAACTGAGTTAGGGAAAATGCTAGGTTTTGATCTAAAAACACACTGTGCATACCATCCACAGTCAGGGGGGCCTATTGAAAGGGAAAATAGCACCCTAAAATCAAAACTGGCTAAATGTTGTGAGGAAACAGGTCTTAACTGGGTCAAGGCCCTACCTCTGGTTTTCATGCAAATGAGAATGAGACGTAGGAGTCGAAGTGGGCTGAGTCCTTTTGAGATTATGTTTGGGAGACCCCATATACAGGTCTCCAGGCCCCCAACCAACCGGGTTGACATCATTGTTGGAGCATGACATGTTGTCTTAGTGTAGGAAACTCTCCTCTGAACTATCTCAAGTACAGGTACTGGTGAAATCAGCACTACCGGTTCCTGCAGAGGGGCTGCTTCATCCGCTGCAGCCGGGGGATTGGATCCTGGTTCGGGACTTCAGACGAAAGCACTGGAAACAGCGCAGGTGGCGAGGCCCTTTCCAGGTGCTCCTGACGACGCACACAGTGGTCAAGGTTGCTGAACGTGCCATGTGGATCCATGCGATCCACTGTAAGCGGTTTCTGGGAGAACGCCAACTGCTGCAGCCGAGGACGGGCCGGAGCATCGATCGACAGCGTAGACTGGACGACTGGACACCGGAGCTGGACACAGCTGTATCATGCACCTACACTCACAAGACTCACTGGTTGAAACCTAGCGGTGGTAACGACCCCAGTGACGTCTCATATACACTTATCCTTTGCCTGGTCGCTGGCGAGTGACTGAAGATCCCCTGCCCCACACATACACTGATTCGATGACGATGGAGGTGATCAAAGGGTCAGCTGTCACCTGCATCACCCTCCTGTGCCTGTACATGTGGTACATGGACACATTCTATCAGGTATCTGATCCTTCACCAACACATCACATTCCTGTTGCGCCCTGGTCTGTCGGAGGACAGCCAGGGTCAGAAGAGCTTCGGAGACGTCACGGCCGTGACCTCCACCTCATTGATCACCACGACTATAGCGATAACACATGGTGGCGAGTGACACGTGATCTGACACGACGTGTCACTAATCAGTCTTGCTATGTGTGCAGTTTGATGCCACACAGCTCACATGAAGATACTCTGTTCGCTCCTTATCCTCTCTCGATCAATCACACACTGTTGACAATGATAAAGTGGACAGTGGGTGATTGGCCGTCTGTCGAAGAGTATCCCTGGCTGAGGTGGAAACCCAACATGACCTTCAGAAACCCCAGAAATTTCTCTAGAGATACTAATACTACTATGGTACAGAAAAATGTTGTTTTTCGGCTGAGAGACATGTCTAATCCTTTTTTCATTCCACAGTTGTGTTTCCATTCCCCAGTCACAGAACACACACGTTATAATTTGGGGCACACATCTGGGTGTAACATTACTCTCAAGGTAGCATGTGGGTTAGCAAATTGTGAAAACAGGACTGATAAATACACTTTTCCAACAACAGGGACACTCTCTCCTTCTCCATTTATCGTCGTTTATAATCTCACTGCATTATTAGGTAAGTCCCCACTGATACGTTATGATTCTAAGACTAATGTTACGACTACATATAATGACGTACTAGCTTTAACTCCTTCTGATTATGGGTATGTCTGTCCTACAGATATGGTGTGGACGTGTGGTCAACACTCTTATTTGTATTTCCCAGCATGATGGGCAGGTACATGTCACCTCTCTTATTTGGTTCCAGCTACCTCCAAATTGACCATCAGCCCAGTTATGTCACCGCCTCACACCCGTGTAAAACGGGACCGGATTTCAGGTGGCCATAAGTTTGCAATCAGTATTATTCCCATGTACGGCCCTGCTCGTTTATCTTGGTACATAGAGGAGCTTTCTGTGGAGCTAGAAAATCTCACAGCGTCAGTTGAAAGAGGATTTGATGCTCTTACCAGTGAGATGAAGGCTCTCCGCACTGTCACGTTACAGAATAGGGCAGCTTTGGATCTCCTATTGGCCGAAAAGGGAGGTGTCTGTCATCTTATTGGCGATCAGTGCTGTACCTATGTACCTGATGTTACTGCTAACATGTCAGATGTCCACAATCAGCTTGATCACCTTAGACGGGTCCTACATGAGGAAAACACTGCATACACTACAACAGGTTGGGATTTTTGGGGCTGGCTGATGTCTGGGGGATGGAAGACAATGTTGATGAAAATTGTTGCTATGATTTTTGGTGTGTTTGTATTACTCCTTGTATTATCCTGTTGCATCATTCCAATAATACGGTCAATGATCAGCAATGTGATTGGTACTTTTAGTATGGTACTGCATGAAGTGATTGATGATGATAATAACGATTGTGATTTTGATGACTTAGATGATTTTGAGGATGACGAAGAAAGCAATGTGTAATCCTGTAATCCTTATGGTTTGATGATCATTTATAATCATTTATTGATACTCGTACGTAAATTTTATGTTTTTGCATGATTGATTCGGTTGAATAATCAAAAGGGAGGAAATGTGGTGGAAAAATTTACTTTTTATATTTTATACTCTTTATATTTTATACTGTTAGTACATCTTCTTTTAATGCTGAGTCATTAGTCATTATGTGTGATGTTTACCACTCTGTAACACCCCCAACCCAGGAACGGAGTTCTTGCCTTGAGTTAAAACCCAAACACCTAAATGTCTGAATGTGTAGATAGAGAATGGCGCCTGCACTCCAGATTGGATCCAAGCAAGGTTAGAGTGGAGAGGTCATCATGACCTCTTCACGGAGCAGAGAAGGAGTAGTATGGGGTGGTACGAAGGAATGACATCATAGTTTGAGGGGGTTGGATTTGGTTCTATATAATCTTTAGTTTTCTCTTGTTTAAGCAGACTTCACTTACAGAGTTTCTCTGTGATTGACTTCTCAATAAATGCATTTATTTATTTTAACTCTAACTTTCTCTCCTCCTCTTTGTGTGTGGGTTATCAGTTGAACATTTCCATAACACTACCAAAAGATAATTTCTAGACTATACTGAGCTCTCCAGAATATAAAGGGAGACCATACTCTGGACATTAAAACAAGATGGGACTCATAGGGCAACCTCACGATAACAGTGGACGAATGGGACAGAATCTGTAGACAACAATGGACAACAACAAGCTCCCCCTCCTGGAGGGAATACAGCTGGAAGAACATGACTCGATTCTTTTGTACCCCAGCACAGAAAGCTAAGTACTCTGACCAGTCTGCATGTCGGAGGTCCTGTGGAAGTACGGTGGAAAACCACTTCCATATCTTCTGGGACTGTCCCTCCATTTTGGAGATGTGTCCATGGCCTCTTGGAGGCAGTTCTTAAGTTTAAAATTTGTTTTGACTTTAAGACCATGTATCTCAACAATTTAGAAGAACTCAGTAAGAGTGATAAATGGTTATTGAGATTACTCTTAGTGGCAAGTAAGAAGACTGACTGGAAAACGGCTGAAAAGAGACATACCCACTATAAATGACTGGACTGATGTAGTGTACAATATATGTGTCATGGAGAAAATCACATTTAATTTAAGATGTAAAACTGATATTTTTTCCGAAAATTGGTCAAACTGGCTCACTTATATTGTAACTGTGAGACCGGACTTTGTATAATTACAAAGGATCCTCAAACTTTACTGTAAAGGAAAAAAATAGTATGGGTATACGGGTATATTGATGCACGTGTGTGATGTACGTATATGTGAACCAGATGCTGCTCTGAGGCTGGACTCTCCTGATTGGACTGAATGAGGTATGCATGGATCAGGGCCCCCCACAAATGCTGGGCCCCATGAATTTGTCATGTTTACCCCCCCTTTACAGCGCCCCAGCCTTTGTTCATAGTGCATGAGTTAGGCAATTATGCTACAAGGCTAATAATATGTATGCTCGTTTCAACCCTGTAAAAATAACAAAGCTAAAGGTGGACTAAAGCTTTTACACAGTACTGTATGTCTTTTTTTTTTATTTATCCTTTCAAGAAATTATACTATATATTTGGATCTGAAATCACCAATGAATAAGAATAGTAATAGTGAGCTGATGTCCTGTCCCATCCCTTCCAGTTGTGCCAAAATGGACCTCATTTCATTTAAAAAAATAAAAAAATGTAGGTCTGGGCAAGTTAATGCGTCATTACTGCGTTAACACATTCATTAAATAACGCTGACAATTTTTTTTTTTTTTTTTTATCTCCTGTTAATGCCGTTTTATTATAACTCATATTCTTCTGCCCCTACTTGTGTGCGTGTAGCGATTAGCTCAGCAGATAGACAACAGGTTTCCCTAGAAAAGCCGGACGCCCAAAACTTCTCTCCAAATCTTTTACTGTGGACTCATGGTAAAACTGCCACATACATACAAAATATGTCTCAGTTCTGTTCATTGCCTTAGTACATTTATATGGCATTATACATTTAAATGAATGGGAAAAAGACCGCTAGCTCGATGCTAACTTGAATGGAAAAATCCATAGACATGCTAACAATTAGGATTTACAGATTAATTTAAGATTTACAACGTCTTTTTATCCAGCAACAAAGGTTCACATTAGAGATATTTTATACAATTCATTCTTACAACAACTGAACATAAAATACTCACATGCAAATGTTTTTCAGGCCGTACAAACAGAGTGAAAGAAACATGTCTGTTAGTTCCTTCTTATGTCCGAACTGACTACGGGAACACCGCAAGTACAAAACATACATTAGTGCAACTTGTTCCAACCACTAGAGGGCCCCTTTGCTTGCTTTTAACAACTGAACATCACATATTTTTGGGCTTATTAGTATTAGTACTTATTAGTGGGCTTAAGACTCCTGTCAATCACTCACAACCGGAAATAAACTGGTGGGGACATAAACATGGAGAAAAGTACCGGCCTTTTACATGGACATTTTCATTTTAAATGTGTACAGATGGTGGGGTTGATAAGGCCAAAGGTGTTTGTAAGCACTGCAATGTGGAATTATTTTTTATCACCGGAGTACTTCCAGTCTGAAATATCACTTAAAGGCAATACACGCTGTTGATGCCAGCACCCCCCCCCCCCCATATAACTATGCGATTAATTGTGATTAATGGCAGAAATCCATGCGATTAATTGCGATTAAAAAATTTAATCACTGCCCAGCACTAAAAAAATGTTATTACAGTTGATGATGAAATATGATTGGATCCCTTTACACATATGACACTTGTCACTTAAAAGATTACTTTACAAGTCAAGAAAGTTGTTGCACTATCAGAGTGTGAAAATGCATAAATATAAAGATTACACATGAAAGTTGTCGTCATCATAACTGTCTCTGTCCATATTCAGAGTCTGAAAGTGTCTCTGCAGTTTCAGCACAACCAGACTGACCTAAAATCGATACTACTTTGGTGTGGTGATGCATATCTGAGATGCACTCCACCGAGTCGTTTGACACTACACTAGATGTTTCTTTACCATCTTTGCTACAAACCATGACTGTCTTGGTTCATAATAATCCTCACTGATGTGTAACTGATGCCGCTAAGTTAGGTTCCATGGAGCACAGCAGAAGGGGCGGGGCTCTAACTTGAGCCTTGTCGTTGCACTGGGTGACATGTTTGCGTTCCAGCTCAAGCAAATTAGCTTACAATTAATTAGCTTCCAGGTGCACAGATGATTCAGGCAAATTGTTACCAGGTGTTCAACAGTAACAAAAGTCTCTTGATTTCATAGATATTTCATTTGATTTGCATTCATTTAACTGTACATCAGCGTTTCATATCTACAACTGAAACACTGCCAAGTACTGACAATCCTTTTTCACTTGTTTCCAACCCCGAAGAAGTCAAGTACATCAAGCAGAAGAGAAAGTGAGAAGTTTTAATGAATCCTCTGGCTTTCAGACGAAGCACAGAACGGCTGCTATTTATAATGTTTGCATTTTCGTACCTGAAAGAAAGCTGTTTGTCTCTGTTCTCATCACACAAGCCCAAAGTTTCTAAAGCACTTCAAAGTTTAAAGAATTCAGTGTTCAAAGGTTTTTATTTGTACTGTATGTGCAGATAAAAGAGGGTTACTCTCCTCCTTCTGTGTTTCTTCCATAGTTTTAATTGAATTCTGTTCATGATTTGCAGCTGTGTTTTATTTTATGTAAGTCTAATCCCATTGTGTTTTTTAAAGCCTTGTTGTTGACTATGCAATGTTTGCTGTTTTAAGTTGCTGCAAAAGTAAATCTTATTTTTCTTATTACTTTAGGCAGATGTAAAGCCAGTAGGACACTAATGCTTCATCCAAATGTTCACACCCTGAAATGTAAACTTCTGTTGCAGAAGTTCTTACACGAGGGACTATTTAGTGACAAATGAGAAACTTCCCAGACAGTGTGTGTGGATTTGTTTCCTCCCCACAGCACCTACAGCTTCTCCAAACATTATTAACGCCGAGCTGCTGTGTGTGTTAAGGCTGCGGTGCCGTACCTGATCTCGTTGGAGAACTCCTTCTCGTAGCGCTGCCTGCTTTTTAGCTTCCAGTAAAGGAGGACGATGAAGACCAACAGGATGAAGATGAGGAGGAGCGAACCCACGACCACGCCGACGATCACCGCTGCTTTGTTGGGAGCTGCAACATCGTCAACAAGAAGAAATTAATGTCTCTGAAGAGCGATAAAAATAGTCGCAATGGCCCTGTATCTCACCAACATGTTCTATCAAGGATCAACAACAAGTTGAATTTGTGTGGTTGTCAGGTTCAGTCTCTATGTTATGCCACGTTTCCACTACGTGGTACCGGTTCGACTTGACTCGGCCTTTTTGCGTTTCCATTATGAAAAAGGACCTGGAACCTGGTACCCGGTACTAGTTTTTTTTGGTATCACCTCCGCCGAGGTTCCAAGACTGGGGAACAGATACTAAAATGTGACGTGTAAACACTGCAGACCACTGACTGGTCAGAGAGTTGTCTCTGTGACCCGCCATTTTACAAAAAAACAGACATGGAAGTTGACAGTAAATATAGCAGTAGGTTAATCCACACGATGACAGCCCACTAAACTACACCATGGTCGCTTGAGGAGATTCAGATGTAAAAATTCAGCATGAGCTTGACAAGACAACACGCAACAAGCGAGTTTATTAGCAACTCTCTGAGCAGATGACACGGAAGTAATGCGCCGCATCGCTTTGGCGTCCAGGTACTGTAAAGTCAGTAGTATCCTGTAATGGAAACGGTCTCCAGGAGGAGTACCTGGTACCCGAGTCGAGCTGAGTCGAGTCGAGTCGAGTCGAGCCGGTTCCACAGAGTGGAAACGGGCCATTAGAGTCCTGTGGTCTTAATGCAGGAGATCAGTCTCCCAATAGAAGTGGGTGGTACTTTCACTGAAGGAGAATTCAACTAATTAAATGAAAGTCCATATATGATTTCCCATTCTGTAATTGACCCAAGGAAGCTACATAAAACATTTGAAATGAATCCAACCAGTAGTTTCAGAGGGAAAGATTAATGAAATCTAGACATTGGTGACCTTGAGTCTGGCCCTTCAAGGTCACTCAAGGTCAAAGGTCATGGACCCAAATGGAAGTCCATATATGACTTCTTCTCAGTGCTCAATAGTAACTATATTGATAACTAACCATTTCCATATTAAAAGCCATCAAAATATGGCCCATTATAAGTAAAGGCTATTTTTTTATACTTCAAAAATTCGTCAAAAATTCATAAATTGAAATTTCTCAAATCTGTGAGCACAGTTTGTAGACATTGTCTCAAGGAAGCTACATAAGAAATTTGAAATGACTCCGATCAGTAGTTTTGAGAAGATGTTTGAAGAAATTGCTAATAAAGACAAAGATGAAGACAATGACAAAGATGAAGAACAGGAAGACGACACTGGACACAGCCTTTTTACTATACCTCATGACCTATTGGTCAGTGAGCTCATAAAAAAACACAATATGTACAATTCATTATCCAGTATAGTCCTGTTACACTCTTTTGTTTCCCATAGTTGCTCTCTACAGATTCCATTTCTCAGTCTAATGACAAGTAAAAATCTCTGATTTTTTTTTTTTTTTAGCTTTGTTACTGTAAAGTTCAGGTAAAAGCATCCATCTTCAAAGTTCAAGTGGGACACCTGGGATTATGCTTGACTGGCTACATAACATCCTGACCACTGAGCATACAAGTAGTAATAATATCGATTATTTCATTACAATGGAACCTTTCACAAAATGAGCAACGCGAGCACCTCAGAGAATGTAACACTATCCACACTGATATGCCCAGTGACGTTTAACTTGTGTTGAGCATTACTGGCCATCGTATGACATTGATATCTGGTTTATTTTTTTTGGACCACGTTTGGTACATCTAACAAGACCTACAGCTGTGGAGATGCTGTGACCTGGTTTGTTTGTTTGTTTGTTTACTGTTAATTTCAATTGATATATACATCTTATATATAGACAACAGTGGTTCAACACAGTGGTGCAGTGGTTAGCACTATCACCTCACAACAAGAAGGTCCTGGGTTTGATTCCAACAACAACAACTCCAACACGGGGGGGGGCGCATTCTGTGTGGAGTTTACATGTTCTCCCCATGTTTGCGTGGGTTCTCTCTGGGTACTCTGGCTTCCTCTCACCATACAAAGATTTGCACTAATAAGTTAGGCAATTAATCTAAATTGCCCATAGGTGTGAATGTGAGAGTGATTGGTTGTTCGTCTCCATGTATGTCAGCCCTGCGATGAACTGGTGTTCCCTGCCTCTGCCCATACACTCCTGCCTAACCCTAACCTTAATCCTAAACCCTAACCCTAACCTTAAACCTAACCCCTAACCCTAAACCCTAACCCTAGTCCTAAACCCTAACCCCTAACCCTAATCTTTTACTTCTTTCCATAAATTCATGCTTGATCTGAACCAACTTGACCACTTACTGTACATTCCGGACTATAAGCCGCTACTTTCTCTCGTTTTGTACCCTGTGGCTTATACAGCGATGCAGCTCGAGTATAGATTTATACAGGGTAACGGCCTCCAGGAGGCACTCTAGCAGGAAGCGCAAAAGTGAGACAGACAGGTGGAAGAGGTGATGCGAAGAGGAGAAGTTTTAATCTTAACTTTGAACAATCATTTTGCGTGTCATGCACAAACCCTCATCACGGAAAACACACGAAGAAATGCATATGATGCAGCTTTTAAGTTAAAAGCAATCAGTGTGCCTGTCCAAGAAGGAAACAGAGCTGCTGCATGGAAGTTTGAGCATTGAGCAACAACGGAGGAGAGATGTAGAAGGTGGATGACGGAGGCTTTGAGGCTGTTCAACTCCAACACTGAAGAGGACGACTTCAGTGGTTTAATGAGCAGAAGGAAGATGAAGATAGAGATCAATGATTTTTCTGTTTTTTTTTAACCAGCCGTGTTCCTGTCGTTTTACTGCCGTGTTACAGGCACTGTTTGGAAAAAAGCAGTTAAGGTATGGAAATAAATATTTAAATAATCTGCCTGTTTACCATCTTTCTGTGTAAATATCTCATGTTACAATGTGGACACCTATGGCTTATAGTCAGGTGAGCCTTATAGCCCAGAAAGTACACTACCTTAACATGACTAACAATAAGTGAAAGAAAAACTGAATGACCCTTCAACAACAGCCCAAAAATATGAGCACTTACACTAGACACTATGAAGTCAAGAAGATGTAATATGGAGGTCTGATCCACAGTTTATGAATCACATACAGACGAATATATTCTGTAGACCCACTGAAATGCAGGCGGCTCATTTTAGTCCAAACCAAAACATTTATTTTAAGCTGAAACCACGCTGAAAACAGAATACACTCCTCAGTCCAGAAACGCTCACATTTACTAGATTCATCTCCATGTATTTCTCTAGCTTCTGTCTTGTTCAGATCCATTTACACAGACTTTCTGCACATCTTTTCAAAGCAGGCAGTATTCCTCCATTCAAGCACGGTGCCAGCCAAACAAAGCAGACAAGCTTTTAACCGGTCCATTCATCCTTGTTTTTAATGTGTGTTTTAGTTTATGCTGTCTTCTTTCTTGTTTCACTTACACCCTGTGAGGCTATTAGAGATTTGTATAATGATTTTGGACTCGCTTCATATGAGGCAACAGAGCTATTTAAACATTAATGGGAATAACACACTCAATAGCAGGAAGTGGCTTATGAAAAGCAGATATCTGTAAAAGATTGACTTCAGTAAATAAAGTGATTTCTATGTACAGTGTGTATGTCCTGTCCTCATTAGAATACATAATGAGGGGAGTGCGCAAACATTATTGGTGCACAGTGGAAACAGTGAGCGAAAGGCAGATCAATCACAACATTTGGCAAAACAACAAACATTTCTGAGGCTTTCATGATCACATGTGTGCATCATGCATGAACAAGACGATTATATGCATGAGGCTGTTTTCACTTACGTTTGTTGGCTTTCAGGATGATCCTGCAGCGTTCAGCACCAACAGCATTGTTCACCTCACAAAGGTAAATTCCTGCAAAGCTCTGTGAGTGGTTGCTGATTTTCAGCTCTCCAGTCAAACTGTCTGTGGAAAACAAACCCAGATTAGCACATATGGTACATACTGTCCATATAAGAGGCCGAAATGAGATGCACGTCGGCGGGGGTAGCTGCAGGATGTGGCTTATGCACAAGGAGATTTACAATATGCAAACACACACAAACTCCAGGCTCTTTTGTTTTGGTTTCTGCTCAGTTTTACTCGGTAGATTGCTTTCTAAAGGCTTTAATCCATTAACAGTGGTTTGGACCCATTATGTTTGCATTCAGATTGTTGTGATTCCTTCTGAATGAGGCCATGGATGAGGGTAGGTTACGGTAGGGATGCACTGATACCACTATTTTCCAGACCGAGTACGAGTACTTACATTTGAGTACTTGCCGATACCGAGTACCGATACAAGTATTTATTAATCCCATTCCAGTTGTTAGTTCCTTTTGTAAATGTGCTTTATTGTCGTTGTCATTAGTCTGACTGGAAAAAAAGTGCTGCTACTGACATTTAATGTGTTGGAATGAGTGTTTCTCAATTAATCCACCAGGGGGCGCCGCTCTGAATTAACCATACTGGACAAATACCACGAAGAGGAGTAAAGTTTTTGAGAAGAAGAAGAAGAGAGTCAGTAATAACAAACATGGAGACGACAGAGGTAACACTAATGTGATACTAATATTGCAGTGTTTTCTCTGGTCAGGTTTAAAAGTTTAGCTTCAGCAGGTAGAGAAAAGAGAAATGAGTGATAGGTTTCGTTTTCACCTCCGCTGGCAGCGGTCCACACCGCTCCGTACTCCTGGTGGTATTGTCCGTCTGGGTATGCATCCGCCAGCACCTGGTAAACGGATGGAATGTACGCAGAGGACCAACAGAATGCTGCGTCTGTATCCTTCTGTGTCTGTAACGTTACTTGCAGTCAGCGTTACTTTTATCACCGTTATTTATTTGGTTAAATTTCCACACTCTTCACACTCCACACACATTATTCCTCCTCCTCGTACCTGCTGCACTGAACTGTGAATGTCACACGGCCGTAAATGGTATCGGTGCAGTTGTATCAGATTACTTTTACGAGTACGCACACTGAGTATCGGAGCCGATGCCCGATACTCATATCGGTATCGGAGCATCCCTAGTTTACAGCTAACAATACTGGAAAAAAAACTCAATGTTAAGGTATAAGCAGAGAAGAAGAAATCCACTGCTTCTACACAAGAGCTGCAAGTTTAGAAGAAAATCATCATGTCTTCTTTACATTAAATAACTGCCTTGATAGGAAACAGCATGATGCAACAGCTTTTACCCTTGGCCCTCGCTGCAGGGTATTGTCATCAGTTTGTTGTCCATGTGTGCAAGAACTTTGGTGTGGACTGGTGGTTCTCAACCTGGGGGGGTGTGGACACTCTCCCGGGGGGGAGGGGGGCAACAGATAGTCAGTGATAACGTGAAGGGAGCTCACTTTCACTTGGTCACAGCTTTATCGACACGTCCTCCACATACAGGTCTGTTGTGTGACTTGTTGAATTATGTATTGAGGTCCGGATTGACGAGGGATTGAGGGTCCATGAGTGGGGGGCGTCTGGCATATGCCCCCCCCCCCTCCCCCTCCTCCTGTCGCAAATTTGTTTTCAGGGGTACAGCAGGTACTCCATGATAAGGTGAGGGGAACTCACTTTCATTTTCTCACAGCTTTATCTACAGAGCTATCTAACATGTCACCCACGTACAGGTCTGTTGCGTTACTTGTAGAAGTGCACCCCCCCCTCGTGTTTTTTTTTTGGGGGGGGGGGGGGGGGCAGGGGGCAGTAGGATGATGATGCCATTAGTGGGACTTGGTTCAAAAAAAGTTGAGAAACCCTGGCATGGACTGAAGGCTGAGGGTTTTCAAGTGCAGACACCTTATGTTTTCAGACACATTTTTTTATTAAATGCCCTTTGCAGTGGACAGCATTTTTGTTTTTTTCTTTTTAAAGCTGTGAAGCTCTTGTCCACTGCAGAGGACAAAAATGCATTGCTGGGTCTCAGGAGGATATGAGAACATTAACAGACTCATTGCATTAACCTGTGCTCTTTTCCTAACCTTAACCATCACCTAAGAGAACATTTCGTGTCCATAAAATGACTGCATTTCTTATTAGTGCATTAGTGCCTATAAAATGGACAACTTCCACATATGCACATCTCCATCCCCGCTGAAAGGTATATGTAGGTTTTAGAGCAATATGGTCCCATCCAGATAATGACTTTTTTCTCGGAAGGCCTTTCATATTTCAGAAAGACAACACTCAACCGCACACTGCATCTGTTACAATGACACGGCTTCATAGTAGAAAAATCTGGGTCGTGGACTGACCTGTGTGCAGTCCAGACCTTTCACCGACTGAGAACATTTAGCGCAGGGGTGTCAAACATGCGGCCCAGGGGCCAAAACCGGCCTGCCAAAGGTTCCACTCCGGTCCCTGGGATGAATTTGCAAAGTGCAAGTTAGGGCATCAAACTCAAAAATAATATCATAATAACCTATAAAAAATGACAACACCATTTTTTTCTCTTTGATTCTGTCCAAAAAACATGAAATTATGAAAATGTTTACATTAACAAACTATCCTTTAACAATAAAATGTGAATAATCTGAACAAATATGAAGAAATGAAGAAAATTAAGTGCAATTTTAACAATTTTCTGCCTGTTACTAAATGTTTTGTGTATATGTATAAATGATAAGTCGAGGCATATTGATAAAATTGTACTCATATTTCTTAACAAATTTCATTTTCTTCAGGTTATTCACATCCTTTTTGTTTGGATAGTTTGTAAATGTAAATATTGGCATAATTGAATGTTATTTTTTTTACACTAAAACAATTTGGAGTTCTCATTATTTATTGGGCTGTCATGTTATTATTTTATCGGTCCGGCCCACTTCAGATTAAATTGGGCTGAATGTGGCCCCCAGAAGAAAATGAGTTTAACACTCCTGATTTAGCACATCATGAAATAAATAATAAAGCAAAGAAGGCACAGGACTGTTGAGCAGCTGGAATCTTACATCAGACCAGACCACATACTACGACCAGATTTATGACAGATTTTTTTTTTCTGACCTTTACCAGGTTTGTAACATCTCATTAAATTCTAAGGGAGACATTTTGCATGAGTTTGAATTTTTCATGTTTGTTTCCTCCAGTATGATTCACTTTTTTCCCATAAATTCATGCTTAAACTGAGCAGTTTGCCTGTGTATTAGTTTGACTGTAAGAAAACAATGACTTGGCATGAATTTTCATAAAAAAAATAAATAAATAAAAGATGTACTTTCTGATGCAGTAAACTACCTCTGTGAAGTCGGTGTAGCTTAGATTTGTTACTTTTCTTTGGAGATGTAGCTTCAACTCTGCAGCCACACATGGATAATTTAATACCCAGCGGGGATTTTCCAACAAAATAACGCATCCACATCCTTTCCACTCCCCAGTCCTAACCATCACAAATCAACGTCTAACCCCAAAACCAAGTCTTAGTGTATGATCTGCACAGACTGGTGAGTTCAGGGTCCCCATCAGGATATATAAACCAAACCTGTGCACAGCCAGTCCTCGTCTTTGATGTGCAGTAGCATTATGACATCAGCAGAGGTCAGACTTACTCTGTGAGGCTTCAGCCGGAATCGGGCCTGGACTTTCTCTCTTCCATGTGTATTTTAAGGGAGTGGAGCCTTTTGCAGACTTGCAGTGCAGAGACACTGCCTCGCCGATCATCTCCCCTCCCTCCGCCCAGCACTTAGGCACCGACGGCTTCGCTGAAATCACACGGCATAATGGATCATTTCACGTTCGCTGACATTTACACTTCTTTGAAAAGAGCTGAAAGATAAAAAAGGAAGGACTCATTTTAATAATGCAAACATTTACAGCATAAAGATTGGTGATATCAGGATGCAGTTTAATCCAGAAACCCTGTTAAATTCATCAGGACTCAGTCAAAACTATGTTTCATTGCAGAAGATAAATGTCAGCATCAAAAGACTTTAAGAGACGACACGGCTAAAACATGGAATTCAGATTATATTACATGACAGCCTCAGATAAAAGTCCACAAAGCTACTCCATATCTACCATTTCATTCATTTACACAATAAAAGTGCCCAAAAAAACATATATTTATTGATTTTCCAGCCACTTCACACATGTTTATGTGAGGTTTTACATTACTCTTGAAACTTTTTATCTCTGCATTAAAAGCATCTCAAGCCTTGTCACTAATGTATTGCATCACTCTACAGATAGTACTTGAGGCACTTCCATCAACAGGAGTGTTTTTCTTAGATTATTACCCCTCCAGGTCACAGTGAACTATAGCCTAAGTGCTGAGTAGCAGCAGCTGCACTGGTTTTGATGGATAAATGGACTGTATTTATACACCGTTCCAAATTTGCAGACCTGAACTCCACTGAAAACCTCTGGAAGGGGATCAAGAAGAAGATGGATGGTCACAAACCATCGGATAAAGCAGAACTGCAGAGATTTGAGCTTCAGGGTGTGGATAAAGCAGACAACAGCAAAGTGAAGCACAGTGGAGAAGATGGCAACATGTTTGAGACGTTAAGACTGTCTTATTTAAAGTTTAACATCAAATTTACAATATTCAAAGACTGATTTTTTAAATTTCTTTGGACACTTTCTGCAAATAAACCCTCTAAATGACAATATTTTTACATAATTTTGAGAGTTCTGTTATTAACAGTGACAAGAAAGAATGGGGGAATGAAACAATGAGTCTGTTTACATGATCATAAATCTGAGAACTGGGAGTAATCACATAAATATAATAGTCAGATCTGACACGTTCACATGCACTTAAGAAATACGATAATCAAAAACCCTGGTTTAGACATATCAGTCCATTATCGGCTTTCTTTTGGAGTACGTTTGTACAAAGTGATGGTACACTCAATATTATTACACATTAAATGCATCAATGGTGGTGAAATCAAAACAGGATCTCTCATCATATTTTTTTTTTCTAAGGTTGTTTCTATGGGACTGGACTTCACCTCTTTATGTGTGTACTCTTAAAACAAACTTAAATTGAAATTTAAATCGAACATGCAGAAAAGAAGATCATGAAGAGAGGCAAGTGAAATGATAAGACGAAAAAACCCACAGAATTATATTCTATGGATAAAACTGTCATACACACAATGCTTTTATTTGCTTGTTCAATAAGGAGAATTAAAGAACTTATTTATTTATTCCCCATTCCTTCTCCAAAACTTAATCATTACGATTTATCTGCTTTCCTTAATTGGTTTAAACCTATATTCCAGTTATAGTAAATTTTGTCATAATAAAGTAATGTTTTGCCTCAGCCATCAAATATCAAAATAAACTAAAAGGTTTTATGTGCTTCTTCAGCAATTTGAAAAAAACACAAAAAAGCTGATTATTTTAGTAATGTGACAGATATACATATATAAATCTACATAAAGAAATCCACACATTCTGTATACACTGCTGCCCACAAACTTATGATAAAATATTTTGAATTATTTTTTCTCATGAAATGGTTGTGACAATGTGATTTATTCTTGACAAACAAAATGGGACTCAGTACATAATCATTGTACCTGGTCATCGTGTTGAGAACCACTGCTCTGTAGTCTGGTTGTATTTCACCGGTAAAGACGACACTAGGGCCATTTAGAACAGTTTCAGAGCATCTACTACAACAAAGGGTTAAACACCCCCAACATGCAGAAACATTTAACCACAGAATCTAATTAAACTGTACCAATAGAACACCTTTGATTGGCCGCTTAACGAAGGGGGCATGACTCTGGAGGCGGAGCTTGGAGCAAGGCGTCCTCTGTCTCAGCCGTTAAAATTAAACTCCTCCGCGTTCTATCGATACCGTTCCTGTTAGCGTCATTTCACTGTGTCAACCTGCTTTACTATTGTTTATGAATAATGTCCATGTCCTAGAATTACATTTAGTTGATGACGAGGCTCAGAGGCTGCGGCAGGTGGATCTAACACTCCTTTAACTACACCTTTAGACCTCTTTATGAGGTATTTTTCTCTTTGAATGCAAAATGTTAGTGCATATTTGATATTAAAGAGTTAATGCAAACAAAGCCATTTGTACTATGAAAAAACATAAAATAAAATGCAATGAAAAAATAGTATGAAAAAATAGTACGAAAAAAATAGAATCAAAGAATAAAGTGAAAGTGAGAGTCCAGTTTTGACCAGCTCTATATGTAAAGTGCCATGAGATAACTTTTGGTATGATTTGGTGCTATATTAAAAAAACTGAGTTGATTTAAATAGAACAAAATATTAGAATGAGAAAGAACCATAGTTTGTTCTCTACTCCAACGAGAATCCATTGTCCATAACTGAAATGATAAGTGATACCGGCGTTGCTCAATTCTTATCAGTTTCCATCCCTTTTCCACCAACAATTCCTGCATTGATCCAGGTTTATAATGTGTCAGGAACGACAGAAAATAGGACACAGTAGGAACCACATGAATCCCCCGTGAATGAGTAGAAGAGCCCTGCCCTCGTCGCCATGACAATGTTGAATGTTGTATAATAAGAAAAAAGAAAACTGCTGCCTCTGCCTTTAAGAATAAATAATGTCACTGCCTGGTTGTAACATTGTGCCAGAAAACAGGTGAAAAATACTGTGTCCTTAGTGTTGGACGTTTTTCTATGAGCAGGAATAAAAAGGCACAGAAAGCTCAAAAAGTCAGAAGACTCTCCAGTTCAGAGAACAGAGATCGCTCAATACTGGAGATTGATGAGTCAGTTCTGAACGTTCTTTCAAAGTACAAACTCCTAAAGGAGACACAAGGAGGTGGTTTGGGTGAAATATCTGCTGTCAAACTCAGTCTGGAGACTAAATGTGTCTTGAGTTAGAAGGAGGAATGGTGACCTATGCTCTAACATTACAACAGCTGAGAATAGTTAAGGCTGGAGCGGGTAACACATCCAAAAACCACAACGAAAAGCCTCAGATCAGTCAATGTTAACAATTATTATGATACGAGTCATATCATATGGCAGATTTTTGGTGAAACTTTTACATAATTATTGTGATTTTGAATAGAATAGAATAGAATAGAATAGAATAGAATAGAATAGAATAGAATAGAATAGAATAGAAATGACAGAGGGCACAACAAGATAACAACATGAACAATGCTAAAAACAAAATTAAAGATGTAACAAAAAGGAAATGACATGCAAAATACAACACAATGATAAAACAATGTGAAAGATGTACCAAAACAAAGAAGACATAAAAGATGGAATAAAGCAAAAAGAAAATAAGAAATGCAACAAAATGAAAACAATGTAAGTGTATGTGCCTGGGTATGTACATGTGTAAATGTATATATGTGTATATATGTGTGTATGCATATGTATATATGTGTATGTAGGTGTGTGTATGTATATGTATGTACATATATATGTACATATTGCTGCTTTAGACAAGGGAGTGTGCACTAATAAGCTATGCTTCTTCTCACTCCTTTTCAAATATGACTCTTTTTTTTCTTTTTTTGTGTGTATTATTATTTTTTGTTTCTTTGAATTTTCATTGTTATATTATGTTGTGCAAAGAATTCAATCAGTAGCAATCAGGAAGCTCGTATCATTTCCATGTTCGAAATAAATCAATAGAAGATAAAGAAAAATGTAAAAAAAAAAAAAAAAAGAAAAAGAAAAAGAAAAACACAATAACACAAAAAACAAATGAAGAGAACAAAATGAAAACAACATGAAAGACGAAACAAGGCTGGGGTACCATTAAGGAGGGGTGAATATGATAAATTCATGGGTTCCAGCATTTGTGGGGGGGGCTATAGAACAGTGCAGGGGGTCCAGTGGATACAGGTTAGAAGTTGTGAACATTTCGTGGAAGGTTCGCTGTATAATAGAGGCATAGAAGTCGGGAGTCAATCGTTGAAAGCATGTTAAGTTTCAGTGTCGTTTTACAGCAGCGGCAGTTAAGGATAGCTACCCCGCCACCCCCACCCTCCCACCCCCCCATCCCCACTGCTCTGACAGATTGAAGAGATACAGAATTTTATGAAGGCTCCACACTGTTTGCCTTTCATGGGGTCCAGAATTGGTAGCTGCGCCCCAGAAACAAGACATAACAAAATGACAAAACAATGTAAAAAAATGCAGCAAAACAATAAGGTAAAGATGCAATAGGATAAAAGTGATATAAAGGAAAAGAAAAGAAATGCAACGTAATAGCCACAATGAGTCAAAAATGATGTAAAGGATAGAAAATGTCATAAAATGCACAACATGAAACCAATGTAAAAGATATAAAAGACATGTGGAAGAAGTCTGTCTTGTCTGATTGACCTCTCATTTTAGTCTTTGTATTTAAATTAAATTGAATGTATTTCACCTGAAGTAATCCCTAGTCTAGGTCTAAAATGACACAATCAAGTGCAATCCTTATTCAAGAAAATGAAATTAATGAATAAGACTTGTGGCTTTTCTTCTTCATCCCACTCACCTCTGTAAGTGAAATTATCACCATATAATATAAAAACTGCTCTACATTCTAAAATAAAACTGGAGCACAATAATTATTCTCCTCATCTCAAACCCTACACTAGTTTCTGTTTCTGTTTGCCTCACAGCAAGAACGTCCTGGGTTCAATTCCTTTCTCACTAGAGTTTGCGTGGGTTCTCTCCTGCTTCCTCCCACCATCCTAACACATGCACAGATCAGTTCATTGGTTAACCTAAAGTTACCCATAGGTGTGAATGTGACAGTGACTGGTTGTCAGCCCTGTGATGAAGTGGTGACTTGTCCAGGGTGTACCCTGCCGTCACCCATGGGTAGCTGGGATAGGCTCCAATGACACCCCACCCCCTACCCCTAAAAAACCAAATGGCGACAAAGCAAGATTCAGAAGATGAATGAATGATTGAATAATAGAGGTGATATAAAAAAAGGAATTGTCCCGTAATTAGAAACAAAAGTATGCATCCCGTTTTGAACTGAAAAGGAACACACTTTGTCCCATATTACCATGAGAATCAAAAATAGTCTGTAAAATAATGGAATAATGATAATGGATTAAATTTGTATAGCGTTTATTTGGTCACTCAAAGCGCTTTACATTATTGACCCATTATTCATTCGCTCTCACATTCTCCCTCTGGTGGTGGTAAACTACATCTGTATCCACAGTTGCCCTGGGGCAGACTGACAGAAGCGTGGCTGCCAATTTGTGCCAACAGCCCCTCCGACCACCACCAAACATTCACACGCATTCATACACCAGTGTGAGTGGCACTGGAGGCAAGGAGGGTGAAGTGTCTTGCCCAAGGACACAACGGACTGACTAGGACAGAGGGGGATTTGAAACGCCAACCCTTCGGTTATTGGACGACCCACTCTACCATCTGAGCCCCGCGAAAATGTCAATGGAATTATTCCTTCCCCTCTCCTGCTCTGTGACCAATGAGCTGACAGCACACACATACACCAAATGACAACACAGAATCTGGCTCATCTCACTGGTCGAGATTCTGTTGCGAGGAATACACCGGAAGACAAGAGTCGACAATAAATCAACATGGCTGACTCGGACAACACCGATTTTTGGGTCTTGGAGTCGGACACTGCCGACAGTACGGGCTTCGAACAGTTGCGTGGGAACAGCAGAAAGGTGGAAGCTCTTCAGTCAGCTGACCTTCCTAACATCCAGCCTGTTGCGTGCTTTGCCCTCATTAGAAGTGAGCTCATTATCACTCATCATCAACTCTGAAGCAACTACTTGCTGCAGTAGGGGGTCAGACAAAATACAAATAGAAGAAATCAGCTATTTCCACATTATGTAGCATTGAGCTTTTGAGTTCAAAATAATAATAATAATAATAATAATCATTATTATTATTATTATTATTATTATTATTATTATTATTATTATTATTATTATTATTATTATTATTATTATCTACAACTGTACAGAAAGTGTTGTTTACAAGTTTCCACAGACTTTCCGTTTGCACTTCTCTTATTGCACTAAATATGCACTATTACAAGAATGTTCTGCTTTCTATTGTTTTCTATTATTTTATTCGATATTAAATTAAGCAAGACTGAGTTCTGTTAAAGAAAGATATTTATTTTAACCTACTTTAAATAAAGCCAGACAGAGTTCTGCTAAAATATATTTTTATTCTGTGAACTTCAACAAGATAGGTCTCAGAAATATATTTACTTTACTCTGTTACTTTTGTCATTTTGCACTAAAAATATACATTGTTAAATAATAAATTGTTTTCCATGTTTTCCTATCACTGAAAAACATGCATCTAATTAAATTCAGGTTTCAGTCAGAAAGTTTGAAAATTGTTTCACACACAAAAAAGACAAAATAAATTCAACACCCCGAGAGGAGTGAAGGCAATTGGGTCAGCTGGACCTGCCAACAAGGTGTCCCTTGTGTTTTTTCCAGGGAGTTGGTAACCCTAACCTGAACTTCCCACACAGTTTTCCTCCACTAGAAACTTTGACGCCAGAGTGAGATGTTTTCACCTTATACACCCCAAGACTGAATACTAAAATAATCACAATGCTAATAATAACAAGTGGTGCTAGGCACAACAAACCTCGCACATATTTCGCACATTATAAGTAAATGAGAAGATTTTAAAAGATCATAAAAAAATTTGAACTTTGACCTACCTTTTCAAAAATGTAATTACATGTGTTCTGGGTCACTGGCGATCTCTAAACCCAATTTGGTATGAATAGAACCAAGTGTTTTAAAGTGTTAACAAAGGAACAAACAAACCGAACCAAAAACATTAACCCTTGCCTCCCCTTTGGGGGGCGGGGAAATAATAGTAACTAGAAGCACTTGGAGAGTGCAGACCTCCGCCAAGGCACATCAGTGCCCCGGATTTGGATGAAAATTTCAGGAAATGTTGCTACTGGCACAAGGAACAAATGATTAAATTTTGGTGATGATCGGGGAGATGTGGGGGTGGGGGGGCCACGGGGGCCCACGGGGGCCCACTGGTCTGTCTTGGCGGAGGTCTGCACTGTCTTTTCTAGAAAAGCACTCGGAGAGCGAAGACCTCCGCCAAGATAGATCCCCCCCCGCCACCAATCACCACCAAAATTTAATAATTTATTCCTTGTGCCAGTATCAACATTTCCTGAACATTTCCTGAAAATCTGTCCATAACTTTTTGAGTTATCTTGCTAACAAACAAACACGCACGCAAACACACACACAAAGCAAAGTGATCACAATACCTCCTGGCGAAGGTAATAATAAAGTTAAGGTTAACTCACTTTATCATCTATCAGAAAATCAGTGTCTGCACATGAACTACTGTTGAAAACAACTGTTTTTAATAGCAGAGGAAACTGAAGGCTGAAAATGATAATAATAAATGGTCCCAGGCACAACAAACCCCGCCCCCTGCACGTATTGTCGCTCGGCATCGATCCAGCTGATGTCATCATGTCTATGTGTGTACTGATGTCAACATATCAATTGCCCCTATATATGTGCCAAGTCTGAAGTAAATTGAAACAAAATCGATGTTTTGATAGACATTTCAAATTTTACCCATTATAAGTAAATAGAGAAAAAAAGATATTAAAAAATTAATTAAAAAATGTAAACTTTGACCTACTTTTCCCAAAATATAACAACATCTATTTTGGGTCACTGACAATCTATAAACCCAATTTGGTATGAACTGAACCAATACTTTTGCTGCTACACTGTTAACAAAGAAACAAAGAAACAAAGAAACGAACAAAGAAACTGAACCAAAAACAATACCCCTTGCCTCCTCTTCGGGGGGTGGGGTAATAATAATAATAATAATAATAATAATAATAATAATAATAATAATAATAATAATAATAATAATAATCATCATCATCATCATCATCATCCTCATCATAACAACAACAATAGGAAGAAGAAGAAGAAGAAGAAGAAGAAGAAGAAGAATTCAGTGATAACAGTAATGTGCAAAATACAATGAAATGGTAGAAGTCAGATGCTTCCTGGTAATGTTGATTCAGTCTCCGCCTACGCTCTATTTCAACAATGTACGCAAATCTTTCATTGTTTTTAGTAACAAGGTCAGTACAAGCTGCAGAAACTTTTCCTCAGTTGTATTTAATAAGACTTTAAAAATGCATGTCATTCTGCTGCCAGTTTTCATTTCACTCACATCTGAAATCTGAACACTATGTAATTCATCATAAAATGACAAGTCCTCTCATACTGTCAAAGTGCTGAGAAATTTAGAGATAAATGCATGATTTAAGACTTAGTCAAATTTTTAATCAGTATCTACCGTTTAATGCTCAGATACTTGGACACAATTAGGGGAAGATAAGGCAAAATGAATAAAATCAATGCTAATCAGCTACTTAATATTGTTAGGTCAGAGATCGAATGTGTTTCTAAAACTACTCTCCGTATTTTATGACAAACACTCTTTTAGGGACCGTTGATTCCATTTGCCCAGATTTCCTGGAGGAGCTTTTTGGACCCAGGCCCTTTACTTGCTTAATAGTGTAACATCTTTTTAAGCGCTATTTAATAGAATAATCATTTTTTAAATTGTAGTAAATGTAAATGTGCCGGTGAGGTGACAGTCCTCATGCCCAGATACTGCTCACACATTCCAAACAAGATGAGTTGGTCAGGACTCAAGGGACATTATTTTATTTATACCGACAGCGCAGACTGAACGCACTGACAAATGGCCATCGTTCTCCTCTTCATCCAATAAATCCCATGAGTTACAACACATGACTGAGATATTATAAATAAAGCGTTAAAATGTTTCTCAGTCTGCAGTAAAACAGCAGAGAACGTGGTGAAAACATTCAAATTTGATTATTGCAGTGATTATTTTCCAATTTGCATTTGTGATGATAGTTATTTTAACCCTTTGATGCATGAATTATGAGAACTTTTGTCAAGTTGTTTTCTTGAGTGTTTTTATTCCTCTTTAGGCATAAAAAACCCAATGAGATTGATTTTTTTTTTTTTTTAACCCTTTCATGTATGAATTATGAGAACCTTAATCAAGAATTTTTCACTGAGTGTTTTCAGTCAGCTTTAGGCATGAAAAAAACAATGTTACTGAAATTTTATTTGTTTTATGAACCTATTTTTCACGGATTAACAAAAATATTCACTCAGCTGGACACCATGCGTTTAATTTTTGAAGCAAAGAAACATGCATTTACTGACATACTGTGTGAAAACTATGAAATAAATGTTTTTTTGATATCGCTAATCTGTTGTTTTCTCACATTTTAACATACTATGATAGTAGATATTACTCACTCAAATAATATGCAAAAAACAACAAAACACAACTTTTTTTTTTAAGCCTGTTAATTACAGTCTAATAACAATTATCAATTGATTTACACTCGAATATGTTACTGCAGATCAGGTTTCTGAAGAGCTGCAAATTTACAGTAATTGTATGAATGTCAGTATATGGGATGGTGCATAAGTGTCCACTGTGTTGGTTGATATGGAACTAAAACAACAAAACCCATGAATATAGAAGAGAACAGCTGGAGAAGAACTGTCCGCTGTAGTGACCAGTATGCATGAAAGGGTTAAATTAACCTATTTTTAATGGAGTTACAAAAATGTCCACTCAGCTGGACACCATATGTATTTAAAATACAATATTAGAAAGTGATGTACTGTGTGAAAACTATGAAACAAAAGCATTTTGATGCAGCTAACCTGATGTTTTCTCACCTTTTATCATCCTCTAATACTAGTTCTTACTCACTTCATAGAGATAATTTAAAAAAAAAAAAAGTTTTTCTTTAAGAAAACTGTTAATTACCGTCTAATAACAATTAACAATTGATTTACCCTCAGTCATGTTACTGCAGATCAGGTTTATCAAGAACATAAAGTTACAGTAATGGTATGAATTGCAGTGTATGAGATGGTGCATAAGTGTCCACTGTGTTGGCTGATATGGAACTAAAACAACAAAATCCATGAATATACAAGAGAACAGCTGTAGAATAGCTGTCCACTGGAGTGACCACTATGCATGAAAGGGTTAAAATGCATATTGTTTTTCCAAGTCAAACGTATAAGTTTAATCTAGTATTAAACAAATAAATATGAAAAATACTGTCTTTTTCATTTTGCATTTTTCAGTAAAAACAGGCTGAATATTTCATAAATGAACTGAGACTAAGGAGGAATTACACATATTTAAAGAGCTTATATATAATATTTCTAATAATATTATAAGATTTCTAGATTACAATAAAGATCTTGGAAGTTCTGCCAAAGATGATACAACAAAATGTGGAAACAATGTAAAAGATGCAATGAAACAACTCTAATATGAAAGATTTTGGGTGAAACTTTACTATGATTATTGCGATTTTGAACCACTTTGAAAGGACAGAACAAGATGAAAATGACATATTAAACATTTTTAAAGGGGCTATGGTAGTATTTCTACATTACAGATGATATTATTATACGATTTCTAAATTAGAATAAAGAGATATGAAATTCTGCCAAACATGATAACGTATTCATAGTAAAAAAAAAAAAAAAAAGTGTCAATTTAACTCTTACAGAGTTGAATTTAACTCTGTTTCAGAAAACATTTGGTCCCACTCAAAATGAGAATAAAATTTACTATATGGCCAATGTCACATTTTAATTAAAGTTTGAATTAATTCTATTCAATTCAGTGTCAAAATTAACAATAAAATGTGTAAAAAAAAAAAAATTAACACCGGTGTTTTTACACTGTTGAGACTATGATTACATTTTACAGAGCTATTTTTACTCCAAATTTAGTTAAAAATGACTCCAATAATCACCATTTATTACTACATTATTATCTGCATTTTGCATTTTTCAGTGATTAAGGTATTTTCTTTTATTTAATTCACTGATCACATGGATGTTCATAAAAGCTTTGAGTAATTCAAAGGTTTTTTTTTTTAATAACAAATTCAAAAAATCTGAACTAAAAAAGGAGTTTTTCAGAAAAATATAACTTTTTCTGAACATAAAAACAAGAGTTTCCATCCACTGTCATTTATTAAACTCCACGGGTTTTACTGGTGAATCAATGTTGTAGAAGATGACAGTGTTTCCACGTTCACTACGGAGCCTCTGAATATCCAAATGGGTCATATCTGATGATCATGAAAAGATGGCAAACTGTGTTTTACCTAAATTATTTACATGGATGAGTGGATCAGAAGTAGGGCTGCACGATATTGGAAAAAAATGACAATGTGATTTTTTTTTTACCCTGCGATTTATTGCAATATGAAAAAATACTCCGGAGGATATAGTTTCTGTAGTGCTGACATGAATGGTCAAACAAATTAATTGTGTTTCCTCTCATTGTGTCGACAGGTGTAAGACACTATTGACACAGAACATGTGTTTCAGTATCGTCCTTCTTGTAGCCCACAGGTGTCAAACATGCGGCCCGGGGGCCAAAACCGGCCCACCAAAGGGTCTAATCCGGCCCCTCGGATGAATTTGTGAAATGCAAATATTATAATGAAGATGTTAACAATCAAGGATGTGAAAATCATTTTAGGTCACTTCAATCTAAAGAGGGTCAGACCAGTAAAATACAATCATAACAACCTGTAAATAATGAAAAACGCTAATTTTTGTCTTTGTTCTAGTGTAAAAAAAAAAAAAGTTAAATTACACAAAAATGTTTATATTTACAGACTATACTTTTACAAAAAATGTGAATAACCTGAACAAATATGAACAATCTGAAACATCTTAAGAGATGTATGCAGGATTGTACCAATATTCTGCCTGTTACCAAATATTTTGTGTATTTGTAAATCCCCTGTGATCTGTAAATTGTGATGCACATGTATAAATAATAAACTGAGGGGTAATATTGTTAAAATTGCACTTATTTTTCTTAAGAATTTTCAGGTTGTTCATATTTGTTCATGTTATGTTGTGTTACGTAAACATTTTCATTACGGAATTTTGCTTTTTCACTCTAAAACATAGAGAAAACTTTGGTGTTGACATTATTTATAAGTTGTTAACCTATAATTTATATAATTTTACTGGTTCGGCCCACTTTAGATCATATTAGGCTGAATGTGGCCCCTGAACTAAAATGAGTTTGACACCACTGTTGTAGCCGAAATAATTCCAGAAAACTGACGTTGCTTTTCTTTTTGGCACCAAGTCTTGGTTTTTAGTGATTTTCTCTTGTATGTTGCTCATTTTTCAGTGTTGTTACCAGCGACTCCCTCCACGTGCAGGGGCGTGGTCTGTTTCAGCAAAGTGATTAAGAACACTTGTGATTGGTGGATTGCTGCGTGCAGTGTTTGTCAGGTACCCATGGTGTAATTAGATGAGAACACGTGGAGTTCATTTACCTCCTACACTGCAGGACCTGTGGTGTGACTACTGCGCACATGTACATTGCAATGACGACGCTCAAACAATACATTGCACAGCTCTAATTTAGAAGTTATTACAAGTTATTTTCTATCATTAGATGCTTTTGGCTGCCTCGGCTTTTACGGTCTTCAGGTACATTGCACAGATTTCCATGAGGGAAAAATATCTTGCTGCTATAAATCTCATCTGAAATACGAACCTTTGAATACAACCAAGGACAGGGACAAGGTTTTATTCATTTTCAACCTGCAGATATGAAAGTAAATTCCACATTTAGTAAAGCGTACTGAAGATAAAAACTGATAAAAAGCTAAAAAATCTGCTCACTGCCATAAGATCCAGAAGTTTCTTGTTCAGCGGTGTTAAAAAAATATGCTGATTTAAGCTATGGCACATCATCAGACTCAGCCAGACAATTAATAAACACTGAAATAGTACGCCTACTACCATCAAATGTATGAATAACTAATAGATTTTCTTCACAGTGGACGTTCTGGCCTGTCTCAGCAGGAAAACTACAGGAGAAATGAATTAAACAAGGATCAGCTTCAAGACATAATAAAATAAACCACAACCCTGGAAGTGATGCACCTACATGGAGCTGAGGGAATCACATCTGTGCATTTTCTGCTACAATGACTGCTGTTAACCCTTAGGGGACTGAGTGTAATTTGGCTGTTTTTGAGTACTTTTGATTTTGCCTTTATATACTACTGTATATAAAGAAATGTTTTACTATACCCATGTTTGGTTTCTTTTTTTCCAGCACAACTTCATCTATCTCATCTGCTTATTATTTTTCACTTTAACCTACTATATCAGCATAAAAGGCCAAAAAAGACAAAAAATATAAAATCAGATTTGAAAAATGTATATAATTTATTGCATAAATAACATAAAGTTGCTTAACGAACCTTTTCAAAGACTTTAAAAGTGAATATTTGTTCCAAATATTAGGCCTAAAATTAAAATTGTAATAAATTAAAACTATACTCAAATATTTGACATAAAAGCATATCTTTACCCCCCACCCCCCACCCCCTCCCAGTCATCCCGGTTTCCACATCTGGTCCAGGTGTGGTTATTCTCGCTCTTGTCTGTAATGCTAATGCAGTCTGTGGATTAGAATCCACAGATTCAGCCAGTCATTCCATTTTGAAAAAGGACAAAAAAATGACGTAGATATGGTCAGAAGTATAACCCCCCCCACCTCATTTTCATACTTTTACTCACATTTGTTCGATCCGGTTTTAAAACATCATATCTCCGGTTGTATTTTCTCTATCAACATCTAATAAAAAGTAGGAGAGTATTTCAAGTCTGCAGTTTCGATTGCATTGTCCCCAGTGGTCTACATGACCGACTTCCAACGCTATAACGTGTTGAAAATGTCATGTGATTGAGTCACAGGGCCGTGACCGTGGACCCCTAAGGGTTAAACAGGTGTATGCATTGGTTTTCATACATTTGTCAGGGGGGTTGTAGTGGTACGACTGAGTGCACTGCATGAGCAGGTTACATGATGCACTGGAAGAAATCAACAGCGTAGAGAAAAGTGGGGTGTGTGGTCTATGACATAATTATGTGAGTAAATTTGACATACCATACTTTCCGGACTATAAGCCACTACTTTTTTCTCACACTTTGAACCCTGCGGCTTATCCAATGATGCGGCTCAAGTATAGATTTTTAGGGGCAAACGGCCTCCAGGGGGTGCTCTAGCAGGAAGAGCAAAACCGAGACAGACAGGTGGAAGAGGTGATGTGAAGAGAAGTTTAAGCTTAACTTTAACAATCATTTTGCGTGTCATGCATAAAGCCTCATCACGGAAAACACACAAAGAAATGCATATGATGCAGCTTTTAAGTTAAAACCAATCGTTGTGTCTGTCCAAGAAGGAAATAGAGCTGTAGCATGGAAGTGCCATTAAGCAACAACGGAAGAGAGACATAGAAGGTGTGTGACAGAGCCTTTCTGAGGCTGTTCAACTCTGACACTGAAGAAGACGACTGCAATGGTTTCAATGAGCAGAAGGAAGATGAAGAGATCAATGACTTTTCTGGGTTTAACCAGCCTGTCACTGCCATTTTACTGCTGTGTTACAGGCACTGTTTGGAAAAAAGCAGTTAAGGTTTGGAAATAAATATTTAAATAATCTGTCTGTTTACCAACTTTCTGTGTAAATATCTCATGTTACAATGTGGACACCTGCAGCTTATAGTCAGGTGCAGCCTATATATGTACAATTGCTAAAATTTACTTAGGGGGTCAAATGAGTGGCCATTTTTGTCAAAAAAAAAGTTGTAAGAAATGCATAGAACTGTGTTGAAATAATGCTAATACATTTGTGCACAGACTACTGATATTATTTGTGAGTGGAAGCTCTATTTTCAGAAATATTGGATTTTGAATAGCACGTGTATGTGAAAACTTTTGCTGGTGGACGGACGTGACATTACCCATGATGATCTGGTCAGTACCAGTACTTTATTAGTAATAAACTTATATACTTACTATCGCTAATTCTCCTCTTATCCATAAATGTTAGTATTGTGGATCTAAAACAATAACAGCTGACACAAAAACACAAAATGTGGCAGTGGACGGATGTGACATGGTTGTTCCAGATCCCATCATACTGATGCTCGGCAGCCATGTCACTGTTTCCACAAATGATCCCTGTGCAAAAACTAGGATCAGAATTATTTATTGTATAGTTTATCATCATACTAAAGAGTAAATAACAATATAGAATTGTTATTTCTTTATAAAAATGCTTATTATTAGAAAACTGTTGATGGATCAGCACCATACTCCATATTGCAACCTGTAAAAATAAAACATGTGATATGTAGTATATAATCTTGTAAGATAAAAACTGGGGAATCTAAAAGAATAGAATATTTGTTTTTCAGGTAAATCCAGTTAAAATACAACTTGGCCATTTGTGACATGAAAATATAGCATTGATTGTGATGAAATTGGACATTTTTGACCTGAAAACACAGTTCATATGACCATCAACATATGGCAACAGAACTGAAATCCTGTAAATTTACATAACTTGCATTTACCAACACAAAGTTCCTTTGGGGATTCATTTATATGGATTTCTTATGCACAAAGACATAAAAAAGACCTCTAAGCAAATTTTAGCTGACAAATATTTTTTCTTTTAAAATTTGGTGGGTGCGGCTTACATTCAGGTGCAGCTTATATTCAGGTGCGCTCTATAGTCCTGAAAATACAGTAATATAAACCTAATCATAACTAACAGCATTAATGACTTATATCAATAAAATACAGCAGAACACACATCCAGAAATTGCAGATCTGATGCAAATTCTGAGGCAAATCTCCCTCCAGTTTGAATGTCCATGATGCTACTGACTGTAAGGAACACAACCTTCGTCATAAAAGTACATGTATGTATTATAATATGTATTTAGTATCTTTTAGAAGAGAAAATAGCTGCACCATTTCACATTCATCATGCAACCTTTCACACAAGCACTCTTAATATCCCATTAACGGCATTAACAGGAAAAGACTAGAAGAAAACAGAGCAAAAAAAACAGAAAAAAAGTAATTTTCTCTGTGTTTATTTCACTTAAAAGGAACACGACCGGGAGTCTTAAAATACTACAAAAGCTATCAGTCATCCCTTCCATCCATATGCCTTTAGTGCAACACTAATGAATGATAAGATAACACTTCTGTAGGTCTGGACTTGAAAACATGTCTGAAAATAGGTAGTAGAACATGATGAAACACAGATATTAGAACTGTACATATTGTCTTTCAACTTTTCCTGCAGATCTACACTAAATGGACAAAAGTATGTGGACACATTGAATTCAGGTGGTTCTTTTCTAAAAGGGGTCTGGGAACAAACAAAACAAGAATGATAAATGTCATAATATAGTTTTATATTGTGATAAATATCATTGCATTGGTTAGTTTGGTTTAAATTGTTATATTTGCTTTCAAAATGCCTAAGATGTTGTTTTTTTACATAATTTCTCTCAACATTGATTTGTTTAATCCATGACTATGATTTTAAATGTTCTGCCTCTAAAATTTTAAAATATTTTTATATATAAGAATATATATATAATAATATATAAGAACTGAATTAAGCAAAAAAAAAAAAAAAAAAATCTTGAAACAAGCCAAATAAATAAATAAATAAATAATCTGCCAATGGAACAAGTGAAAATGATCTTGGTAAGATTTCTTGTAATAAGATTTTCAAGATCTATTGTCTAAAAATAAGTTCTTATATCTCACTGAAAAGTTACGCTTTAGGTAATTATGTCTTATTTTAAGTGTGAGGAGATATTTTGACAAGAAATGATAAAAATACACTTGGTAAGATTTAGATTTTTGCGGTGTATCTACTATTCTCTGCCAGGAGTGTTTTCCTATTCTGATTCTTTATGTCCTGTATGAATTTTAATACGTCACAGGTCGCAAAGCTTAAAGAACATGCACATTAAAACATCCAACGGCTAAAAGTTACTTAGGGGGTCAAATGAGTGGCCATTTTTGTCAAAAAAAAAAAGTTGTAAGAAATGCATAGAACTGTGTTGAAATAATGCTAATACATTTGTGCACAGACTACTGATATTATTTGACAGTGGAAGCTCTATTTTCAGAAATACTGGATTTTGAATAGCACGCGTATGTGAAAACTTTTGCTGGTGGACGGACGTGACATTACCCATGATGATCTGGTCAGTACCAGTACTTTATTAGTAATAAACTTCTATACTTACTATTGCTAATTCTCCTCTTATCCATAAATGTTAGTATTGTGGATCTAAAACAATAACAGCTGACACAAAAACACAAAATGTGGCAGTGGACGGATGTGACATGGTTGTTACGGATCCCATCATACTGATGCTCGGCAGCCATGTCACCGTTTCCACAAATGATCCCTGTGCAAAAACTAGGATCAGAATTATTTATTGTATAGTTTATCATCATACTAAAGAGTAAATAACAATATAGAATTGTTATTTCTTTATAAAAATGCTTATTATTAGAAAACTGTTGATGGATCAGCACCATACTCCATATTGCAACCTGTAAAAATAAAACGTGATATGTAGTATATAATCTTGTAAGATAAAAACTGGGGAATCTAAAAGAATAGAATATTTGTTTTTCAGGTAAATCCAGTTAAAATACAACTTGGCCATTTGTGACAGGAAAATATAGCATTGATTGTGATGAAATTGGACATTTTTGACCTGAAAACACAGTTCATATGACCATCAACATATGGCAACAGAACTGAAATCCTGTAAATTTACATAACTTGCATTTACCAACACAAAGTTCCTTTGGGGATTCATTTATATGGATTTCTTATGCACAAAGACATAAAAAAGACCTCTAAGCAAATTTTAGCTGACAAATATTTTTTCTTTTAAAATTTGGTGGGTGCGGCTTACATTTAGGTGCAGCTTACATTCAGGTGCGCTCTATAGTCCTGAAAATACAGTAATATAAACCTAATCATAACTAACAGCATTAATGACTTATATCAATAAAATACAGCAGAACACACATCCAAAAATTGCAGATCTGATGCAAATTCTGAGGCAAATCTCCCTCCAGTTTGAATGTCCATGATGCTACTGACTGTAAGGAACACAACCTTCGTCATAAAAGTACATGTATGTATTATAATATGTATTTAGTATCTTTTAGAAGAGAAAATAGCTGCACCATTTCACATTCATCATGCAACCTTTCACACAAGCACTCTTAATATCCCATTAACGGCATTAACAGGAAAAGACTAGAAGAAAACAGAGCAAAAAAAACAGAAAAAAAGTAATTTTCTCTGTGTTTATTTCACTTAAAAGGAACACGACCGGGAGTCTTAAAATACTACAAAAGCTATCAGTTATCCCTTCCATCCATATGCCTTTAGTGCAACACTAATGAATGATAAGATAACACTTCTGTAGGTCTGGACTTGAAAACATGTCTGAAAATAGGTAGTAGAACATGATGAAACACAGATATTAGAACTGTACATATTGTCTTTCAACTTTTCCTGCAGATCTACACTAAATGGACAAAAGTATGTGGACACATTGAATTCAGGTGGTTCTTTTCTAAAAGGGGTCTGGGAACAAACAAAACAAGAAAGATAAATGTCATAATATAGTTTTATATTGTGATAAATATCATTGCATTGGTTAGTTTGGTTTAAATTGTTATCTTTGCTTTCAAAATGCCTAAGATGTTGTTTTTTTTACATAATTTCTCTCAACATTGATTTGTTTAATCCATGACTATGATTTTAAATGTTCTGCCTCGAAAATTTTAAAATATTTTTCATGCTCTGACTGTAAATAATAATTTTCTACCACAACAAACCATCTACTGTCTTCATATCTCACTTAGGAAGATAAATATTGGTATTTATAAACCATAAGGACAAAAGTATTGGGACACATCATGGCTACAGCTGGAAGATGTCCTGTTCATGCTGATTTGAGACAGAAACATCCATATTTCCTCGAAGTTTAATGGGAGATTTTTTCTTCCTAAGTGAGACGTGAAGAACGTAGATGGTTATTTGTGGTAGAAAATTATTATTTACAGTCAGAGCATGAAAAAATATTTTAGAAATTTAGAGGTAGGAAATTTTAAGAAATATGGGACCCCTTCTTAGATGAAGTGTGGAATAGATAATGGAGCGGACCTGACTGCAACCTTGGGTATTCCTATAATAACTGAAGGGACTGGTATTCTGATACCACAGTGTATTATGGTAAATGTTTTATTGTCCTGGCCTTGGTCTTTTGTCACCCAGAAAGAGTTATAATGTAACAACATATCCTGTATAACAAAACTGACAGTACTCTATGGTTTTTGTAATTCTTTTTATTTGTTTGTTTTGTTGTTTTTGTGTTTTTTTGGTTGCTGTTTTTTCTTGTTTTTTTTTTTGGTTTTTTTTACACTTGATTTTCGTATTTTTATTTATATATTTTCTTATACCTACATCCTGTTGTATCACTGTAAAATGTTTAATGGGTGAAAAGAAAAGAAAAAACAATAAAAAGTGAATCACGCAAAAAAAAAAGAAATTTAGAGGTAGAGCATTTAAAATCATAGTCAAGGATAAAAAAAAAAAAAAAATCAACGTTGAGAGAAATGAAGTAAAATCCATCTCTGAGGCATTTTGGAAGCAAAGATAACAATTTGAACAAAACTAACCAATGCAATGATATTTATCACAATATAAAACTATTTTGTCATTATTGTTTTGTATCCCAGACCCCTGTTAGAAAAGAAACACCTGAATTCAACATATCCCAATACTTTTGTCCATATAGTGTACATCCAAAAAGAGGCTGAAAAAGAGAATGCAGGGGTTCAACCTGAATGTGATATTGTAAATGTGATAAATAATGTATCCAGGTGACGTGTGCTAACCCCAGGATGGAACTTGAGCCTGGACTTACCCAACACCATCAGTGACACCTTGAGCGTGTCCACTCCAGGCGATTTCTTCACTTTACATTGATAAGTTCCACTATGTGCAGGTGATAAAGCGGCAATTGAGAGCGAAGCGTCACCTGTTGAGGGGTCACTGGCAGCAAAGGTCAGCCCTTGTGCAACAGCACCGTCAGTATGAATGTACTTACTACCTCCAGCGTAGGACATGAGCTGATGGAGAACAGAGAGCATCATGGGTTAACATTTGAAAACAGTTTAATACAAAAAAAATCACAACAGCACATCCCAAAAACTTCCTTTTTTTGTGAATAACCCACATGAAATGACTTAGTGCTGAGTAATGTTATTGAGTTTTTACTCCTAATTTACATTTTTACCAAGAAATAATACAACAAATGTCCTCCTGACATCCAGGTAAGCAAAAGTTTTGGCTTTTTTTTGTACCTTAAATAACAGGAAACAGCATAATGCAACAGTTTTTGTTTTTTGTTTTTTTTTTTTGAAGTAAAGCTGTGAAACTCCTGTTCCCTACAAAGGACAAAAGTGCAAAAGTGCAATGCTGGGTCTCAAGGGAATATGTGCCATGTATACTACAAAAACTCAAAATCTTACCAAGTGTATTTTTCTCATTTCTAGTCAAAATATCTCATCACACTTAAAATAAGACATAATTACCCAAAGAGTAGCTTTTCAGTGAGATATAAGAATTGAATTAAGCAAAAAAAATTATCTTGAAATAAGCCAAATAAATAAAAAAAAAATCAGCCAATGGAACAAGTGAAAATGATCATGGTAAGATTTCTTGAAATAAGATTTTCAAGCTCTATTGTCTAAAAATAAGTTCTTAAATCTCACTGAAAAGTTACGCTTTAGGTGATTATGTCTTATTTTAAGTGCGAGGAGATATTTTGACTAGAAATGACAAAAATACACTTGGTAAGATTTAGATTTTTGCAGTGTATCTACTATTCTCTGTCAGGAGTGTTTTCCTATTCTGATTCTTAATGTCCTGTATGAATTTTAATACGTCACAGGTTGCACAGCTTAAAGAACATGCACATTAAAACATCCAACGGCTAAAATTCACTTAGGGGGTCAAATAAGTGGCCATTTTTGTCTAAGTAAAACAAAAAGTTGTAAGAAATGCATAGAACTGTGTTGAAATAATGCTAATATATTTGTGCACAGACTACTGATATTATTTGACAGTGGAAGCTCTATTTTCAGAAATATTGGATTTTGAATAGCACGTGTATGTGAAAACTTTTGCTGGTGGACGGACGTGACATTACCCATGATGATCTGGTCAGTACCAGTACTTTATTAGTAATAAACTTATATACTTACTATTGCTAAGTCTCCTCTTATTCATAAATGTTAGTATTGTGGATCTAAAACAATAACAGCTGACACAAAAACACAAAATGTGGCAGTGGACGGATGTGACATGGTTGTTCCAGATCCCATCATACTGATGCTCGGCAGCCATGTCACCGTTTCCACAAATGATCCCTGTGCAAAAACTAGGATCAGAATTATTTATTGTATAGTTTATCATTGTACTAAAGAGTAAATAACAATATAGAATTGTTATTTCTTAAAAAGTGACATGTGACATTCTTAATGTATGTATGTGCGTAACATAAGCAGGATGGATCAGCACCATACTCCATATTGCAACCTATAAAATTAAAACATGCGATATGTAGTATATAATCTTGTAAGAAAAATTGGGGAATCTAAAAGAATAGAATATTTGTTTTTCAGGTAAATTCAGTTCAAATATAACTTGGCCATTTGTGACATGAAAATCGCATTAATTGTGATGAAATTGGAGATTTTTGAGCTGAAAACATAGTTCATATGACCATCAACATGTTGCAACAGAACTGAAATCCTGTAAATTTGCATAACTTGTATTTACCAACACAAAGTTCCTTTGGGGATTCACTTATATGGATTTCTTATGCACAAAGACAGAAATAAGACCTCCAAGCAAATTTTAGCTGACAAATGTGTATAAAATGTAGTAATGTTCTACTATTCCTGAATTTTCTCCCATTTATTTCCAATGGAAAGACGTTGCGGAAAACACCATCTGTTACGTTCACTGTTCTTAATGTTGTTCATAGCTTATCAAAATACTCCATCTAGCAGCCATTGTCAGTTCACTTTGTTTAGAATAGTAGAAGAAGAATCAGACAGGAAGTCGTTAAAAATGTTCTCACTGCAGTACATGGCAGCTCCACTTTCCTGAGTTTCTTTCATTTTGGTGTTTGTTAAAGCATCGTCTGTAAGTATTATATGGTAAAAGTGATTGCACTCTTTATACAGTGTTGTTTGGTTGCACATTTGAGGGTTTGAATGTTCCCAATGCTCTATAAAATGTATAAAACTACTATGCTAATCGTTATGCTAACCTTGATGCTAACTCCGATGCTAGCGGTCTCAACTCATTGTACATATGTGGATGTACTGGTTGTAGCCTGTGATCATTATTTGACATGAATGCTGATATGGATATTTCCATTTTTCTGTATTGTTACAGTTTCACCAAAATAATTATTTAGTAAACTCCACTGATCATCCCCCGGAGTCTGTGAAGTTTCTGGATTCATGTTTAGCAGTTTGGATAGCTGGTTTAGTCACTAGCGAGGCCATTTACACCAGGGGTCTCAAACTCATTTTCTTTCAGGGACCACATTTAGCCTGATTTTATCTGCAGTGCGCCGGACCAGTAAATAATAACATAATAACTGACAACTCCAATTTTTTGTCTTTGTTTTAGTGTAGAGAAAAAAAAAAAAAAATAATGAAAATACTTACTTTTATAAACTAACCAAACAAAAAAGATGTTAATAACCTGAAAAAAACTGAAATTTCTTAAGAAAAGTAAGTGCAATTTTAACAATATTCTGCCTCAACTTATCATTTCTACATGTGCGTTATGGATCAGATCTACAAAGACACTAAACACTTAGTAACAGGCAGAAAATTGTGCTTAATTTCCTTTAGACATTTCAGGTTGTTCATATTTTTTCAGGTTATTCACATTTTATTTTTACAGGATAGTTTGTAAATGTAAATATTTTCATAATTTAATGTTATTTTTTACACTTAAACAAAGAAAAAAAAAATTAAGTTGTTAATTAAAGATTTTTTTTTTTTTTGCTTAATTCAAGATTTGTTTATGGCTTAAATTACGATTTTTTTTTTTAATTAATTGAAGATTTTTTTTTCTTTTTTGCTTATTTCAAAATTGTTTCCTTAATTCAAGGTAATTTTTTTTTTCTTTTTTGGTTAATTCAATTCAAGACTGTGGAATTCTCGCATTTTGCAAATTCACCACACGGGCCAGATTGGAACTTTTGACAGGCTGCATGTGGCCCCCCGGGCCGCATGTTTGAGACCCCTGGTTTACACCATCTCTGGAGCCACTTTGTCAGTTTTGTTGAGACCTTAATCTGGTGATAAGACCTATTTTGATACACAGTATGGATGTTATGAAATTAAAGTCAAAGTTTTATGATTTTTTTTTTTTATTTACTTTTGTCACTAAACATCCACAGACGCCCCAAATCATCCACAGATCTAAAGTGTTTAACAAGCATTGAAGCGGCGATATTGTCGATACATGTAAGTAATAGAGGAAAAATGCAGTATTGATTCACCAGTAAAACCCATGTAGTTTGACAAATGACAGTGGCTGGAAGTGTCTGTTTTTATTTTCAGCATATGCTTTGCTGAAAAAGTCATTTTCTGTTCAGCTTTCTCTAGTTTGATATAAAAACCTTTGAATTTACTCTGAGCTTTTATAAACATCTACCTGATCAGTAAATTAAAAATTAAAAAAAAACCTTATTTTCACTGAAAATACAGTACTGAGTAACAGATGGTGATTATTGATGTAATTCAGGAAAGGTTTAATGTAGAAAAAAATTCATTTGGAAGTCACAGCAGTCACCAGTGCACCATATTTATCACAAATACACCCACATGTGTCCTCTTTCAGACAGAATAACTCCCAAAGCGCAATTATTTACAAAACCTGCACTACAAGGAATTCCAGCCAACTGCTCCAATAAATCAGGACAGACTTTTTTGTCCAAATTTTGACTAAACCCACACATTATTTATATCCATATTTGGGCCAAGTCTCCCCTCCCTCACGATGAAAAGACTTTTCTGATGTGAGGTATTCACTGCGACTCAGAAGCCTCTCTAATACTTGTCACATGTTTCACAGTAAATCTATGAAAATGGGAGCTGTGGAAAAGGGACAAACCTGCAGCAAAAAGCAGTTCCATTCATTATGTCTGCCCATGTTTTGTAGTATCATCAACATGACATGAATAAGTATCTGACAGACACAAACATTCAGTTTCCTTGATTTCTTTATTCGCTCTTGCTCAAGGTAATGCATTATAAACGTAACTCTGAACTATTCTGCAATCATTTCTATCAGCTGTTCTTAGATATTTACCTCCATCAGGAGGTACTGTGATCACTTTGCTTTGTGTGTGTGCGTGCGTGTTTATGTGTTTGTTTGTTAGCAAGATAACTCAAAAAGTTATGGACGGACTTTCATGACATTTTCAGGAAATGTTGATACTGGCACAAGGAACAAATGATTAAATTTTGGTGGTGATGGGGGCGGGCAGATCTGTCTTGGCGGAGGTCTGCGCTCTCCGAATGCTTTTCTTGTTCTAAACTGTTATTAGTGAAATTTTTGCATAGACCAGACTCAGTTACAGTGGCCAGCAAGGGCCAAACACACTGCCCAATGTGTCTCAGTTAGAGAAAAGAGCTGCAAGTACAGAAACAATGCAAATTCACAAACTCTTAACACAAATCTAAACAAGAAAAGCACTCAGAGAGCGCAGACCTCCACCAAGGCAGATCAGTGGGCTCCCGTGCTCCACCCCCACCCCCGATCACCACCAAAATTTAATCATTTCTTCCTTGTGCCACTATCAACATTTCCTGAAAATTTCATGAAAGTCCATCCATAACTTTTTGAGTTATCTTGTTAACAAACAAACAAACAAACATGCATGCATGCATGCAAACACACAAAGCAAAGCGATCACAATACCTCCTGGCGGAGGTAACGAGGTACAGAAAGAGGAACGTGGTGCAAATGAAAAAGTCCGCTGCAAGAAACAAAAACATATGATCACTGCATGAAAAGTAGGGTTTTGTCAGTAAATGTCACTGTAAATTGCTTTGGAACTTCCAGTTAACACCTATTAGTGGGAATTTACAGTCAGCACAGAATATTCTGCCCAACTGCCTGGAATTGCTGTGAATTCCCAACCCCTGGTTAGAGAGCCTAGGCCAGGGGTCACCAATCCTGGTCCTCGAGGGCTACTATCCTGCATGTTTTAGATGTAGCCCTCTTCCAGCACACTTGATTCGAATGATAAGCCTATCATCAAGCTCTGCAGAAGTCTGATAACGACCGTCAGGTGTGCTGGAAGAGAGAAACATCTAAAACATGCAGAATAGTAGCCCTCAAGGACCAGGATTGGTGACCCCTGGCTGAGGCAATAACCCCTCCCCCAGCCCCTTGGACTGTGTGAGGTTTTCGTCTGTAAATGGCCATATCCCCCACCTCTGATGGCCCCTTGCTGGCAGTTTAAGCCTTACCTGAACTTCTCAGTAAACTGATGTTAAATACCAGGAATCATTGAAGTTGATGGGTATTTATGGGGCCGATAATCTGGTTGTTCATCCTGTGTGCATAATCATCAAATGCTCTACAAAGAGAAAAACACTAACCACTCACTACAGTGGAAGTGCTCCAAACCTGTAGGAGGTGCTGTGAGCAGAACAGCTCAATGCAGAGACACACAAGATGGAGAGAGAGACGGAGAACAGCTGACTGACAGTGTTTCAAACTACAGTGGGAACAAACTGAAGTTACGGCGTAGCGCGGTCATGTGACTTTTATTTGATTCTATTGTACACTAGTCCGTTGTCTATAAACGCTGCCCCCTACAGGTTTGGAGCACTTCTGTTGTAGTGACTGGTTATGCAGCGTTTTTCGTTTGCAGATGCTTTCTTGGTTTGCATTGTTTCTTTATTTGCAGAGCATTTGATGATTATGCGTTTGTTTTTGTCTCTTGCAGAAGATTTTTTCATTTGCACCACATTCCTCTTTTTGTACCTTGTTTAGACTTGTGTTTGAGTTTGTGAATTTTCTGTACTTGCAGCTGTTTTCTCTGACTGAGACGCATTAGGCCATTGCAATGTGATTGGCCCTTGTCAGCCGCCGTACTCAATAGATTTACAGTCTGTGATATTATTTTATTACACGTTGTACTATTATCAAATCTGCTGCTGTTTTGCTCCATTATGCACCTCCTCACCTCATATCATTACTATAGTCTACTTGTAGGTTTGTAAGTAGGTTTGATTTATATGTTTTTTCCATTCTAGCTTATCTTTTACACCACTTATTTATTCTTATTCTATTTTTACCTCTTTTTTATTGCATGGCATTTAAATAGCAAGGAGAGAGAGAGAAAGAGAATATTTATATGTCCTGTGCATTTAGTAAATTGGCAATAAAAAAAGAAAATCTTTGGAACTTTAAAAAATTTGCCATTTCCCATTGGAATATATCTTACTGATTGTGAAAGTGCTGTAGCATGATATGCTGGGTGCAAAGGTTGGACCGGTGGTAGCAGTAACAAAGAGGGGCTGGACTGGGGCTGGATCACATTGAGGGCTCCTGACTGTGAAGGTCTTAGCATATGATTGGCACAGTGGTGGTCCGTCAGGGCCAGTAAGGCCTTCTCTGCTGGCCTTAAAAGAATAGAATCACTGACCCACATTTATGCACTACCTGCTGAGTTATGTTCATTGGATTTCTTTCTTTGATAAAGGTTTTCAATGTTGCTACGTGAGATAGTCTGTAATGCAATGGCCTTTTATATTGTTTTTTTTTTTTTATAGTATTGACGGTAGAGTACTGATATTAAAAGATGGATTAATTCAGGTAGAGCACCACGGGAGGCCTAAGAGTGAAATACATGATCTGACACTGGATTTGCAGAATGAATGAATGGGGGCATCATCATCACCATCTTTTAGTCCTTAGGGATCCATGGACATGGCCCCATAACTCAATCATATGACATTTTCAACGTGTTGTAGCGTCGGAGGTTGGTCACATTGACCACTGGGGGCAATTGCATTCAAAAGTGCGGACTTGAAACATTCTCCCACTTTTTATTTGAAGTTGATAGAGCAAATACAACTGGAGATATGACGGTTTGAAACCAGAGCAAACAAACGTGAGTAAAAGTATGAAAATGAGGTGGGGGGGGGGGGGGTTTATATTTCTGACCATATCTTCGTAACTTTTTGCCCTTTTTCAAAATGGAAAAAAAATTGGCCAAATCTGCGGATTCTAATCCAGAGATTGCATTAGCATAGCAGGTAAGGGTGAGAATGACCCCCACCTGAAGCGGATTCAGAAACCAGGAGGACCGGGAGAGGGGTGGTGGGGGGAGGGGGGAGAAAACCAGAGAAAACGCCTACGTAAAGATATGCTTTTATGTCAAATATTTGAGTATAGTTTTAATTTATTACAATGTTAATTTTATATACCTAATATTTGGAACCAATGTTCACTTTTACAGTCTTTGAAAAGGTTCGTTAAGCATCTTTGTGTTATTTATGCAATAAATTATATGCATTTTTCAAATCGGATTTTATATTTTTTGTGTGTTTTGGCCTTTTGTGTTGATATAGTAGGTTTAAGTGAAAAAATAATAGGCAGATGAGATAGATGAAGTTGTGCTGAAAAAAAGACACCAAACATGGGTATAGTAAACATTTCTAAATATAGTATAAAAAGGTAAAATCAAAAGTACTCAAAAACGTCCAAAATAGGCTCAGACCCCTAAGGGTTTAGACATCACTTCCATCAGGTTTCTCACTGTATTTGCTACCCACACCCCATTTTCCACCACAGGAATATTTCCAGGAACTTTTACTTTACCAGAAACCTCAGCTCATTTCCACAGAAAAACTTTCCCTCGACTCCAAACTTTCACTGAAAAATCTTCCTGGTAGGGGGGGTAGGACTTTTCAGATTCCTGGAATTCTTGGGGGTGGGGCTATGTCCTGAAGAATGCTGATTGTTGGAACACGCTTACATATGCTCAAAAGAAATCAACAGGTTTTCGAGCAGTTGGTGAGCCTCATTTGAATACATTTTCAGGAACTTTGAGATGCGATGGAAAAACACTCAGATTACCAGGAATTCTTTTACCCAGGTAAATAAGTAGTGATAAATGTTCATGGCATTCTGGTGGAAAAGGGGCTCATGTGCATGAAACCACTGGTAAAATGCCATTCGGAAGTGACTTACTTCCTGTTGATTGGAATTAGGTCAGGGGTGTCAAACATATGGCCCGGGGGCCAAAACCAGCCCGCCAAAGGTTCCACCCCGGTCCCTGGGATGAATTTGCAAAGTGCAAGTTAGGGCATCAAACTCAAAAATAATATCATAATAACCTATAAATAATGACCACCATTTTTTTCTCTTTGATTCAGTGCAAAAAACATTAAATTATGAAAATGTTTACACGAACAAACTATCCTTTAACAATAAAATCTGAATAATCTGAACAAATGTGAAGAAAATTAAGTGCAATTTTAACAATTTTCTGCCTGTTACTAAATGTTTTGTGCACATGTATAAATGATAAGTCGAGGCATAATATTGATAAAATTGTACTCATATTTCTTAACAAATTTCATTTTTTTCAGGTTATTCACATCCTTTTTGTTTGAATAGTTTGTAAATGTAAATATTGGCGTAATTGAATGTTATTTTTTGCACTAAAACAATTTGGAATTGGGCTGTCATGTTATTATTTTACTGGTCCGGCCCACTTCAGATTAAATTGGTCTAAATATGGCCCCCAGAAGAAAATGAGTTTGACACCCCTGAATTAGATGTTCATCCATATTAACTGTACATCCAACATTGGAGGCATTTCAATGATTATTTTCCTTTTTTTAACACCGTTTGCACTGTTTTCACTCTGCTGCTTACCATCTGATCTTTCTGCGTTGTATCCGGACTGACCACAGACCATTCAATGTCGAGCTCTCCGGTGTCTGAGGGGCTCGGTGTGTAACTGCAGCCCAGAATCACATTCTCCCCCTCAGCCTTCTGAATTGTCCGTGGGCCGTTGGATGCAACCTGCATCCCATGTGTCCACTGTAATCCTTGGAAAATTCATATACAAGTATTTGATTAATTTAGAGACATGTAAACACTGTTTCTTAATCCCTTTCTTTATTACTTGAGGATTAACTTCTTGTGCATTCACAGTCCCCCTCAGCCATCGTGTTCATGCACAGCTGTATGGATTCTGCCTGTACAGACTCCCATCTGACTGAGAAAGGAAAATATAAACCTGCATGAATAAATAGAACTGCAGCAGGAGAATGTTATGCATCAATAAAAAGGATGAACACATAATGTACAAGGCCCGATTATATTACATTTTCCTTTCACTTATCTATTGGATTTTTAAATTTTCTATAAATGTAGAGAATTGGCGAACAAGAAGCAGGCTTTAAAGGATATGCATCCTTGATGTTAAATGCAGTACACAGAAGACACAGTACATGAATTCATCAGAAATGAAGTTGTTGTTGTGTAATATGTTGAATCATACTTTTTTTCCACTGCATTCATTCTAAAGGTATAACACTTTTATTATTGCAGTCTAATGACCTCCACCAAGAGGTTGTGTGAGGTTTATCTCTCAGCAGGATTTCACAAAAACAATGATTTCCATTAAACTTAGTGGGGCAGAGCTTTGGATTATCTTTCACTTTAAACGGGCAACATGTAGTATTTCTACTTTAAAATATATTTTTAAAAAATCACCTAAAATAATAAGTGGAGACGTGAATTGAATTTATTTACAGCAACGGGCTGGGGGATTTGTGTGACCACTAGCGGGAGTAATGAGTCAAGCTGCTGGTGTCCCATGGTGAGGAAAATGAACACCATGGGACCGTTGACAAAAGCATCAGAAAGTGACCAGATGGAATGAGAACCAGTAAGAAAGAACTTTTAGAATCAAAGAAAAGAAGTGATAAAAATTGAAGCCGTTGCTTTCACCAGTTGACACAGCTCTAAATGACACAGCAGAGGCTAATGAAGGTATAAACTTATTATGGGATGTGTTGATCTTTGCTAAGTTGCCAGTTGATGACCTAAGTTTGTTGATGACCTTGATGACCGCCATTGGCAGTCAACAGTTAACCTACAAAGACCTAGGGCGTTTTCACACAGCATACTCGAGTCCATATCCGAGTACGTTGGACCCCAAAGTCCGCTTAATTTTATCCATGTGAATGAAACCGTTCTGTGCTCGCGTACCATACCCGAGTCCAGTTGTGGAGGTAGTCCTGGGTCCGGACTACCCGTACTCCAGCACAGTATGTTGCCGTGTGAATGCGATCCATGCCGGAGATTGGAAGTGACCTAATCACCACTCCAACAATGGAAGTGGGTTAAGCACCACGAGACCATAGACGGCGCTCCTGTTGTCTCCTGAAAAAGCCTCGGATCTGCGCAGCACATGCTCGCCTTATCGACCGAACCACTCAGTGATATATCAGGGACAACAAAAGTCGCTCTGCTTCTCTTTGCCTCAAACAGGCTAACAGATAGGTAAGAGTTTGTCTTCTTCTGGCTTCCTTGTTTGTTGGATAGCGACAGAATTTCTTCCACGTCACCACCCACTGTTTTGGCCCTGTAACACCCATTCGTACTCAGGCATGGGCCACAGTATGCATGTGTGAACGCAACATTTGTGGGAAAGGTGTGAATGAATCCAAGTACGGTATAGACTCAAGTACGCTGTGTGAAAACATCCCTAGACCACCATCTGTGAATCACCTTTAATTACTGGTTCTACCCATATGCTTAAAAAAAAAAAAAGTCCTGTAAAGTTGAGTTTCTCAGCGTTAACTGAGTATCCAGGTCCCCAGTGACTGTGTTTAATTTCTATCACAGTACAGCACTGATCCATCAGAATTTCTTAATTGGAGTCAATAAATGGCTTTATCTCACTTAGGAAAGTTAGATGTAACAAAAAGTCATTTGGAACTCTAAAATATCTACAGTGCATTTTGTAAACAAGAAAATAACTTTCTAAAGGTTCTGTGGGAGTTACAGAGTAAACACTATTTTTCAGCAGTTACTTGTGTTAACTTCTACACAACAAAAATTGGAGAGTTGAAATTTCAGGGTTAAACATTTGAGAGTCAATTTTCACTCTCAAAGTGTAGTTTTAACTCACTGTGAGTTAAATGTCACTCAGAGTTGGGGTTAATGAAAAGACTTAGTCAAGCCTGTGGAAATTAACTCAGGAGAAGTGTTGTTTTGCGTCTCTCCATAGTTAATTTGCCTGGCCCCTGCATTTCAAACCAGGTGAACCTGTGCAATTTCTATCAGACTGTCACTGTCAGAGAGAAAAAAAGAGGAAAAATTAATTTTCTAAAAAAAAAAATGCATCAGCTTTCTTTGAATCATCCTGTTCACGTTGAATTTTAAGTCATTTTTAATGGACTCACTTTTTTATGATTAAAATTAACACTAATTTCAGAGTGAAAATTAAGTAAAATGAGTGTTATTTTTGTTACTTTCATGGTGTCAATTTAACTCATTTTGAGTTAAAGGAGAAACTCTGACAGTGTGAATAATAAATCCATATGGGTTAATTTAACCCATGTCGGTGAGCTTATAAAGGGCTGCTGTGGCTCAGTTGGTAGAGCAGGTCATCCAATGACCAAAGGGTCTTTGGTTTGAATCCTGGCTCCGACTATCCACATGTTGAAGTTGCCCACTGGTGTATGAGTGTGTATGAGTGAATGTGAGGAACTGTAAAGCACTTTAGGCACCATGAAGGTGTAGAAAATGCACTATATAAGTTCAGTCCATTTACCATTTTTGAACTCTTGTGAGTGTTGGTAGTTAAATCAGTCAGTGTTAAGTTAACTCAGGTTTCTGAGTTAAAAAGGCAGCTCTGGCATAGTGTTAAATAATTAACTCCAATGGAAATGTTAATTTAACTCTGTAAAGTGTGGACCTATATAAACTCTGAAAAAGAGTTAAAATCAACTCTGTGGGAGTTGATTCATTCATGAATTTTTGCTGTGGTATGTTCCAGCATATGATAACATGTGATTTACATGGGGAATCCCACATTACACCATGAAAATGGTCCAAAATCACAAGCATATGAGGTATGGTAACACATGATCATCTGTGTAAAACGTGACCATGGCAGCAGCTGCCTACTGGTGTATGAATGTGTGTGTGAATGAGTATGTGAGGAATTGTAAAGTGCCATAAAGGTGAAGAAAATGCGCTATATAAGTTCTGTCCATTTACCATTTTTCCATGTATTTTGTAAAGGTAATGTGATCCACTTTAGACTCTAAAATAATTCATTTTTCTAAACAATGAACATTTACCTATTTTCCTGGCATGAAAGAGGGAATAAATAACAAAAAATAACTGAAGAAACAAAGAATAACATTGGTATCAGTATCATTATCAGTCAACACCTGCATTACACTGATGTCAGTGGCTGATGTTTATATGTTATGTTACATTAAAGGCTATTTCATCCACTTACATGACTGAATCTGTGCTCATTCACTGGTACTCATAGAGACAAAAAAACACATGGAATTTATATGCATCAAAACACTTGTGGAAGAAATTCCCATACGAAAGACAGTGGATCACAGGTGAAACCATACGAGTACAAATGTGGGCTTCACATACTGTATTACACAGGGAAAATATCCAAACATACGGGGTCTCAAGTGAATATGGAAGATTTATGTTGTTTTTTATAAGACCAGGGCACATAAGAGTGGAAACATCTTAAAATAGAACAGATACTTTTTTTATAGTGAACATTTCTTTGTTAACCCGGCATGAAAAGGGGAATAAATGACAAAAAAAGAAACTAAAAAGTAATGGATAAACTTACATTATGTATTGCGAAATGTCAATATTGCATTTCTCTGATGGCAACAGCTTATTGTCAGTTGAATTTGTGCTCATTCAATTTCATCAGTAGAGAAAAACAAATAATCACCAGTGGTTCTGGAACAAATTCCCTGGTGAAAAATGAGATTACATAGTCAAATTGAAATAACGTTTCAGGTATTGCCAAATACCAATATTGCCAAAAATTAAACACTTTCACAGCTAGTGCATCCCTGCTTTGTGACTATAAGAGTCAGTTATAGTAAATAGTGATTGATAAAATGAAGGAAAACCTAGTTAATAAGATAAGATTAGATTAGATTAGATTAGATTAGATTAGATTAGATTAGATTAGACTAGACTAGACTAGACTAGACTAGACTAGATTAGATTAGATTAGATTAGATAGAACATTGTTGATCCCTTGGACAGAGCCCTCAGGAAATGAAGTTTCCATTAGCACAACACCAAATGTATACATATAAGCAATATTTAAAGACAAAAAGGAAAGAAAGTAGTTATAACAATGGCTATAAAACAGAGTGAAAAACATTAGAAAGCACTAGTGGAAATAAATATTAAGGTAGTAATAATAATTGTATAATTATATGATAATAAATTGAGGTTTGTCTGTGATTTAACAACACTGGCAACTTGACAAAACAGTGGCCTTGGTCTACGCTTCCAGTTTCACCTTGCATGAAAACACTGAATGAAAATTTATATCTAAAGATGAGTAAAGGACGAACCACACCCCGAAGAGAAAAAAAAAACAGCGGGTCAAATCCCAGAGACAGCAGGGAGTCAAGTCATCTGGGACGTAATCTCATCGTCTGATTGGCCGGGCAGAGAGTGTCATGGTAACACATGGGAAAGCTTACACCTCTGTGGTCTACAGCTGAGCACCGTTCAACACACAGCAGACATAAAACACTATCTGAAAAGATCCTTCAGTCAATGTCACACTGGATTAAAAAAAAAAAAAGCATCCAGAATAAATGCAGAGAAGCACAGCTGCTATCTCTGTATGTGCTTGTTTGTTTTCTTACCTGTAATTAGAAGAGTTACGGTGCATAGCAGGAAGACAGACGACCTCGGCGGGCAGTCCAGGAGGAAGACTGACCTCAAAATGCTGCAGCTTTGTGTGAACATACTGGCCCTGTTGAGATAAGAGAAAACACTGAGACCGACTGAGGCTCTGACAGACAGAAAATACAGGGTTTTTTACTTGTAGCGTGTGGAGAAATGACATACTTTTAAACAAACTGTTTTATCTCACTGACAAGGACAAAAGAAACAAATATGCAGCGGAACTGTTACCTAAATGCAGATGCTCCCATAAAACACAACAGGTTCTGGTTCAACTCCTCCTTTGCCTCCTCCTCATTACCATAAACCCCTCTGATTGGACGGTTTCACCTGTTTTACCTGTTTACTGGGAGGTTACCATGGTACTGATACCTCCAACTTTCACAAATACCCAGGCTCTGGAAGCAGCAAAGGAAAAAAAAAAGCAGAAACAAAAACAGGAGAAAAAAAAAGAAAATTTTAACAAAACAAAGGTGCTTTGAGGAGTTCAACAACAGAAGGAAATTTCTTTGTCAACACATAAAACCAGAGGATCTGCTCTGGAACTGGTGGTAGAAAATTCCAGGCACCGCTGTGGAGAAAAAGCTAAAACAAAAGAATAAACACAGAACATATCACTGTTTTATTCTTGCTTATTTTGTTCACACACCTTGTCTTCAGTTTAACAGTATTTCCTCAAACCCTGAAAGCAACAAATTCAGGAAATGCATCAAAACCACTGGAGAAAATGAGGTGTAAATGACCCAGCTCTGTCTGCAGAAAACAACACACGACTACAGTCCACTCCCATTTATTTGTCCTACAAACAATACCCCACATACTGTTAAACCCCTCTCATCTGTCCTAAGTCTATGGTTTCAAGTAATAAGGAAGACAAAGAGAGTCGATGAGGTCTCAAATGACGAGAAACTGGTTGTTCAGCCTCTGGCACATTTACAGAAAAGAAAAAAGTCGGATATCCTTTAAGTAACTGATAGAAAACTAATTAGCAACAGGGCCGGTTCTAGTCTGTCATATTAGGATGGGCTGGTTGAAATAACAGGTGGGCTACTTGGTTGGTATGTACAGACGATAGCGAAGCTGAATAGTGTCCTGACAATTTGAATTGCAGTCCTGACAGCACTGAAAAGAAGTGGTTTGGGGTTTTATTTAAGACTAAGAATCACTTTATTGATCCCAAAGAGAAATTCAGTTGTAAGGCACCTCATCTGTATTCAGTTACTCTCTAGTAAATAAAATAAAATAAAAATGATTAAAAGTTCTTCATGCATATTTATTTTCACTGGATTATCTTGAAAAATAAAAGAATGAAAACTAAATACTAATAAAGTAAAATATTCTCACTGTGGCCAGAATTTAGACAAAAGAAGGCAGTCTACTCATGTTCAAACTCCGACTGAAAATAGAACAACTGCACAAACAACTGAAACTTGACCAAAAGTAAAAAATAAAACACTAAATTTTTTTTTTTTTTTTTTCATATTTCACAAACCAAAAAAATCTTATTCAAATTCAGTCTGAAAAGTGGCAAATGACAAAGAAAACAACAAATCTTTCTTTTTCTGTCTAAAACCCTGAACTTTAGACTCAAATGTCAGTAGAACTATATACATATAAACCAACAGGACAAAATGATTAGAATAATTCATATAATTTTGTGACAGAGATCATTTGACCCTCACTCGGTTTTTGTCCCTTTGTTGGGCGACAGTTGAGAGACCATGTGTGTGTGTGTGTTTTACTGGCGCTGTGTTGCCCAGTGTGTCTGTTTTATGGCGTTGCTTTAGTCAGTGTGTGCGAACTGGGCTGTTCTGCAGGAGCCCAGAGATGGTGCTCAGCCCAAGAGCACATCAAAAAGCCACAGATACAGTGAAACTCCCATAGAGAGAATCATGGTATTAACCCTTTCATGCATGAATTGTGAGAACCTGAGTCAAGATTTATTTTTTGGTGTTTTTATTCCTCCTTAGCCATGAAAAAAACAATGTGATTGAGGTTTTTTTTTTCTATTGAGTTATAATAATATCCATGCATTTAATTTTTGAAGTAAAGAAACATGTGTTTAAAACCAAATATCAGAAAGTGATATGAAAACAATGAAATAAAAAACATTTTTAATGCTTCTAATCTGATGTCTTCTCACATTTTAACATATTCTAATTACTCACTTCATGGAGATAATATGCAAAAAAAAACAATTTTTTGTCTAACAAATAACAATTGATTTACACTCAAACATGTCCGTGCAGATCAGGTTTATCAAGAACAGCAAAGTTACAGTAATGGTATGAATGTCAGTGTATGGGATGATGCATAAGTGTCCACTGTGTTGGCTGATATGGAACTAAAATAACAAAACCCATGAATATACAAGAGAACAGCTGTAGAATAACTGTCCACTGTAGTGACCTGTGCATGAAAGGGTTAAACAGAAACCTCGATAGGTGCAGCAGAGACAGAGGAGGGTCGTTTAACTCCCCGCAGCTCAGAAACAAACAACAGACAGTGAGCTGCAATATGAGCAAATGAAGCACCTAGGGCACAGGTGTCAAATATGTGGCCCGGGGGCCAAATCCGGCCCACAAACAGGTCCAATCTGGCCCGTGGGCTGAATTTGTGAAATGCAAAATTACACGGTAGATATTAACAATCAATGGTGTCAAAATCATTTTAATTCAGGTTTCACATACAGACACATACAGTCCAATTAGATTTCAAGTGGGTCAGACCCAGTAAAATATTATCAGAATAACCTGTAAATAATGACAACCCCAAATTTTCTTTTTTTTTTTTTGGTGTAAAAAAAGTAAAATTACATGAAATTGTTTACATTACCAAACTACACTTTTACAAAAAAAAAATTGAATAACCTGAAAAAATATGAACAAACGGAAATGCTTTTAGAAAAGTAAATGCAATTTTACCAATATTCTGCCTGTTACTAAATGTTTTGTGTGATTGTAACGCACATGTGTAAATGACAAACTGATAAACCGAGGCAGAATATTGGTAAAATTGCACTTCTTTTTCTTAAGACAATTGAAGTGGTTCATGTTATTTAGATTTTTAAGGACACTTTGCAGATGTAAACCTGATCATAATATAATTTTACTTTTTTCAGTGTTATTATTTTAATGGTGTGGCCCTCTGGAGATCAAATTGGGCTGAATGTGGCCCCTGAACTAAAATGAGTTCGACACCCCTGACCTAGGGAGTGCAAAACAATGATGACAACCAATCACATACGGAATTGGGCGGGCTGTAGGCTACCCACCCAATCACAAATAAGACCTCATAGTAGTGTAGTCTGTTATATTTTTCTATTGGATAAGCGTTTTTCTTCAACTTTCGATTGGGTGGGCAAGACGGGCATTTAGGTGGGCTGAGTACACCTCTCCCTATGCCTACCGCCGGCCTCGATTACCAATGAAAGGTTCATTGATTCAAAGCTCTGGATAAAAAGAATTTTCCTTTTCAACCTGTGAGCCGCTAAAGTTATGTTTTGCTTTTGGTCAATACACTTTACAGGCAGAAACTGAATAGAGTTGTAAAGTATACGTACTGCAGTTAAATAGGAGATCTTTTATGCCACTTTCATGTGAAGAAAAGACACTTTTTTTTTATTCCAATGAACGTCTGCAGTGAAGTACAGGGCTGGAAATGTCATGGTTTTGATATACAGTCATCATCTATTTAGGAACTAACAAAACTGTCAAAAGCCCTCAAACCTTTGGTGAAAGTGAACGGCTGTTGGAAATCCAGTGACATTTTAATGACTGATATGAAACAGGGAGAAAAAGGGGCAACTCTTCACATTTGAGAGGCTGAAAAAAAATGGCACAGGTCAAATAATTCCACAAAAGCGGGTTGAAAAAAAAAAAAAAAAAAACACGTATCACTCGCGCAAGGCCAAGACTGAAGGAAGAAGATGACTCAGAGTAGGAACTAAACTGACTGTGATCTAGAAAAACTCTGGTCTCAGTAATGTTCTGTGAACCATGTAAGCACCACCAATAGTGAAAAATAATTTGGACAGACAGTGTGTTTGGATTATTCTGTTCATTTATTTCATGAAGACAACGTGCTTTTTTCTCTAACATGCTGTGTGTCTTGGTTGCCACTGTCTTAACCTTTTCCCACTTTATGTTGTTCACTTACATTTCAAAGAAAATTCTAGGTGTTAGCCCATGTTTGTTTTGGTTAAATGTCTGAGAAGGACTGTTGATGCTTTTTTATTCTGCTCTTTACTGTACATTGTTAATGTTACAGCGAACTTTAGTACAAGTTGCTCATTGTTGATCGACTGTGTGTCTGTGTTCTTCCTCTGCTGTCAATGTGATGATGTCATCATATGACTAGTCAACTCAACTTCGACTTTATTGACATATAAGTCAATCTGAGAAAAATCTGAAGTCATTAATGCCCTAGTACAGACAGGACATTGGTCTCTAATGTTTACAACTTTTAGCAGTTCTGAACCACTGCGGAACTTTTATAAAATACAGTTTTTGGTTAAAGTTCAACTACATTAAAAAAAACTACCATAAAATGATCATCCCCAAATTAACATTAACTAATTCTAAAACTAATGGGGAAGCTGTGAATAAGACAGCGCAAATTCAGCCACATTGTCGCCATGGCTACTGATCACATAAATGAAGTCTCATTTATAGAAAAATTAGGGATGCACTGATAAAACTTTTTTCCAGACCGAGCACAAGTACAAGTACTTACATTTGATTACTTGCCGATACCGAGTACCGATATGAGTACTTAATAATCCCATTCCAGTTCTTAGTTCCTTTTGTAAATGTGCTTTATTGTCGTTGTCATTAGTCTGACTGGAACAAAGTGCTGCTACTGACATTTAATGTGTTGGAATGAGTGTTTCTCAATCAATCCACCGGGGGGCGCCGCTCTTAATTAACCATACTGGACAAATACCATGAAGAAGAGTAAAGTTTTTTGAGAAGAAAATGAAGAAAGTCAGTAATAATGATCATGGAGACGACAGAGGCAACACTAATGTGGACACTAATGTTGATATTGATATTGATATTGATGAGGATACCAGCCAGCATGTCCATGTGGGCCCCGGAGGGGTTACATTTGGGGTGCATATAAAGGTCCAATTTGGGTTTGTCCGCAGATTCCATGGTGGCCCCACATGTTTTTGCCCATATCAGAATTAAAATCAGAATCAGAATCTCTTTATCGTTATTGTACCAAGTACAACGAAACTGAGGCAAAGCTCTCAGGTTCAGTGCAGGAATTTACAGACAGACAACAAATATCAGTAAAACAACAACAAATACACAAAGGCACAGTTATTTACATTAAAAAATAAAAAGTATTGCAAACTAAGATATTTGTAAAACATAGAATTGAAGTAGTGCGAACAACATGAGAAGTAGTGCAAATGACATGAAAGATAAATATCGTGGGATAAATAGTGTGAAGAATAAATAATATGAGATATTCAGATCTCTGATTCTGATATGGGCAAACACATGTGGGGCCACCATAGAAACTGTGGACAAACCCACATGGGACCCTTATATGCAGCCCAAATGTAACCCTTGTGGGGCCCACATGGGCAGGCTGGCTGGGATGTCAGTAGTTTTTCTCTAACTCCCTGTCATGTCTGCTCCCAGACTATGTCTGTCTTTTCTGTTTTCTCTGTCATTTCCTGTTTTATTTTGTTAAGTTTCCCTCTTGTGTCATGTCTGGTGTCTTTACTTCCCCTCCTTGATTGTTTCACCTGCTCCTGATTACCTGACTCCTCCCTGATTATCTCCACCTGTGTCCTATTGTCTTCCCTCCCTCTTGTGTATTTAAACCCTGTGTTTTCCCCTGTTCCTTTGCCAGTTTGTGTTCTACCTTTGTGTGCTCACTTACCAGCGTTTTTGGATACCTGTCAGTCTGTCTGCCCGTTCTTGACCCGTTTTGCCTTCCGACCACCGATTCTGCCTGTTCCTCGTCTGCCTGCTCGTCTGGTTCTGACCTGGTTCGTACTTCGACTCCTGATTCTGCCTATTCCCTGATTACCTCAGCCTCCAACGTGTTACCTTGTGTTTCGACCCTCGCCTGGACCCTGACCGTGAGTAGCCTTTCCCTCATGTCCCGTTGCCTCCTGAATTGCCCTCCTGTGTATGACCTGGCTTGTTTTTTGACTATCCTCTGTTTTGCCCTAGTCGGGGTGTTGACGGGAATCCTCCGGCTCGGCCGTGCTGACCATCCATATTCCCCGCTCACAGCCCAGACGAAGAGTCCAGAATCACACACCTTCACAGACGTGTTAACTATTTTGTGCTGTGTTTTTACTACTGTGATTGTGTTTAATAAACACTCTCAATTGGTCATCTGCGTTCTGGTCTTGCATTTGGGTTCAGCCTTTGTTCTAGTCCCATTACACTCCCACAGTCACTCTTTAAACAGATTCTCTACCTCCACAGTTCCCAGTGGTATTCTCCATCTGGGTATGCATCCGCGAGCACCTGGAAAATGGATGGAATGTATGCAGAGGATGGACAGAACGCTCCTTCCGTATCCGTCTGTGTCTTCAATGTTACTTCCAGTCAGCGTTACTTTTGTCACCATCATTTATTTTGAAAAATCTCCACACTGCTGACATTACTCCTCCACCATGTACCTGCTGCACTTCACTGTGAATGTCACGCTGACGTAAGTGGTATCGGTGTGGTTGTATCAGAATACGTTTACAAGTATGAGTACAAGTACACACGCTGAGTATCAGACCCGATAACTGATACTGGTATCAGTATGGGCGCATCCCTAGAAAAAAGAAAAATCAATGCCTTGAGTACACATTGATTTTCCTACTTATTCAAAAAATATCCCGGATGAGCCCCCATTTTGTTGCATTTGATTTATCCAGAGGATGGGGTGAGTAAAAGTAAAAATTAACCCAGGTGAAAAAGACCAAAGGAAAACTATAGCAGATATGTAATGTAAATCAACGTACAAACCAGGGGCTCGTTACTGGGTTAAATAGTGAACCCACCTGTTTGCATGCCCTTCAACGCAAATGGTGAGCAAATGATGGGTGAGCGAACTCAGAGGCTTAATGGACACAAAATTCATTTCTGGGCTCATTGTGCTCACTAAACCACTGTTTACTCACTATTTACATTAATGGGTGTTTGCAAACAGATGTGTTCACTATTTAACTCAGAACAACGCCTCCGCTCCTGCTAATGCTATTTCTGGTCATCTGACAGCATTATGGTTAGAATGAAGAATTATTATAGGCTATCTGTGACCCCGGACCTCCCCCCTCAGCTGTCTGCATGTGACCCCACCCCACTGAATTGAATTGAATTATTTACACATATGTGTTGTACATCCGGCTGGACGTCTGAGGATGACCTGAGTTATTCTACACTGGTGACTTCATGAACACAACTCTAAACAGTTACTGTTGGTCATAACCACACCAAACAGGAGGACAAACAGATGTGTAGAAAAACTGAACTTGCTCCATTCCTCTCATCCACACGCTTATACCTTATTATGTGGACGCACACACACACACTGGTTCACTGGCTCCGCCCCCATTCATCTCTCAAAGCCACACACACTGTGTCCTGAAGTAATCTATAGCTATCCATAAATCTATGCAGAGAATTAAATTCAGTGAGCGGATCAATCCTCACACAGTAAATTAGTTTTTATTGGTGCAAAATGTCCATAGAAAAAATCTGATATTATCAAAGATAGTGTCAAACTTCTGTTAAAAATCTTCTTTTTGAAATGTAAATAATATTTCAAAGGAAATACATGACAGAAATAAAGTGAAATGAAGCTACAAGAATATATTATCATTCTAACGTGGACCTCTGAGGTCCGCATTAAAATCAGCCCTAGAACGAGGAACTGGGCGAGCACAGACTTTTAACCAACTAGCCCAGAAACGGGATGGTGGTTCATCGCGCCGGGCCTAACGATTTAACGAGCCAGTGCAGAAACGAGCCCCAGGCTCCTAAAAAAAGCAAATTAATCACAGAAATAAAAGGAAGAGCCTCATCCTCCCTCTGAAGCTGGAAAAAACAGTCACAGCAGGTAACAACTTACAAAATGATCCAATAGTTTGCTATTTTTACTCATTTTGGTTGAATATAGTGACACATTAACATTAAATCAGAAATAAACTGTAAAACAGAAAGGTTTTCAACTGTGTTTTGCCTTTGAATTGTCTGCATTGTTGTTTTTACATTGCTTTCATCATGTTATGTCAAACAGTCCTTGAGTTAATCTTTACTCTCATGATTTTTATACTGTTTTTAGACATATCACTTTTACTTTATTACTTATTTTTTTCTATTTATTTGGTTGTTTCTTTGTAATGGGTATAAAGCACAAGTTGAAGGCTTCATACTGCTAATTAAATTTCCGTTCACATATTCTGACAACATGAGAATATGGAGGCATATGAATTTGGAAATAAGATGTTTGACTGTCTGGTAAATATAATTTCTTCTGCTCTTATTAAGACTGAGAGCAAGGTGATACATTTATAAAAATGTAACCCATTGTGAATAAGTCTTTTTCATTTATTAAGTTTTCCTGAAATGATCTTTGATAAACTCTACTTCGTGACTGTATAACTGTAAATAAAAACTTTTTGTGGATGTGTAATTTGCCACATCTCTCAGTCCCCCCCCCCCCCCCCCCCAATTTGTTTTCAGCTGACACGACGCAACAGTTTTCTTATGTGATTTGTGAACTAATTAGTTTTTTCCTTTTCTCATGCTTTATGCTGAAGTAACCATGTCTAATTACTTAATTCATCATCAGAACTGTCAACAAGGTTATTACCTGAGCCAGTGGTGGATGGAGGAAAAGTAATAAGCAGGATTAGTATTAAGCAACCACAATAATTCATGTTTATTCTATGTACATGTACATGGTGACCACAACTTGACTCAAATAACCATTATATGACAGATAAATGCTCAGTCATCTGAGGAAGCATTTAATAATGCCTTAGGAATTGTCTGAATTACTTCAGAAATATAGATGGACAACTTTCTGGAGGACACTTTGACTGTATTCGTCTATATCATTAGTTATTAGTTTATACAATGGAAAAGGAAGAGACAAAAAATAACTTGCAATGAGATGATTTATAAAGTTATCTCTTCATTGTAGGAATGAAAAACCTAAAAAGACAGAAAATATGCACCAGTAATTAAAAGACTGAAATATACTAGGTGTGCTGAAATCTGTATGTTTATGTATACATGTGAAAATAAGTGCATATGTTCATGCATGTACACGATATTGGGTGCAACTTTCTGCAAGTATTATAGCTGCGTCAAAGGCAGCACTTTAGCTTTTGACCATCATGACCATGAGAAGTGACCATATTCGGATTAAAGGGGTGGAGTTGCATGAAAGTGAGGTGAATAAATAAAGTAAATATTTAGTGACAGTGAAAAATGGTGAACTTTACAGTAGGATTAGAGTACGTTTTTAATCATAACCACAGTCAAACTGTTAAAGCTTTTAGACCTCAGAACTTATTGAAGGGCCTTTATTTAAAAAAGGAGTGTTTAGAAGTGTTTAGTGTTTAGAATAATGAAGAAAACTAACACCACCAGGCCTCTGACCAAAGCATCTAATAATGACCTGAAGAGATGAGAACCATTAAGAAACAACTTTAAGTCAAAGAAAGTGACAAAGTGATAAAAGCTCAAGGTTAGGGATGGGAATCGACAATCAGTTCTTTTTGAGAACTGGATCCCAGGAGCTCGATTCCTTGGAATCGTTTGCCTGCCTGCTTAACGATTCTGCTTATCGATTCCACCTTTGTTGCGCATGCGAGATGACGTCACGCGTATGCTGCATTGTTTTGGTCAGAACGTAGCCAACATGGTGTTGACGCAGAAACGGTCTAAAACGATGACACCAGGTCCACTTGTAACACTGTCAAAGCTTCCAATTTCTTCAAAAGGGTGGAATCCCTGCAATATGCTCAAACATGTGTCCACAGCATGTGATTCATTTGATTCGCTACTTAGCGGTGCTTGTGAATCTAACAGCAGAATGAATATCAGGCCGTCATCCGGGCCCAGTTCCGGTTCTGGTGTGGGCAACAAACGTCGTACCCCCTCAAATACAAGTTTCTGAAGGTAGGGGAAAGGAAATGAGGTGCACAACAACAGGAGACGGGCCAAGTCGAACCGGTTCCACGTAGTATAAAATGTGGCAATAGAGGAATTAGTAAAGCCCCCCCCCCCCCCCCCCCCCCCCCCCCCCCACACACACACACACACACACACACACACACACACACCAAACAGGGCCCGGCGTCATCTGTTATTATTATTTGTGTGGACTGTATATGTTATATTTTCTGTGCAGAGATGGAAATATAAAAGTCCGTTAATGCAAACACACCCGTTTGTACTCTTTTATTCCCTCGCCCAATGAGAATCGTTAAGAGAATCGATAAGAGAATCAATAAGGAATCGGATCAGTAAGCAAACTCGATAATGGAATTGGAATCGTCAAATTCTTATCGATTCTGATCCCTACTCAAGGCGCTGTTGTTTTTTGTTTTTCTCCACTGGACACAAGTATAAATGAAAACAGTGGAGTTTGATGCTCAGATGGCAGCATTTCTTCTACATGGGTGAGTTTGATTCTGACACGAAGTTATGTAATGATAATGGGATGTTATTATCTTTGCTAAGTTACTGTTTACTGATCTACGGTTCAGACTAAACTGTGACTGTTCTGACCTTGTTTGTTTGATTGATTCCAAACAGATCTTTATTTCAGCTATCGACAACACAAACCTACAGAAAACAGGTGATTTGTGTTTTTACTGTGGCTGTTTTCTGTCTAAAAGCAGAGCTAAGCTAACAGAGCTATAATGTAAACAATTAGCTAACACAGCATGTTTTCATAAGACACAATGTTATTTTGACTGTCAAAAGTTTGAATTTGAAGAAGAAAATTTGATGAAAACATAATACAGATGTGTGGAAACAATGAGCATTATACTTTTTTCGGTAAGTGATACAATCTGTGGATAAAAAGCACTGATTCGTTGGTGGTTTTGGTACTAGGTGTGTTCTGGTATGAGAGTACCCCCTGGTGGTGAGAGTTTGGAATATCAATACTACAAAGAATCACTTTAATGTGGAATAAGATTAAAAATGGGGAAGTTAGAAAAGTGTCAAAGTAAAATGAATACCTACTAGAAAAGCACTCGGAGAGCGCAGACCTCCATCAAGGCAGATCAGTGCCACCCCACCCCAACCCGATCACCACCAAAATTTCATCATTTGTTCCTTGTGCCAGTATCAACATTTCCTGAAATTTTCATCCAAATCTGTACATAACTTTTTGAGTTATCTTGTACACAGACAGACAGACAAACAAACCAACGCCGGCAAAAACATAACCTGCTAGGCAGAGGTAACCAGAATGACTCATGGAAAATTATGGAGTCTGTATCAAGACTATTGGAGCCTGAATTGTTTGGAGCATCTAGTGGCCATTAGTGAAATTTTAAAGGGGTCATATTTTGCTAAACCCACTTTTATTAGTCTTTAGTACATTTATTTGTGTATTTGGACCCTAATAGTTCAAAAAGTTTGAATTTGAACCCTCCAGGTGCTGCAAAGCTATCTTTATAGTCATTTTGGCAGAAGTTGAGTGGTTTTCTACAACCCATTTTAATTCCTGCTTAATTTGTTACATCCATAACTAGTTATGGCATGACATTTGCACGTATAAGGTGAAGACTTCCGATGAACATTTATCAGAGTACGACATAATTGTTTATCAGCAGCAGCAGTTGTAGTCCATACTGAAAATATGTCCAAACTTTGAGCAGATTACCTAAAATGTTCAGTTGTTGGTTGAACAGGACAGAGCAGCACAACTACCCACCTGGAGGGGGCGGGGCATGAAGTGGCTCATTTGCATTTAAAGGGCCAGTGCTCAAAATGACCTTTCTGGTGTCATTACTCAGAAATAGGGTTGAAGATGGACCTGTGGAGTTGAATTAATGAAGAATTCAGACCCAAGCATAGTATTTACAGTTTATGTAGACCACAGGGAAATGTTTTAAAATGCATAATTCCATTTTTTTTAAAAAGCTCAAAATATCACTCCTTTAACATACTTTGATTGTGGCTTCACGTTAGAGCTGTGAAGTAATTTATTCAACCTTTATTGAAATAGCAAGGAATTGGTGAGAGTAAAGATGTCAAAAGCACAAACAGAATAGAATAAACACAAATAAATGATACATTGTTAAAAAAAAAAAAAAAAAAAATCCTGTTGTTTTTATGGGAAAAAAATGGCAGCTGTGGTTTCCAGAACAATACTGTAAAAAAACACATCCAACTGTAAACATATTTACGGAGTATCATGTAGATTTAACATTTTAAACATGTATATTAAACACTGGATTTAAATGGTAAATGGACTGCACTTATTTAGCACATTTTATACACCCTCATGATGCGCTTTCCAAATCCACCAGGTCCAACTGGGAGCAATTTAGGATTCAGGGTCTTCCATGGACACTTGGACATATGGACAGTTGGAGCCAGGATTCGAACCACCAACCCTTTGGTTATTGGACGAGCCACTCTACCAACTCTACCAACCCATTAATTTACAAGTTTAAAATATTAAATTGTTAAATGTTTACTTTTTTTAAATAACTTTTTTATTAAAAAAAAAAAAAAAAAAAAAAGCAAATACGCCATTATTTCAACATTATGGTCTTGCAATTTAAATGGCACCACATTATTTTTCAATTTACAGTTTAATTTTCTAAAAACAATAGAAATACATCATTTCTACATACAAATCTGGTTTTGTTCACATACTGTTCCTGTAAGAACTACAGCTATATTTGATTTAGTCGTTAACACAAAAATCTTTTCAAATAAACAACTTTGCATTGTATTGTCACTTACAGTTTTTTATGTTGCAATTTTACAACTCTTTGGTGTTAATTCTACAGTCATTTTTTTTTACAGTGTAATGGATAAAAGAACATACAGCAAAGAGCACATGACCCAGGACACCTTGTTTTACTAATCCACCAGAGGAAAGAAGGTGCAAACCACACCGCAACCAGTACACACTTGGCTCCTCTGAATAAGACCAGATATGTGTGTAATACACTATTTTTATCATACATTTTTCTGTAGCCTACCTTCATTGTCATGGATCATATGTTAAGTTAGACTGTTGCTGTGTGATTCATGCATGGCAGTGACTCACTAATTCACTCGAACCACAACACTTAGGAAAACAAAGGTCTACTTATTCCTCACAAAGGAGTGGATTAGTGAAAGACTGCCTCAGCGATCAAGTGTACTACTGTTGTCACTGAAATAAACAGTAGCTAACATCTTCTTATATCATTGTAATATGTGAAATGAGAGGTAAAAGAAGTTTCTGACCACATTTTTAAAAATAGAAATTGATACCATGAATTTTCACATGGACACTGAATAAATAAGAGACCATATATTTCAGCTTTATGTCTAGATTTTTTTTATGCATCTGCTTTTGTAAAGCAGAAAATATCAGTTATAGCTTTTTTTTTAGTACAGAAGTGTAAAGTCCAGCTTTTCATGTTGCCATGGTGTTGACAGACGCACAGCACCTCTTATCCTCAAAGAAAGAAATAATGACACAACTAGAATCAAGAGAGAGAAACGTTTTCATTGGACAGATCCAGCATTTGTGAAGGACTTCATTTTGTTTTTGCTTTTGTGACACAAATCATTGTATCTTTTCAAGTGTCCCCACAGCAACAGCTAATTTTCATTTTTTGTCATTATTTTTTATTTTCTTTATAAAAAGGAACGTCTACAAATAAAGGCTGAATTAGGTGATTTATTTGTGATCATATTTTATGTTCTGACCATGAAAAAAGTTGGAGAAAGTGAAAAAAGTGCGTTAAAGATGGGAACACTGGCATAAAAAAAAAAACTTCAAACACAACCTGAAAGATCTCAATACATTTCAGTTATACTTTATTTTAACAGCTCCAAATCAAAATGAATTAAGTAGAGACTATTCAATAATATCAACCCCCTAGGATCCTTCAGTTGGATAATTACTGCATGGATTCAGAGGTTTCTGTTCTTTAACCCTTTACTGATGGAGCTTCTCATTTCTTAAACAAGCACCAGTTTGTACAGAGCATAAAGATTGGACTGTGTTTTAAAGCAGCGTGTGACTTTCATCACATTTTTTGTCAAATTTGTAAAATCCCAGTGATAGCCTAATTTTCACTAATCCATTAATCATTCCGTGCTTACTCACCTGAATCTCTTCCCTCACAGTGAACAACTTCGAAGATGACTCCATCATAAACACAGTCAGTTGTTTACATAACAAACCAAAACATCACTCTGGCCTTTTTGGAAATTTTGTCACAAAGTGCATTGTGGGAACGGGAATTCCAAACAGCAGCAATTTCACTGTCTCTTGATGAGTGCTGAACCCAAACATAGCCTTTACCTCCATCCACCGACTAGACCACAGGTGTCAAACATGTGGCCCGTGGGCCAAAACCGGCCCTCCAAAGGTTTCAATCCGGCCCATGGCATGATTTTATGGAGTGCCAAAATTACATTGAGGATATGAACAGTCAAAGGTGTTGAACTGGTTTTAACCCAATGTGATCTAAAGTAAAATAATACTCTAATAACCCTCACAATAAAATGAGAACACCCTGAAAATTAAGTACAATTTTAACAATATTCTGTCTGTTACTAAATGTTTTGTGGATTTGTAGATCTGATTTGTAAGTTGTGTTAATAAGTTGACACATAATATTGTAGACATTCTTATTTTAGTTACACATTCCAAACTTCAAAATTTCAACAATATTATGTTTGTGTAACATTGTGTGTACTGCACATGTACAAGTGATAAGTTGAGGCATAATATTGTTAAAATGTAGCTTATTTTTCTCAAGAAATTACATTTTTTCCGGTTATTCACATCTTTTTGGTGAAAAGATAGTTTGTAAATGTAAATATTTTCATAATTTAATGTTTTTATTGCACTAAAATGAAGAGAAAAACTTGGAGTTATTATTTATAGGTTTTTATGCTATTGTTTGAATGGTTTGGCCCGCTTGAGATCGAATTAGGCTGAATGTGGCCCCTGAACTAAAATGAGTTTGACACCCCTGGACTAGACTCATTCTTTTAAACAATGCTGGTGGACTGTATAATTTTACGTTGTAGCAATCTGGCTCATTTTCCTGCCGAATCTGTGAGTGCCCGAGTGACATTTTGGTTTGTTATGTAAACAAGCAAACTGTGTTTATGATGGAGTCATCTTTGCAGTTGTTCACCGTGAGGGAAGTGATTCAGGTACGTAAGCAAAGAAAGACTAATAGATTAGTGATAATTAGGCTATGACTCGGGTTTTGCAAATTGAAAAATAAATAAATAAATAAATAAATAAAAATGGAGGTCATACGCTGCTTTAATGGGAAAATGTCATGTGGTCTGGTGAGTCTGAACTGACCCTGTTCCTGAGGGATGGAGGCATCAGGGTGAGGAGAGAGGCACATGAGGTGATTACCCATCATGCCTAGTGCCTACAGTACAAGCCTATGGGGGCAGTGTTTTGATCTGGGGTTCTTTCAGTTCATCAGGTCTAGGTTCACAACGTTGTGTGTCCATAAAATGAGGCCAGCTGAACCTGAGTTTTTCTTCGTATTCCAATAATGATATAAAAAAATGATGTAACAGAACAGAAAACTTTGACTGTATCACTAACTAGTGATGTTCGATACCACAGATTTCCTTTCCGACTCAATACAGCAAAATTCAGGCTGGTATCGGTGTTACTGATCCGATATTGATACTTTGCACAAATACACTTTGTCTGAAAAATCTAAAAAATAAATGCTGTATTTCAGATCACGACTTCATAAAGAATACAAGACATGAGAAGAATTATTGTTTAATTATTAAGAACTTGCATATTAATTGATGTTATGTGAATGTGTTAACATGAAACATGAAAATACTAAACATGTAACACTTTAACAAAAGCATCCAACATTGACATTTTCCTTTGTTCTCAAGTTTTTGTTGAGAAACAACAGCACATTTATTGTTTTCCCCTTAAGTCTGTTCTGTTTTCAGCTCAGAACCTCTCCTGCCTTTGAAAAGACTCTCTCTGCTGGTCCAGAAGTGGTGGTCATTCCCAGGTATCTTAGGGCTGGGAAGGACTGACTGAGAAGTGTGACACAGTACACACTTACCCAGGTGGAAGAAGAAGTAGTTCCCACCAATCACATATCCTTTGGACAAGATCCCAGTAGTTTAGCTACTTCCCACTGTGTTCCTGATGTACATGACCTCAAATGACAAAAGTATAAAAAGTATTGATATTTTGATTTGTGAATCAATTCTAGAGTGTAAAGATCTGGTACAGTGGTCCCTCGTTCATCGCGGGGGTTATATTCTAAAAATAACCCGCAATAGGCGAAATCCGCGAAGTAGTCAGCTTTATTTTTTACAATTATTATATATGTTTTAAGGCCGTAAAACCCCTCACCACACACTTTATACACTTTTCTCAGACAGGCATTAACATTTTCTCACATTTCTCTCTTGTTTAAACACTCTCAAAGTTCAAATCTTCATAGATTTTAAACAATAAGTACAGTATTATAGAATGAAACCAAAGATCAAAACCTGTTTTCAGGCCTAAGCATTTGTTTGAGAAATAAAAATATAAATGTTTTCCTATAAATAAATATGACAGCTTTTAGAAATGACAAATTTAATTTTAATGATCAACCTACGAGGTTGGACACATAAGAAATTATTAATTGTGACTCATCTGTATTTCACAGTTCCTCTGACTGTGCCTCTTCGACCTGGCGCCGCTCCACTGTAGCATCTTTTTCCACTGAAGGCCTTGGTGCAGGTGTCTTTTTCCGAGTGAAGAACACAGTCATGGGTAGCGATTGAACATTTATGTAAATTCAGCAAGCTGAACGCATTCTGTATTGTACGGGAGACACGGCACGAAGGAGACTGATTGACAATGGTCTACAGTTCCTTAGCCAATCAGGACGCAGAACACAATGCGCGGGCTCTCCCTTAACCAATCAGGATGCAGAACACAATGTGCGTTCATACGCTGTAAAAAAAAAGCATGCAAAATAGCACAAAAAAAATCCGCAAAACAGTGAGGCCGTGAAAGGTGGACCGTGTTATAGCGAGGGACAACTGTATCAGAGATATCAGTATTTTAGTATCAATCTGCACATCTCTATCACTAACCCATATGTGTTAATATAACTACTATAACTCCATTTTAGGTTTACTTTAAAGACAGAGACAAAAGAACTGTATACTTTACACCATCATACCATGGATATCATATGTTTCACTGCCACATTCACAAGATTAACGCTAGTTCTTTCTATAGATTAGTATCATTAATATTTGTCTGTTTGCATCTGAAAAGTACTTAAATGGATCCCATGTTCACTTGAGTTGCATTCAAACTATGCACAAGCACACTTATTATTACTAATGTGTTGTTGTGCATAACACAACCTTGCAAAAAAACAGGTGAATGTCTGTTTTTAAGTGCATATTCATGTCCCTCACAATTAAACACCTCTTGTGGCCTTTATTGCTGGAATGGACATGTGGTGTTTTGTAATATTTCTCAGGTTAACAAGGGGAAACATTTTAGTCATTTTGTCTCGATCCCACTCCTGCAGAGGTTTGGCTGTATGGTAATTATAGCAGCTGAGCCAGCAGGGTCACTTGCTTTCAAATGAAAACAAAATAAACAAAAAAAAAAAAAAATGCACTGCAATGCTGCATCAGTTCTGAGCCAGTAAACAGTCTTGGTCATCAACACGATTTTGTTTCAACTACATAGTGTAACAGTTTGTTGGTTTTTTTGGCCTTGGCTGAGCAGTTGGCTGCGATACATACCTAGCTGTCAAGTTTAGTTTCAGTGAGACTAATACTCCTCGAGCTGAAAAGCAGCTTTAATGAAGAAAAATAAATAAAGATCGAAGAAAGGGGCCAGAGACAAATCCAGTGGGGAGTTTCACTGTTTGGACGCTGCTCAAGAAAGAAGAAAATTAAACACAAGTGAGTCTTATGAGGCTGTGTGAACATCATGTAATCTTAATCTAATCTTTTCTTTTACCTGGTTATTTTAAAGAGAGACAGAAAAAAAACTTCACACACGTTCATATTTTTCACTGCTATATTCATAAGATTGACATTTAAACCTTTTCATCAGTTGGTTTTTAGTGTTAATGACTAGGGTGGCCATGTTTTGATTTCCAAAAGGCAAGGCAAGTTTATTTATGTGGCACATTTCAGCAATAAGGCAATTCAAGGTGCTTCACACAGGACATTGACATACAACAAGGGAAAAAGAAACACATTCAAAACATTATAAAAGAAACATGTTAAAGGTGATTAAAAACAGCAAGTAAGAAAAAAACACATAAAACCCCAAAAATATAAAAACATAAACATATTAGAGTAAGAGTAGCAGTGCAGAGTTTCGAAATAGAATATAAAATTTAAAAAGTCAAAAGCCTTTTAGTCAAAGGCAGCAGTGAACAGGTGAGTCTTGAACCTTGACTTAAAAGAATTCAGACTCTCAGCAGACTTGATATTTTCTGGTAGTTTGTTCCAGATATACGGAGCATAGAAACTGAATGCTGATTCTCCATGTTTAGTTCTGACTTTTGGAACACAGAGCAGACCTGCATCAGACCACCTGAGTGGTCTGGATGGTTCATACTGGACTAGAAGGTCTCCGATGTAAAAAAAAAAAAAAAAGAAAAAGAGGACTCTTGGCTCCACCTGGAGATACTTGATCACACACTATGTTGTGTGATTTAATGTTATTTTTTTGTATTATTTATACATTTTTTTTTCTTTTCCACATTAAACCAAGAAGGACATTTTGAGTTATTTATAGGTTATGATGCTATTATTTTACTTGAGATCACAATTGGTCTGTATACGGCCCCTGAACTAAAACAAGTTTGACACCTTTGACTCCTGATAACTTCAGTATAATTTTTTGCACTTTGCAAATTCATACCATGGGGCAGACTGGAACCTTTGGAACCATCTGTGTTTGACACCCCTGCTGTAGTGTGTCTAGTGACAGGTCCATCCATCCCCACATCCACAGGCTGGTGTGGACCAGTGACTTTCACTGCCCTAATGTCCCATATATCCCTGGAAAGACCAAAGTCTTTTCTTCCAATGGGATTTGGAACTTTTCCAATTGCACGAACAGCGACAGTGATGGACATCGAAATTCCGCTTGCACTTATACATACACATTTAAAGAGTTTTTCCTGTGAAAAACCAAGGAAAACCGGACATTTTTGCTTATATATAAAAGCCGACCGGACGCTCAGAAAGGATGTGAAAACAGGACATGTCTAGACAAAAGGGGACGTTTGGACACCCTGTTAATGACACGTGTTTGAATCTGAAAACCCAATAAATCAGTGGTTTCCAATCTTTTTTGGCTCGTGACCCCATTTAACATCACACATTTTTGGCGACCCCAGACATTCAAAACGGAGACTTCTTTTTCTTTTTGCTAAAATTAATTTGTTTTTGATCATAAAATAGTTTGCTATACTATGTTGCAAATAAACATTAATTTTAGACTACATTTAGTCTATATAATGTATACTGACAGTCAATAGAAACTTTGAAGTAGAAATGTCTGCATATTTCTACTTGTAGGGGGGTTGTAATTATTCATTGTGGATTTATTGATGACTTAGTGTTCAGGTAGTTTAGATAATGATGAGTTGTCATGTTGTCACGGTTCATTGCACATGGGTTGGTCTCTTTGCAAAAGTGGACCAAATACACATTGAGCAATACTCAGTGGGTATCTGCACAGTTTGAGGATTGGTTTTGAAGGCCTATATAAAGGCCTAAAAAAGGCCACCATTGTTAGTCCAGTGAACGGCATCATGCCACGTCTATCACGTGAACAATGTCTCCAGGCACTGGGTATGGTGGATGCCGGTTTGAGCTACAGTGATATAGCCAGGCGTATGTATGGGCTGTTCCCAACCCACAATCAGAAACCTGGTTGAACGCCACAACACCACAGGCTCTGCTGACGATAGACCGCATCCAGGCCATACCCGGTATTGACTGTTGTGACTTTGTGTTTGGCAGGTGCCATTTTCTTTTGTTAAGTTTTTTGTTTTGAAATTATTCTTGAAACTTTAGATTTTTGTTTCTGTATGCCAATATCCTAAACAAACGGTTCATATGAAAAAATTCCAGTTTAAGGTTTCAAAATAAAAATTAAGTCGAAAAATATGGTCTCAAAGTTTTCATTGTGAGTGTATATTATCAGGGACGAATGCAGAAAAGCCAGGTGTAGATTACCGCACAAAGTGAGAATTTTGTTTTCCTTGGTCAGGATATGTACAGTCAATCCAGCTTGGATTTACAAGGCTGACAATTAATACTGAACAAACAAGAACTCAAACTATGAATTATGAAAGAGCTGCAGCATCTGAAACTGACCACAATGAACATTTGACAGATAAACAGTACCACAGTGCTTCAGTTTCAGCTTCACAGTTTGTCATGTCTTTTATGGAGTGGGATTTTCTCTGTCAACTCAACATGTATTTTTAAAAAGTAAGTTTTTATTATTATTTATTTATTTATTATCAATTACTAGAAATTTTAGGTGACCCCATTTGAATTCCAGGTGACCCCATGTGGGGTCCTGACCCCAAGGTTGAAAAACACTGCCATAAATGGATCTTCATGATCCACAAGTCACATTCAAATCATGCACAACTAAGCTTCTTGCTACTACTGTGCTGCTGTCCACAATACTAATTACATAGTAGGTTCATAGCTGTACCAAGGTGTTTACATGTACACATTCTTTAGAAAGACTTCTCTGCATCTCTGAATGCCTGCACCGTTCTAAGAATCAAAAGGCCCCTCCTGGTTTTTATTACTGGAATTTAGACGGACGATCCTCTGCCAAGTAGGTCATAGGCTCAGTTGTTCATAGTTCCAAAGTGCACTATTATGAAAGCCGCAGATAACCCAACTCATATACACAGGAACAGACACGTTGGATGACTGACTGTGGCACAGACATCCTAAGTATGACTGCAGAAATTTGGGACGTTATCATTGTTGGCGCTGGACTATCTGGACTGAGTGCAGCTCATTTGCTCAAAAAAAGGGATGCTGCGCTGAAAATGCTAATACTGGAGGGAAAAGGTTTGTGCTTGTGTATGACGATCTAAATGAATTTTCACTACCAGGTCTGTTTACTTGAGCAGTAGATGAAAATATTTAGAGTTCCTGTTGTGCCACGCAGATCGAGTGGGAGGTCGCACAGTGTCTATTGACATACCAGCAGCCAATGGCACTGATCGGTGGGACTTTGGAGGCCAGTGGGTTGGCAGGTAATGTCGATGATGCACTTGTAATAACAGGTATCACACAATCTGAAATCAGAAAGACTGGATGCAATTGAGAGCAAAGAAAGCGTACAAGAGTTAAACTGTACAAACACATCTATGGGCTGCAGTTTTCTAACAAATGTGGCAAAGATCATCAAAGAAATTAAAATGGCTTTTGATGTAGACGGTAGATGAGTTAGACGTCATTGAGCTCCATTCACTTGGAACACATTAATTTGTTAGTCATTTGTTGGCACAGTGTCTGAAAAAGGAACTGAGGAGTTTGAGAACATCAATCTCCTCATAAACATTAAAAGAGATCATCATTGCTGAATACATCAGTGACTCAACAGTATCTTTTTAGACTTCACAACATTAAAGTCTACTCTTTTGCCAAACAATGTCAAAGTGATTATGTGATGTGAGTTAAGAAAATACACTGAAGATGCTTTAACATTCACAGATGCTTGTGCATTTATGTCAAGCTTGTTCTAAATAGTGACCTCTGTTTCTAAGACAGAAGTAGCCACTGATTCCATTAAATGCACAATAATATTCCACTATTATCTTGAATTTCAATGGTGTTATGTAAGGAGCATATTTGATTTAGATATTTGGAATAATTCCTTTTTCTGAACAGAGCCAATTTCTTGTCCATGCAAACAGATATTTCAATCAAAAAAAACAAAAAAAACAAAAACAAAACTTTCATTTTTCAGTATCTATGTCCACACAACAGCACAAACAAGTCCAGAATCTCAGACAAACCAGTTGTTGTTGTCCAGCCTGTGGACACTGTGGATACTACTGGACGTAGCAGACACTGAGAAATGTGAGATGTGTGAAATGCTGCTGCAAAATGGACAGCCTATCCTTGATATGTACAGCAATTTTAGGCCAGATCTACCAAGACCCCAATTTGTGTGTACTAATTTGCTTGTGCAATCTAGAATTTTGCATGTGGGGTTAAACCGCTGTTTGCGGGTGATTTACAAAGATTGCTTGTGCAAATTACAACAGGTGCAAAGTACTCATACGTCTTAATTATTTTTTTTCCCGTCGCTCCAAAAATGTTAACACAAGGGTGAAAAATGTGTTCTCTGCATCTCGTTTCATCATTTCGATGTCTCCTAACCACTTCCGTGTGTGCAATTATGCATCCAACACGTTTGCACCTCCTTTTGAGATGTGTTAAATATAGACGCAGTTTCTATGAGCAAAATTACTTTAGGGTTTGATAAATCACTTTGCGTGTGCTAAATTAATATATTTACATTTTCTCCTCCCAGCACACGCACAATTCCATGTTAACGCCCCATATTGTATATTCATTGTGGTAAATGTACTAACTGGATGCAGATGCGCTATTTTGCACCTTTGAAAGACGCAACCCTTAGTGCACACTGTTAGTAAATCAGTTTGTACATTTTTTTGCGTGTGCAATGACTTTGCACACGCAATATACGCAAACCTTTAGTAGATCTGGCCCTTTGTGTTTTGTGCAGACTTTAGTCTGATATGTGTAGGATTTTAGAATTCCTTATGGGATCTGACATACGAATTTAGAGTAGGTTGAAGGATGGGGTAAGGGGGTGGGAGATTATAAATTAAGCTTCATCCTCTTGTTCGAATGTTGGACTTTCTTTTATATAATCCTTTTGTTGTTTGGTTTCAATGCTAATTCGAAATAAATAAACAAACAAACAAACAAACACTGAGGCTTTAATCTGTCGTGAAGGTGAAGAAGCAACAAGTTCAGTTATAAACTTGCGCTATCTTGTTGGTTGTGGAAGTGTATTATTTACATGATGTGGACTCCTCCATATTGCCGGTCTGGTCTGTCTCCCAAAGGTATCTGTGCTGACCTTGATTTTACTGCAGGTCATACACTGATTTATTTACCTGGATTTGGTGTTTCAGGTCTAACGTCATCACACAAAGACATAATAGACATGAGTAAAATGGGCTGGGATGGTATCGTTTTCCAATCTCTCTGTTTTACCTGAACATGGACACACAAAAATTGACTTTTAAAAACCTACAGTTGCAGGAATAACACAAATGCATTATTTGTTTAAATTTGATTTATTTGGCATTAAATTTCTTTTAAACTAATGTAATGCTTCTAATTGTTTTTCAGTGCATCTCACAAACACATGGATTTTTTTTTTCAAGTCATTCCCAAAACATTTGGCCATGAGTGTACACTTTGGAAAGTAGTTTTGAAAATGGCCTTTTTTCATGATGTAAAATGCTGCTTAGATATTAATGAGAAGCCCATATGTAGAGAAAAAAGTCCTGTATTGGCAAAATATCAAAATGTGTGGAGATTGCATGATCCCTCTATGTCTGCATATCTGCCCTAGCTTTTATTTTTGTGCAATGTTAACTGCAATGATAACTTAAAATAGTGAATCAATCAAAATGCAATTGCAGGGCATGAAACTATAACTTATTACCTACATCTTGCAGAAAACCCAATTTGATTTGCTTCAGTGGTCACGAAGAAATGGGGATCTTTGTAAAGCATGTCAGAAATCCCTTCCTTCCAAGTTTTGTAAGGAGATGCGTTGTCCAATGTGTTCACTCCTGACACCTTTCTCTAACTCCTCCTTTACCCTGTCAAGATTGTGGGTTGTTTCAGTCTACCTTAACACAATGAATGCTCTATTAGCAGGAGTTAGTGGCTGACCAACCGTACCAAATTTGCAGTTTGAGAACTGGATAGGTAAGAACCAAAGTGAAATGTTTGTCAACACATGTTAGCTTCTTAGGGAAGAAATGCAAAATGGTAATTAACAGATCAATACATCTTTCAACAACAGAACCTCACATGAGTACACACCTTTGATATAATGTTATGCACAGAATTTGAATTCATTTGTTAGTTGTCTTGTAAGTTATGAGCAAAATATTTCAATTCATATGGATGCCAAGAGCATCCAAGTGCCAAACTTGGAAGAAACGATCCCATCACATGCTTTACAAAGATCCACATTTCTCTGTGACCATTAAACCAAATTAAATGGGGTTTCCTGCAAGATGTAGGTAACAAGTTATAGTTTCATAGGCTGAAATAGCATTTAGATTGTTTAATTATTTTGAAAGTTATCAATGCGGAAATTCTGATTGTAATTTTTTTGGGGGGACATATGGTATATACACTACAAACAAAAATTTAAGGGTATTTTAAATTTTTGGGCAATTTTTTTCAGTTGGGATTCTTGCACAGCGTTTTTTCCTTTTTTTGTGAGAACTGAATTGAAACACATTTTTTTAATGACCAGACATAGTTTTATTTACAAATGGCAAAAATGACAAAAAAAAGCCAAAAAAAAAAAAAAAAAGAAATATCCTTAACTTTTTGTTTGTAGTATCTATCTATCTATCTATCTATCTATCTATCTATCTATCTATCTATCTATCTATCTATCTATCTATCTATCTATCTATCTATCTATCTATCTATAAACTAAAATGCTATTTATATGCAAAAAAAAAAAAAAAAAAGACCCAAAATAATCGTATTAGTGTGGACATGACATAAGAGGTTTGGATATGTTGATATTCCCATTTTATGAGGATTCTTTTAATTTGGTAAGCCGCACAAAATACATCACATTTGCTTATTTTCCTGCAAGTTGCAACACACAACCGCTGTTTCCAGTCAGCTGCAGCACAGACAAACATCCTCTCCGGCAGAGATAGATGAAGCCAAAGAGAAGAGCACATTTGTGGTCACAAGGAGAAACCCACCTGCTGTTGAACATTCTGACAGAGGAAATCAACAGGTGGTTGGATCTGACCAAATATGACGGAAAAGCAGACTTTTTCCAGACGGTGTTTGGAGGAACAAAAGTGGGAGACTGAGATCACACTGAGGAACATCTGTCACCAGTGAAAAACTTATTTTTAAGTGGGTTTTGACTGACTGCATGTTAACAGGAATATTAGTAGAATAGTCATTTTCATTAGTCATGGAAACAGCTTAGAATGCATTTATTTTTATTTTTATTAGATTAAAAGCAAAACACAGAATATTTTGTGGATAGAAATGCAGTCACTGAAGCATCAACATCCATCCATCCATCCATCCATCCATCCTCTGAACCACTTATTCCTCAGACTAGAGGAAGAGAAGAACATGAAGGTTTTTACACAGAAATCATGCTCATTAACATTCGTGAAGTCTTATTTTCTCTCAGTTATCCTGTTACTGCATAGTGTTAAAACAAACTCAACACTTCCTGAGAATATTTCAAAAATAAAAGCCTGTGTAGGGCTCCAGTGAATAAAAATGATTCATATTAGACCAAAAATCACAGATGGTCTAATACACTTTTGTCCATAAAGTTGGAATAATTTTATTTTCAGACACGTTCTTCTATTTATTCCTATTTATAATCATCAGTAATCACCTTTGACTAGGTGAAAGGATTACATACCAAGTCACAGCTTCACTTTATTTATCAAGAATAAATCAGTGTCACAATTATTTCATGAGTAGAGGTAAAAAAAAAAAAAATGGGCAACTGCATTGTAATTTGTAAAACTGTACATCCACATCTTTAAGTCAGTAATCCTAAATATGTGAAAATGACACAAGCATATTTGTTTATGTTGACTAAATATAATGTAAAACACAGCTAGTGATTCCTGAGGTAAAAAAAAAAAAAAAAAAAAAAAGCATGTATATTTTGTCACGTTTGATGTTGACAGGATGAAAATTACAAGCAAAAAGGAAATCATTTTAAAAGTAACACTAGAGAGTGATAGAATTAAAAGAAAACTATTTCCAGGATTAAAGTGCAATAAAAGAAGATGTTTTATTGTTCAAGTAAGTTAATAAATTATTATCATTCAATGATGAGACGAAACATTTTCAAAAGACCTAAATCAGTCCAGTTGAAATGAAAAGAACTACCAAGAAGAACGATGACCTGAGCAACATATGTTAAAAATGAAAAAAAAAAACAAAAAACTAAAGCTACATACCAGTTTCTCTGAATAACCTTGAACCAGAACTGTATAAAGAAACTGAAAAATAAATGTTCTTTAGTTGAAGTTGGAGAGGTCCAGATTCATTTATTGGTTGATTTCTTTGAAGGTGTCACCTTAAAGCACCATAAACCTGAGCTCTAAAACCCATTTTTCTTTCAGCACCCAAACACACATCCTTGAGCTGATAGAAGAGCTGGGATTAGAGACCTACCCACAATTCAACACTGGCAAGAAAGTGCACCACATGGGAGGACCGTGTGCCAAAGTTCGCACCTACAAAACCAGTATCCCTGCTCTGTCACCACTGGTGCTACTGGACTTGACCCAGCTCATATGGAAGGTGAGGCAGCAGATAAAACACAGCGACGCTCTGGACTTAGGACTGGACTGACTTATCGGTCGACAAAAATCTGATTTAATCTGTTAAAAATCCATAAATCTGGGAAAGAATTTAGTTACTTCCTTGTTTAGTTTTGGATATGTAGAAAAAAAAGACATGACTGAGATGATACTGTGTGAATCATAAAATGGAAACTAATGCTGCCTTCACGTGCTATGGGAATTATGGTAAATACTAGTTACAAACTTAAAGATGCTGTATGTAAGAATTCTGTTCCCAGTAATCATAAAATGGTCCTGACTGTCACCAGACATTAAAGGTGGGGTCTGAGATCTTAGAAAAACAGTTCGAGCAAGTTACATTTTGAAAATACTCAATTCAGAAGTCCGAACCCCTTTCTTCAGACATCCCTCCGAAGCCACGCCTCCAGAGTACTGGCACGTGCAATGCTTGTTCCCAAGGGTTCACGAGCGCTGCACACCAACAATTCCCTAGCTCCGGCTCTGACCCCACCATCCCCGGCTCCAGCCCCATACAGCCCTGCCTCGGGCTCTGACCCTGGCTGAGGCTCCGGCTCTGGCTCCGTCCCCGGCTCGGACTCCGACGCCGGCTACAGTCCCGGCCCCAGCTCTGGCTCCAATCCCATCTGAGGCTTCAGCCCCGTATGGCCCTGGCTCCACCTCCGACCCCAGCTGAGGCTCCAGCTTGCGAATCCATACATACCTCATTCAGTCTCCTCCAATGCCACGTTTGCTATACTATGTTGCAAATAAACGTTAATTTTAGTCGACATTTAGTCTATATAATGTATATTATTATGTACGGAGGCAGTAAAGCCAGGTGTAGATTACTGCACAAAGTGAGGATTTTATTTTCCTTGGTCAGGATATGTACAGTCAGTCCAGCTTGGATTTACAAGGCTGACAATTAATACTGAACAAACAAGAACTCAAACTATGAATTATGAAAGAGCTGCAGCATCTGAAACTGACCACAATGAACATTTGACAGATAAACAGAACCACAGTGCTTCAGTTTCAGCTTCACAGTTTGTCATGTCTGTTATGGATTGGGATTGTCTCTGTCAACTCACCATATATGTTTGAATAGTGCAGGTTTTTTTTTTTTTTTTATCAATTACTAGAAATTTCAGGCGACCCCATTTGAAATCCAGGCAACCCCAAGTCAGGTCCCGACCCCAAGGTTGAAAAACACTGCTCTAAGCCAATTTACAGAAACCCAACAGAATCCTCCTGGAGCAAACACTTGTGACTGGTGACAGTGGTGAGGAAAAACTTCCTTTTAACTGGCAGAAACCTGGAGCAGACCCTGACTGACCCCTGGAGGATGGACGTTTGACTTGACCAGTTGGGGTGAAAGAGAGAGGGTAAAGGAGGAGAAAAAGAGAGAGAGATCGAGATATAGAGAGACTGGGGGAGAGGGGGGAAGTCGGGGGAGACACATGGATGCAATTGATGCACAGATGACTGAACTAGAGTATTAGCAGTGGATATACTACTACTGCAACAGTTAGTACAAATCATAGAAACCTCTACCATCTACGGAACTATATGATAAACACTATCACAACTATATGGAAAAGTGAGAATCATCTGATCATAAATGTCTGACGTTACTAAACCTAAAAGGCCTCATATTATGCCCAAATATGTTGTGAAAAAGTGAGAAACAAAACAAGGATATGTAGATGAGATGCTTTTGAAACATGGAGATGGCTGCCTGGGTGAAGAGACTACGGTCTGGCCCCAGGAGAAAACACTGCAGCCCGGTACCAGGAGATGAGACCATGGCCTAGGTGAAGAGACTGGGCCCGGTACAAGTACTGATGTAGGACTCATTGCTTGCCATGGTAGCTCCTTGCAGTAGATGCTCATGCTGGACAACACCTTGTTTGGGCGGAGGGGGAGGGGATACCACGCTCTATAGCAGGGGTGTCAAACTCATTTTCTTCCTGGGGCCACATTCAACCCAATTTAATCTGAAGTGGGCCGGACCAGTAAAATAAAAGCATGATAGCCAATAAATAATGACAACTCCAAATTGGTTTAGTGCAAAAAATAACATTCAATTATGCCAATTTTTACATTTACAAACTATTCAAACAAAAAGGATGTGAATAACCTGAAAAAAATGCAATTTGTTAAGAAATATAAGTACAATTTTATCAATATTCTGCCTCGACTTATAATTTATACATATGCTTTATAGGTCAGATCTACAAAGGCACAAAACACTTACTAACAGGCACAATATTGTTAAAATTGCACTTCATTTTCTTTAGACATTTCAGGTTGTTCATATTTGTTCAGGTTATTCACATTTTATTGTTAAAGGATAGTTTGTTAATGTAAACATTTTCATAATTTAATGTTATTTTTTGCACTAAATCAAAGAGAAAAAAATTGGTGTTGTCATTATTTATGGGTTATTATGATATTATTTTTGAGTTTGATGCCCTAACTTGCACTTTGCAAATTCATCCCGCAGGCCGGATTGGAACATTTGGCGGGCTGGTTTTGACCCCCGGGCCACATGTTTGACACCTTTACTCTATAGTATTTTGAATGTGATTATAGTACCAGTTTTTACATATGACTCCTTTAACCTCATAAAACCCAGGAAATGTCAGCAAAGTACAAGCTTTTTTTTTTTTCTTTTTTTTTTTAATTAAATAAGTGCCTATATTGGAAACATCATGATGGAACAGTTTTTTCAGATGCAGTTTTTAAAATTTTTATCAAATGTTCTTAGTCGTGGACAGTTTTCTTTTCTTTTCTTTTTTTGTATAAAGTTGTGAAACTCTTGTCCACAAATGTGGACAGAAAACCCATAGCTGGGTCTTAGGAGGTTAAAGACTGAAAAAAAACACGCCCCCCACGTTGTATTTTCCACTGGAGAACTGGGAAAACACAAGCTGCTGAGATGAAAATAACCGTGGAGAGCAATGAGGGACTCATCTTGAATGATAAACAATGCTTTTATTAACATTCTGATGCTGTTAGGTGATGATTTTGCACATTTTTAGTATACACAATTTGCACAAAAAAAAAAAAAAAAAAATGCTGTAGCAGATGAATTAACATGTCCAAAACTGTTTTACCCAAATAACAGATAAATGTTGTGTCAGCACTTGAACACAACACACTTGTATTTCAAATTCACAAGTGCAAAGGCTCATCTTCCCTATAGCACATGAAGGCAGCATCTGTCCGGGGAACAAAATGGATTGGACAAAAAAATTAAAAAGGGAATTTTAGATGTGTCTGCGGGGCATCTCTAACATATGGTATTCTGTTTGTCAGTTGGTTGATCAACAAATCACAATATTTCAGAAATGGCTGGAAGGATGAAAACAGTATAGTGGCCAAAGGTTAAAGGTCAAGGTCATGCATCTCCATTCTTATGATCATGATATATTAGAGATAACATGAGAGAACTATGGGACGATGGATAAAATTAACTTATTTATTTATTTATTTATTTACTTCGAACATGCAAAGAAACAAAATAAAACAAAACAAAGCAAATTAAGACAAAAACAAAAGAACACTTAAATTAATAGAATTTATCTACAAGTACGTGCACATCTGAGTTTTGCATGGTCAAAAAGCAGTAAGAAGAAATATAAACTTATTTAATTCTATCCCTCAAGTGCTTTTACACCTTTATCACTAACTTAATACAGCAATCAAACAATACATTTTTACTAATTTTAGCATTCAACCACAACTAATACATAATGCAGTAATTGAATTATACTCAACAATATTATCATGGCAGTGCAGTCATACAAACAGACTCAACAGTTCAACAATTTTCTTCAGTAATTACAGCATATTTATCAGTACAACATTATCCATAAACAAACAGCCCTCATTGTCATTATTAAATGTCAAGAATCAATTCTTTATATCTATTTTTAAAAACTGAATTATGTTTGATATTTGTTTTATCTCCACACACAAATGAATTACAAAACACCTCCAGGGATGGTTTTCTACATATTTATACATATTCTACATATTTTGCCAACGTTATCTTTACGCTCTTCTTCATTGCCTTTCCTTTTTTTTACCACTTCGTCTCCCAAAAATAGATCTTGGTGTACCATCTTGAAGGGTGTCTCAATTCTCTAAAATACACATCGATGTCCTACAAGTTGTCCTCACCTCGACCCCTTGCCTGATATCTTAGTCCCGTTCACCCCAAGCTTTAATCAGAGGGTTTGACAAACACCTTGCCTCTAAGCTGTAAATAAATGATCATGTCAAACATGATAGGTGAAATATTGGCATAATCTTATTTTATTACAATGTAGTTTTATACAGGATCTGCAATAAGAATGAACACATCTGCCTCCACCAAAGGGGAGGCAGGGGTATTGTTTTTGGTTCAGTTTGTTTGTTTGTTGACAGTCTGGCAGCAAAAATTATTGGTTGAATTCATACCAAATTGAGTTTATAGATTGCCAGTGACTCAGAATAGGTCTGATTACATTTTGGGAACAGTAGGTCAAAATTCAAATTTGTTATGAATTTTTAATTTTTTTTTTTTCCCATTTACTTGTAATGGGTGAAATGTCAAATGTTTGTAGCAGCAAAACTATTAGTTGAATTCATACCGAACTGTGTTTATAGATTGCCAGTGACCCAGAGTAGATGTGGTTACATTTTGGGAAAATTAGGTCAAAGTTCAAAATCTTATGATTTTTTAAAAATCTTTTTTTCCTCCTATTTACTTCAGTTCAGTTCACATTTTATTTACAAATCATTTAAAATACGTACAATATGTACCAAGGTTATTATCGTTAACGAAAACTAACAAAATGACGAAAGCTAGAACTGTAAAAACATTTTCCATTTTCGTTAACTGAAATAAATAAAAACTATAATTAAAAGAAAAAAACAATAACTAAATTAAACTGTATTGTGTGCTTATGAAACTAACTAAAATGTATAAAAATTATGGATAAAATTCCCTTCATTTTTTTCTTTGTCAGTGTCGGATTGATACGAAATCGATTTATTTCCCTCAAGCAATTTTATCTGCTGGCACCATATGATATTTAACAGTCCATCACTTCTTGTCGCTTGTCGTTTAGTCGTCTTCTGGTCCCCACTCTACCTGGAAACATGGAGACTAAAGTTAGGAGAAAGCAGCAGAGTCCTGTCTGGGATTTATTTGAATACAACAGTGAATAAGATACAACATATAAAAAAAACTAAAACTAAACTAAAACTAAGCATTTAGAAAATAATGAAAACTAATAAAAACTAGGAAACCTGCTCGAAAAACTAATTAAAACTATCTAAATTAGAAAAAAAAAAAGTCCAAACTAAATAAAACTAAACTATAATGAAAAATCCAAAACTATTAGAACCTTGGTATGCACACAAATTGTATTCATAATTTCCAGCAAAATATGATTTTGTAAAAAGGGTAACCCCAGAAGCTTTCCATAGCTTATAAACAGGGGCCCAGGACATTAAGCAAAACGGTACAATTGATTATGAAAACAATCCTTATTTCTACCTAAGCTAAAACCTAACCCTTGCTCTAAAAACAACCTAAGGTAATTCCAATAAATACAGACAGTATAGAATGTAGACAGCATCCACACATCAGCACATGAAGCCAAAAAAATACAATAACAGACTTAAATCAAACGTATTTGAGAAGCAGTTTTCGTTTTAATTGCTTTTTAAATATGGACAGGGATGCAGACTCTATTATGGTGCTCTCAATCTCATTCCAAGTCTGCGGAGCTTTAACTGTCACACTAAGACTTCAGCATTTCAGTTTCCATTTCTTTCCCCTTATGTGATGTTTTTCTCGGGTACATGAGTAGGTAAATAGATTGGAACCAAGGTTATTATTGTTAACGAAAACTAACGAAATGAGAAAAACTAGAATTGAAAAAACATTTTCGTTAACTGAAATAAATAAAAACTATAATTAAAAGAAAAAAACGACGACTAACTGAAACTGTATTGTGTGCTCCCAAAACTAACTATAACATAAAAATTATGCATAAAAAATCCCTTCATTTTTGTCTTTGTCAACGTTAGATTGATACAAAAGCGATTTATTTTGCTCTAGCAATTTTTAGCTAGAGGCACCATACGGTCCGTCACTTCTTGTCACTTGTCATTTGGTCATCTTCAAGTCCCCACTCTACCTGGAAACATGGAGACTAACGTTGGGAGAAACCAGCAGAGTCCTGTCTGGGATTTATTTGAATAGGACGGCAAAGAGGATAAAAGACACGACAAAACTAAAATTAATACTAAAACTAAACTTAAACTAAGCATTTAGAAAAAAATGAAAACTAATAAAAACTAGCAAACCTGCTCTAAAAATGAATTAAAACTAACTGAATTACAGAAAAAAAAGTCAAAACTAAATAAATCTAAACTACAATGAAAAATCCAAAACTATTATAACCTTGATTGGAATGAGATGACAGAGCCTGTCATTTAGTCTAAATATTACCTTATACATTACACATTACATTACTTATAATGGGGGGAATTTCCAATGTCTATAAAAACATAAAATTTGGTTCAGTTCAAACTTGGCACATATATAGAGGGAACTGATATGATGACATCAGCTGGATCGATGCCAAAATAAGCTACAATATGTGTGAGGGGTGGGGTTTGTTGTGCCTGCCACCATTTGTTTTTTACTGTTTGGGGTGGTTTATAATGTTTTTTTTCTTCCCTACATGTTGAAGGTAAACAAACAGGAAATGTATTATTATCTGCATGTTGTGTTACATGTGCCGTATCAACAATAGTGAACAATTAAACACCACTTGTAGGCAATGACTGGAGAAACATATTCATGATGAACAGACATGTGCAAATTAAATATTGAATTCTTCTGGGTAAGAAAGGTCTGCAATGGAAGAAATCACCTGGATTTTACCATTTAGACATTTCTTCAGTGATTACAAAAACCCAATTAATCAAATTAATTCAATACTTGGCCCATTTGACACACTAAATACTGTTAAACTTTGTTGGAAATTGGTTTTATTGTCAGATATTCTCTTATTGGAGTCAACTGTGATGTGGCAGTGAAGCTCTACATTAATATCGCTGTGTGTCTTTGGATTGAAAGGACCTTTATTTATCACACAGCAAAGTAATTTACTGGACAAGATAAATGGCTGGAGCAGCACAAAGTGAGAAGCAGAGTGGGAGAAAATGCATTGGGAGAATCGCATTTGGCTGCCGACAACTATTTTTTTTTTTCTCTTGTTGTGATCTGTATCAGCAGGGTGCTTTGGTTCACTGGTGGTACATCATAATGTGTGGGTGTGTTGTGGTAATTGTATTTTGCGCTCAGATTGACAGATTGTGCGCCACAGTGTGTGTCCGGGACCCTTTGATGACTCCCAATAGTGTGGAACTGGACAGCATGACCCTGCACTCCTATTTCGACCAAAACGCCTGGACAAAGGGTGAGGGCTCCAGTGACTTCATAGTGTTGACTTTTGCTTTCAGGTCAGGTTTACTATTACATTCATTTAACAAAGCCAAATAATGAGCAAAAATAAATGAAAGGAAAAAGAAGTAACTTAAAACCTGTTAAACCCTGACCATATTTTCAGGGGAAAAACGCCTAAAAAGACATACCCAAAGTAAATGAAGAATTATTTCACAATAATAAGGTTCATATGGATGTTCTTGGTGTCTATGGACATTTAGAGACCTCACAGAATCTATTCCCATTGTCTAAAATATTGTACAGGGTGGGGAAGCAAAATTTACAATATTTTGAGGCAGGGATTGAAAGACAGTGTATGACCAATTAGTTTACTGAAAGTCATGAGAATTTATTTGCCACAAGAAAATTGACATAATAGAAAATGTTTTTATTCTATGTGTCCTTCTTTCTCAATAACTGCCTTCACACGCTTCCTGAAACTTGCGCAAGTGTTCCTCAAATATTCGGGTGACAACTTCTCCCATTCTTCTTTAATAGTATCTTCCAGACTTTCTCGTAATAGTTTTGCTCATAGTCATTCTCTTCTTTCCATTATAAACAGTCTTTATGGACACTCCAACTATTTTTGAAATCTCCTTTGGTGTGACGAGTGCATTCAGCAAATCACACACTCTTTGACGTTTGCTTTCCTGATTACTCATATGGGCGAAAGTTTCTGAAAAGGTATGGATAATAGTGTTAGGTATGATTATGACATCAATATATGTTTGGTTTCAAAACAATTGACGTAGCGCCTGCTGAGAAAAAACAACTAAATGTTCATTGTAAATTTTGCTTCCCCACCCTGTATCTATTACTATGCCTGAGTAAACTGTAACAAACTAAAAGAGAAATTGGAATTTTTTATCCTCGCTTGTTTTTTTTCCGGCTGGATTGACGATGATATGCATAAATTAATTGTTTGTGTTGGAGATTTTTAATAGCGTATATTTCACCCAAAAAGATTAAAAATCATGTTTGAACCTTAAAGTTTGCACTAAAATACACTTTTGATGTACTTTTATTAACATTAGGGTCTAAAATTTGAGCAAAAGTTGAAAAAAACATCCATTGTCCTGATTTATTATATTTTTATAGTAGATGAATATTAATATAATTTTTTCGGCCCGCGGGCAGGCTGATAGGGCTAAAGGGGTTTAAACTCCACTGTTAGATGAAAAAGAAATATAAGCCACTTTTACACAGAGATCCTGGAAAAAAGGTGAGATGATGATTCCACCTTTTTGCCACCTTTGACCAATTTCCACAGCCAAGCCAAAGGAGTAACAGAGGTGAGACAGGCTTGACTTTTACACATCGGACCTGTGTTCTGGAATCAAAGGGGCGGTGACGCAGCACAGCGTATAGTGTGACTTATAACTTGCACATCGGAAATACCCCAAGCATAGTGGTGTTGCTAACCTCTGCAGAGTTTTCCACTAATGTTTGCATGGATAGAGTCCTTCACCTGAAGTAACAAATGCTCACAGATCTCGGCGTCTCCCCAGTTTGACATCTTTTGGGTCATGTTGATATGTTTGTTTACTGTACACAGCCCGCGCTCATTTTTAAATCCCCCTGGCACGGGAGTTGCACACATTATTTTGCTGCTTCCAACACATCACCTTTGATGACTAAGGCTACGTTCAGACTGCAGCCAAATGTGGCCCAAATCCGAATTTTTGCCGCTATTTGACCTGTATCTGACCTGTTAAACACAGTTTGAACAGCACAAATCTGAGTTTTTCACATCCAACCCAGGCCACTTTCATATGTGGTACTAAATCCAATACATATCGGATATTTTGTAATGTGATGTCAGTCGTAACAGCCAGGTCGCATTTATCCAACCTTTACATCATTGAAATGCCAGTACAGCCCGACTGCAACACGCTTGTGAACCAGTGGTGGCTGCTCGTCTTTCAGACAGGGGAAGCTCATTGTCGGCTTACATTAAAACAAAACAAACAAACAAAAAAGTCAAGTTATTTAAACATACATTCGGCCCTCTGTTCCTTTTTAAGAAAATGCTCAGTGACCTTATCGTACCAAGTAGACGTCTTTTCCAGGGACTGGACCAGTGTCCTCTGAATGTCCAGCAGAGCTAGGCTGCTCAGATTGCCTTGGCCCATTGTGTTGTGGGTGTAAGACTTCAGCCTTTTTAAACAGATGCTCCTTTCACTCCAACCTAGCTGACAGTATGATTGATTTAACTATCTACAAAACGATATTAAAGTCGAACAAGAAATGATTAAATTATGGAACTGAAACAAGAAAATGCTGAAATTATGTTAAATTGAAACAAGGAAGTCCAATGAGTGTGTTTTATTTACAGTGGAAGAAATGAACGAGTAATTTCGTAGTGGTTTCTCTCTCCATTTCACAGCAGAATGCGCGACGGTATTAAACTGAACTGTGTCAGTGAAGGAGTAGATCTGAAAACAGCTGTCAATCAAACGGGATTCAGCCTTTCGACTGATCCTCCAATCAGCATGTGGGATTCTGGCGTCCAGCCCGGCCGAGCTCCGCCCACAGCTCCATTCACCCCCAGAGACGCCCTGCGTCCGGGGGCGGGACAACATCGTGGCATTTATCCAATTACAGTCCAGTTTTGAGGCAATGAAAAAAACTGTTCCACTCAGTCCCATTGAAGCCCAGAGACGCCCGGCATGTACAGACAAATGCACTGAGCAGAGATAGTATGAGAAAACAGCACAACGGGAATGTATGAGAAGTGAACAACATCGCGTCCGTTGATTTGTGATAAAGCTGATTTGAATGAACTCATCTTTGAGATGAACGTGTTCTAACACATTTGTAGTCAATAAAATGTCAACACAACCGAACATATTTAACCATTTGATTTTCGTAATTTTAGGGGAAGCCGGGCTTCCCTTGCAGTCTATGAGAAATCGCCACTGTTGTGAACAGATATAGGTCGCTAGAGATGAGTGTCTTGTCGTGAGTGTTAAGGAGAGGCGGTCACAGATATATTTAAACATTCTTCTTGTCATTCAAAAATTATGAATGAAGTCAGTGTAGCCGCTAACATCACTATCCCATCACTCCTGACTCCGACTCTGCATCCACATACTCCGTTGTACAGACGTAGCAGCCATTGCACCACAAAAGGCCACAGCAAAAAACCTGGCTCTCCTCTTTTTTAATCCTCTACTTAAAATTATTTGACTGTAATGGTGCTAACTTCAGTTGTAGAGAAACTTCATCAGTGCCACACACACTGATATCAGATGCCTCCATATTTACTTCTGTAAACACAGTGTGTGCTGCGTGTTCACGTATTACATCAGGACCTCTTTTGCGCATGTGGGTTGCTTCAGGGTCGCATTCAGTTCATACTGAGAACTGATAGAAGCCACATTTAATTTGTAATATGAACGAGCACACAAAAAAACTGATCTCACCCAAAAATCTGAATTGTGCAGTAAGACCTGCTGTCTGAACGTAGCCTAAATGTTCACTTACTGCCTAATATATCCATCCCACTGAAATACTAATACCATGTGTCAGTTTTCATATTGTTATGGCTGATTAGTGTAGATGTAAACATGTACTATACACCCATATCCATATCTGAACACATACTGATAAACATATATGTGCACAGAAACTTTAGCACGGTCAGTAACAACATACAACATTCACAAAACACACCATTCAGCTTTTATTTATCATTGTTCCACTAAACAGATTATTAATTAAAAGAAAATGGCTGGAGAGTAGCTGTTGTTGCCTGCTATAAGTCTTTAAGAGGTGTGAAAAAGTTTATTTCAGTAATTTCAGTAATAATTAGAGCCCGATTCATTGAGCATAGAAAAAGTCAAATGAAAAAAAGAACATTTTCTGTTTTGTAATAGATGTTGTAACTGCCATTTCAGAAAAGGAAAATGAAAGATGTTTGTGGAAAATCAAACTGTTTCGTTCATTATCACTGTTTCTTTCTGTTTTGTTTAATGGGATTTGGAATGAAGAAAGTTCTATTAGATGTGTCAGAGCATCTCTAGTAGAAGGTTTTCCCATCAGTTGGTTACTAAATCCATTTCCATTTGCTTTTAAAAACAATTCCTTCAGCTAGTAGAAGTCAGAATTTGGTAGGTAGGTTGTTTTAAATCAGATGCTACTGATTTGAAGAAAGCGGGCACATTGTTGAACTTTTGGTTATAGTCTTCCAATGCTGGAGTTAAATTGAACCTCAAAATGCGGCATAGTCATGCTTCAGTTGTGACGGTATGAATGTCACGCCTGCTGGTGTTTTATAATTAGCTTAACGTGTGATAGTGGAGAGCATATGCAAATAGACCTAATACAACACCATCAGTTTGCTGCAAATCAGCCAAATACAGAAACATGCTGTGAGTAGCACTGACGATAAAAGAAATGATTCAACTGAACCTACCTCAAGGATGTCTCAAGTCCTGAAATGGCCATTACGGAGCGATTTGGAGGAGGGTCTATGACTGAGGATGCATGAGTCTTTTCAGTGATCGGGACACATGTCTTTGATCCACGGCAGGAGCAGGACTCTAAAAGTAAAAGTTTTCCTTATTCAGATTTAGTTCAATTACTGTGTGAACTTGTGTGAGTTAAATAAAACAAGTATTGCATCTCTACATAGACTACTAGACAATCATTCCATGTTGTGAAATGCAGTCATGGAAAAAAATATTAGACCGTCAAAGTCATCAAAAACAATGTTTATGCAATCAAGTACTAACTCCTGTGTGTATCATGTGACTAAACCAGACAGAAAAGAAAACATGGAATGCCTAAAAGCACTGTTTTTGGCAGTACGATGCCATAGCTCAGTGGTTCCCAACCTTTTTTGGCTCGTGACCCCATTTTAACATCACAAATTTTTGGTGACCCCAGAAAGGAGACATTTTTTTGCTAAAATTAATTTGTTTTTGATCATATAATAGCTTGCTCTACTATGTTGCAAATAAATGCTAATTTCAGATGACATTTAGTCTATATAATGTATATTATTATGGACGGAGGCAGTAAAGCCAAGTGTAGATTACTGCACAAAGTGAGAATTTTATTTTCCTTGGTCAGAATATGTACAGTCAGTCCAGCTTGGATTTACAAGGCTGACAATTAATACTGAACAAACAAGAACTCAAACTATGAATTATGAAAGAGCTGCAGCATCTGAAACCGACCACAATGAACATTTGAAAGATAAACAGTACCACAGTGCTTCAGTTTCTGCTTCACAGATTGTCATGTCTTTTATGGATTAGGATTGTCTCTCTCAACTCATCATATATTTTTTCATTAGCAAGTTTTTCTTAATTTTTTATTAATTACTAGAAAAATTTCAGGTAACCCCATTTGAATTCCAGGCAACCCCACATGGGGTCCCGACTCCAAGGTTGAAAAACACTGCCATAGCTATTGATGTAAGAACTTAAATGATAATGATTATTATCAAGAAAACATGGAAAATGGTTAGATATCAGCTCTGAAATTAAACTCTTATGAGCTATTTTTGTTATCATTATATTTGTCCAAACAAATGTACCTTTAGTTGTACCAGGCATTAAAATGAACAAGAAGTTGAAGAAAACAAGGGTGGTCTAATAATTTTTTCTGCCACTGTAAGTTGAAATGATTAAGATTTACAAGGACTGTTCTGCTTCTGAAAATATCAGATGATGCAGTGGTTACATGGTTCATATTTTACTAGCATTTAATTTAAAAGATGACTCCAAGACAAGGATGTAATATGCTGTTACATGTTGTTTCCTTTCCTTGTCTTTAGTAGGAGGGATTGAGATTTAAAGCTAGAAGTCGAGGCGAGGAGAGGATTGGAGGATGTCTGTGTTAGAGCCACATTTTGACAGTGATTGGTCATTTCAACTGTCAATCACTTGTTTCTATAATCTCCTCACTGTGATTGGTCCAAATGTTAAAGCCTGGAACCAGATTAAACAAAAAGTGCAATAGGGTAGTTTCACCTAAATTATAATAAAATTACTCCCATCTGCCCAGTGGTACACAAAATACTGTGTTCTGGAGCTTTAACTGTGTATCTACTGTTTTTTGATCCAAAATGAAGATGTTCGTATATTTTCCTTCATCCATTAAAGCAACAAAAGTTATGTGTAGAGATCTGCTATAAATCTGAATCGCAAACACTGATGCAAGTTAATGTAAAAATAGTGCGAGTTTCCTGCAATAAATAAAAGCCTGACTCGACTTTCTCTTGACAAAGTATATTATAAACCTCATCGAGTGCCCCATTTATTAAGCATTTTCCCAGTAAGCAAGTGTGTACAAATTAATTTTTGCTGTAAAATTGACATCAAATGTAGTTGTGTAAATGTGTGAAAAATACTTCCCCCCGAGGATACATTTGTCTAACAAATCCTCCCATTTAATATCCACTGCTTTATTTTCCTCTACAAGCATTTTATGTTGAATCAATAATACAACGTTGTATCAGGTTTACTTCCTCCGGGCGAAACACAAAGAAGCGTTATTGTACAAGTTTTGTACATCCTTTCATCTGTCCTTTAACTATGCTGTTTCTGGATACTAGATATGTATTTATATATATCTTCTTTGGCAGAACTTAAAGAGGAGATGGGAGTGGCCAGCAGGTCTGTGTTTGGCATAGAGCCATCCCAGATGTCCTTGCTGTTCTTCCTCATGTATTCTGCTGCAGCTGGAGGGGTGTTGCAACTGCTGGAGAGCTCACCGGGTTGTGCTCAGGAGTCCAAGATAAAGGTACACAACAACTGTCATGAAAAAAAGAAACTACACCCTTCTTGTGTTCTATGGTTTTATACATGTATGACTTAGAGAGGGAGATATCTGGGTGCAGATGTTTTACCTGACGCACTTTTGTCTACATTTCATGAGCACTTTTTGCAGAGTTAACTTTGGAAGGTTTGACTTGTCTATGTGCTTTTTGTGTATTTGTTTTATGTATGGAAGTCTGTCTGTAACTATTTAATGTACTGCTGCCTGTCTTGGCCAGGACACTCTTGAAAAAGAGATTCTTAATCTCAGTGAGGTTTTCCTGGTTAAATAAAGGTAAAAAACAAACAAACAAAAAAAACATCAGGACAAAATAATAATAATAACAATAATAATAATAATAATAATAATAATAATAATAATAATAATAATAATAATAATAATAATAAACATATGGCCCTCCCCAGGTTCTAAAATTATTTAAATCTAACCTCAAGTGTAAACTCACAACAGATTCGACTGGGTCGTTACTTATTTAACCCTGTCATGCACAGTGGTCACTCCAGTGGACAGTTATTCTACAGTTGTCCTTTTGTATATTCATAGGTTTTACTGTTTTAGTTCCATATCAGCCAACACAGTGGACACTTATGCACCATCCCATACACTGACATTCAGACCATTACTGTAACTTTGCTGTTGTTGATAAACCGGATCTGCACTAACATGTTTGAGTGTTGAAGAGGTGGGGATTAAATAAATTAGACTTCCTCTCACTCCTTTTCGAATGTGCAAATGAAGTCATGTATATGTATAAGTTTTGTTTTTTTGTTTTTTTTCCATGACCTCTTACTACCTGTTTTATTTCTAAAGACTAAGTAAGATTATTTTGTCTTGTTGCATATTCAAAATAAACTAAACTAAAAAAACAAACAAACAAACAAAAAACAAAACAAAACAAAAAAATTGCTTGTTATTGTTGCTAAACTGTAATTAACTGGGGGTTTTTTTTAACAAAAAAGTTGGTGGGTTTTTTTTGCATATTATTTCCATGAAGTGAGTAATGACTAGTATTTGAGTTTGTAAAAATGTGAGAAAACAGCAGATTAGCAGCATTAAAAATATTTTTAATTCATAGTTTTCACATGATATATCAGTAAATCCATGTTTTTTTGCTTCAAAAATTAAACGCATGGTGTCAAGCGGACATTTTTGGAACTCCATGAAAAATAGGTTCATAAGAAAATTTTCAGTCACATTGTTTTTTTCATGCCTGAAGAGGAATAAAAACACTCAGGAAAAAAACCTTAGGGCTTTCATAATTAGTGCATGAAAGGGTTAACAAAAATGAAGCCAAAATGGCAGTGGTGTAGTGGTCCCTGGAGAAGTGGGTATATTCTTGATTTTTGCCTTTTTTTTTTTTTTTTTTTTTAATTTTTTTAAGTAATCCAGAAAAATGTCCTGTTTTAGAAACCGTGACGTCAGACTACTCTATTTAGTTTACCTAAAAATCCATCAGTAGTATTTGCTCACTATTATAAAACTATCATGCCTTGAACAGGAGCAGTTTGTAGGTTTTACTGGTCACACAACCAGCTGCATGAATGTAAATGTATTCAACATGAGGCAAACACAGGATAACGTTAGCCTTTCATAACATTAGCCTACTCACACAGTTTAACTAAAATCTCTTCTCTAAATGTACAGTCATATGGTAGTTTAAAAAAGTTTATACAAATTATAAGATTCTAGCAGTTTAAAGCAGTGACTCATTTGGAAACCACCTTAAAACTTACCTCAGCATTATGTATTCCATGAAAGTAGGTTCTCTCGATATGTGCCACTCCTTTGAAAGACATTTATTCTGTCTCTTATTCGCATTTAGAAGTGGGTATACCCAATGCTGACTGAAAAATAAGTAGGTATACACCATATACTGCCATATACCCTGGATTACACCACTGCAAAATGGAGAAGCACTGAGTGAAACAAACACACCCTTACTGTTTTCAACCTAGAATTAACAGGGTAAGTAGTGTTGCAGAACAAATACCCCTGATTTCTCATATGTAAGTAAGTGCTACCACATCCATAAAAGAAAAAGTTTTGGCCGTTTCCAACTATTCAAACTCCATTATTACTAACATCAGCAATGAGTTTAGAGAAGTAGTTGTTGCTGCCCTTCAATCTCTGAACTGTTCTAAGGCCATTTCCAAACAATCTGAAGTCTATTATTCTATAGTGAGAAAAACATTTACAAATAAAACACATTCAAGAAAGATGGAAAGTCCTTGTAAATTCACTTTAAAATCAGACCATGCTATTCTCAAAGAAATAATAATAATAAAAAAAAACCACTAAGCGCTACATGTCAGACTCTAGTTTCGCTTTACAATACACTCACCTCTAAACTCAGGTCATAAACCTATTTTCACTACGCACTTTAATGTTATTTTATTACATTTTACTTTGCACATTATAGTTTATTGTTGCATCTTACTGTTTGAACATCTAGAGTTCTTACCCAGTTCTGTTTCTATACTTAATTTATTATGTTGTCAAGCTCTGCTGAAGCTGCCCTTGGTTATGTGGAGGGTCAGGGTAGAGTTGTTCCTGTCAATGCAAAGGTGGCTGCTCTGGGGTTGTTACAATGTATAGTGTGTTTGCTTTTGTGTTATATTTTTATTGTTGTGTTCTATTTTTACCATGTGTCATGCTGCACTACAATTCCCTAGTCTGGGATCAGTAAAACCAAGCAAGCAACCAACCCACCAACCAACCAACCAACCTATCTACCTACCTACCTACCCACCCACCCAACCAACTAACCAACTAACTAAGCATATTAAGTGTTAATGACATTACCATTACAAATACTTTGAACAAGTATGGCTTGGTCTTGATGAAAGGGTTGCCAGGACAAATCTTCTTCTCTCTAAAAAAACATTACATCATGGCTTAGGTTTATAAAGCTGCATCTGAACAAACCACAAGACTTCATTGGACAGACGAGACCAAAGTGATGGTGTTTGACTGTAACAACTCCACAAAAACATAGGTATTGACCCGTTGCATGTTACGTCACGCTCTGTACGCGCTGCAAACGAGCGCCATGACGGACGGTGGAAGTGCCGGACTGCACACTTGATGGCAAACTGGCTAATATGGAATTTGAACTGAACGTTCTCATTTTTGTTCATTTTTAGCCCTGCTTTACACGTACAGTGGTCGCACACAACGGTTCCATCCTTCTTCACAGACACCCATGGTTTCAGCTGGTTCCAGACAGAGCCTGGATATGATGGACCTGACATTACAGATAGAGCAGGCTCTGTTTACGTCGATAGCACGTTAGCTCCACCAAATGCTAGGTAGGTGGCTAGACTGGGTTAACTACTATGAGCCACTATGTTCCAGTGGCTGTCGTAAGTAGCCTTCAATATTAGCTCTGTTGTAGTGGCTGCTTTTCTTTTTTTTTTTTAACCAGCTACACTGTTCTATGAAATACTGTTATTGTCATTATGTTGTGCCATATGTTCTAGTGGTGGAACTGTACATATTACTGTGTGTAGACTGTAGAAAGGCAGACACTTCAACAACAGAGCTAATACTGTAGGATATTTATGACAACCATTAACATTATTACACAGTGTTAGTTAATTACAGCTGCTTTTGGTTACAGTCTATTTGAGTTTTGATGGCATGCTGGTGAAAACATGTTAAAAACTTACACAGCTAGCTAGCTAACATTAGCTGTATCTTTCCTTTACCATTATGAGATACATTCCTCTGCCGTGAGCGCAGTACAGTGACTCAGTAATCTAACCTGAGATTAAGAACTGGAAAGCGTCCAGACTTTAGTATGCTTTTAGATCAGCACCTGTGTATGGGAACACTCCATTTAGAACAGAATGGTACAGACTCCAGTAGACTGGAGAATTTTGCTAGCTCCGTAAACACATCAGGAGGGAGAAGGGTCAGTAGCTAGCCCTGCTATCGCTAGCTTCTCCAAATAGCGTTCTTTCTGCCGTCCAGTAAGGTGAGTCACTTCGCAGGACAACTCCAAAACTTTACTTTCAGTGCTGGTAGCCATAATCCATTGCTCATTTGTTTTTTTTCTTTGTTGTGTTGCTTTTGCTGTCCACCATGGCGCTGAACCCCTAGTCACGTGATAACTGTGACGTCGGTGCAAAGGGTCAAAATCAACACAAACACCTTGTTCCAGCTGTCCAGCAAAATGGTAGTCAGGTGATATTTGTTTTAAGTTTTTTTTTTTGGTAGCCACAAGACCTGAACCCCTCACAGTCATTGAGTCGACCATAAACTCCTCTGTGGACTGCAGTGTTTAAGAGGCAGAATGTGAACAGAGCTGTTCATAAACAAATGCCCACAAATCTCAATGCACTGAAGCAATATAGGCCAATCATATGGAGAATGATTACCTCAAGTTATTGCCGCTAAAGGTGAATCTACATGTTTTTAAAACATGGGGTGTAATTAATTCTTGGCTGAATTTTTGTTAATTTTAGAACCTTGTGAGTACCGGATAATTTTATGATGTCCTGATACGTAGAACTATTATACTCACAGAGGGTGTTATTTCTTTTTCTCGTGACTCTGTATACTTTACCTCAGATTTAACAATGTCCAGCTGCTTTTATATAAATGAAACGTGCATAGAATGTCTTTCCTACATAGATAAAACTGATCAGATCCCCCAACACAGTCAGAACATCCTGTCTCGGTTTACATATCCCACCTTTGTTTTCAAATGTACTGATTTAGACTTGCATTGAATTATCCTGTCTAACCCATCCATCCTTAGTGAATGGTACAGTTCCATATTGTGAAACTTGGGGGCTGCTTTTTGTTCCCTCACAATCCTTGTATCTCTGACTGACAAACAAATACAGCCTTGGAGAAAACAGTATTAAGACTTGTGTAGCCCCACGTGCTTTAATACATTTCCCTCACTTGATTTCAGTTGCTCCATTGATTTTCTCAGTAACTGTTTCTTGAAGAAACTCTTGTCAGTGACATGAATGTACCGCTTCAATTGTGAACCAGAATAGGCTTTTTCATCGAGAAAACAAAGAGGTTTTCAATAGAGTTTTCATTCATTTTGTTTGAGTCTTTCTCAAATCTTTATTTCAGTACAAGGTCATGATGACATTCTGAAAAATACAACTTTAGCAGTACTTTAGAAATAACAGTAGTGGCTTTTCCATTGGACATCTGTGCAAAACTTTACCGATATTTACTAAATCTCGAAAAAACAGAAGTGCGTAATGTCGGTTTTTCCATTAAATCACAAATGTGATGATTAGTTTATTTATTATCGCGAGATGACACGAGAAGTCATTCCATAAACATGGTGACGAACGTAAATATGGTGTTTATTTACAGATATATTCATTATTATTATTATTATTATTATTATTATTATTATTATATATTACCCCTCTATCTCGTACTAAATTTAAAAAATGATTGGGTTTCCTGGTGTGTCCACACATACAGCGACATGTTTCTTCTTCTTTGCTTGTTGTAACGTCTGTCAACATCCGTTTTTTTAATTCACCTGACTCTAGATGCGAAAAATGGTCTTTCCATTGCAGTTTTGCGTGATATACCATTTGCGCTATGGCCGAAAAACCACCTCTTGCCAGCGCAAAAACTTTTAATCGAAAAATTACTTTTGGCAAAATTGTTTTTTTTCCATTAGGTAAATTTTTTTATGCGCAGGTTATATTTGCGCAGTTTGAGGGTCAATGGAAAAGTGACTTGTATGATACCCACAGTGTCTCGGGGCGACGCGATATTTATTTTCTGTCAACTCTCGCCTTATTTAAATAAAAGGTATCTCCTATGAATCAATAAAGACAAGGCACAAGTCAATACATACAGATTCACCAGCCCTGTAATAAAGTTAAGAGCAGAGGTACGTCTGCTTTAATTATGTATTTCTATTTTGGTGCAACGTTATACTCATACCTTGCTACATCTCAAAAGCAAATATCAGTTAACTTTTTTTACATATGTATCTGGAAGCTTTAGTTCCTTTTTCAGATTGCACTTTCTCATTCTTTTCGTGTCCAGCGTAAAACACATGACTCAAATGTGCTAATAAACTGAAGCATGAAGTGTCTCCTTTGTGTTTTGACTTTAAAATGCTCCCACGTCTTAAATTAAATGAACACTTCTTTGATTTGCTATTTGAAAAAAAAAAAAAAAGAAGATTTGCTGAAAATACACCATCACAAAGCTGAAAACTGTCCTGTTTTTCTCAGTTCATAAAAACAGACTTCATACAAATGTTTGGATTTGTCACAGGACAGTGAAATTGAACAACAAAAAAATATGTCAAGTTAAAATAATCTCGATCTCAAACATGCACAGTAGTAAAATGCAACATGAAAGAATAGAATGAATCCCAAAAAAAGGACAGGGACAGTTATACTGCCCAATGAACACTTCCTCTTCATACTTTCATAATTCCCTTTACTTACTACCTTTAATACCCTTATGTAATTGAGTTTGAAGATAACGTTTTTACATGTGATGACAGTATGTTATAGATTTTGGGTTAATTTTCTGAACAGTCTTCTTCATGATAATTGACACTCTTCTACTTGTACAACATCACTTTGCAAAAAACAAAGTTTTGGTTTCTTGACAGTGTAAAACAGGTAATACGTCAGAAAACAGAATTACTCTATATGTCTTTCCCTGCGGCCTTTACGACTATAGGTAACCTCTGTATGAATGCCTGCTCCAATAAATTTGTATGAAATTTGACTGAGAGCAAAATCAATATTTATATATTTAAAAAAAAAACAAAAAAAAAACACAGTTGTAGAAAACATTTTCTATGTAAAGCAGGGGTGTCGAACATGTGGCCCCTGGTCCAAAACCAGTCCACCAAATGGTCCAGTCCAGCCTGTGGGATGACTTTGTGAGAAGCAAAAATGACATTGAAGACTTTAAAGCAGCGTATGACTTTCCACAAACCCCAGCCATAGCCTAATGATCACTAATCCATTAGTCTTTTCATGCCTCCGCACCTTAATCACTTCCCTCTCTGTGAACAACTTCGAAGATGACTCCATCATAAACACAGTCTGCTTATTTACATAACAAACTGAAACGTCACTCGGGCTTTTCTGAAAATTTTGTCGTGAAGTGCATTGTGGGAATGGCGACCAAGCGAAAGCAGTTTCTCATAGATTTAACAAGAAAATGAGCCCGATCGCTTCAACATAAAATCATACAGTCCACCAGGGTTTTAACGAATGAGTCTAGTGGATGGAGGTAAAGAAGACATTTGGGTTCACCACTCACCAAGAGACAGCAAAATTGCTGCTGCATGGAATTCCCATTCCCACAATGCACTTTGCAACAAAATTTCTGATATAATTATATCGGAATAATTTCGGAATAATATCGGAATATAATAATAATAATAATAATAATAATAATAATAATAATAATAATAATAGTACTTTTTTGTATCGTGCTTTTCGTGGTACTCAAAGACACTTTACATACAGCAGATAAAAACAGACGTTTCTGTTTGTTATGTAAACAAGTGGACTGTGTTTATGATGGAGTCATCTTCAAAGTTGTTCACCGTAAGGGAAGTGATTGAGGTGAGTAAGCAAAGAAAGACTAATAGATTAGTGATAATTAGGCTATGACTCGGGTTTTACAAATTGAAAGAAAAAATTGTGATGAAAGTCACACTCTATAAACAAGGGTGTAAAAGTCCTTTTAGTTCAGGGGACACATACAGGCCTATGTGATCCCAGGTGGGTCTCATCAGTAAAATAATATAATAATAACCTACAAATAATGACAACTCCAAATTTTCTGCTTGGTTTAATGTGAAAAATTGACCAAAAATTTACATGTGCAAATACAAATTTTTAAAGAAAAATATGTGCAATTTGAACAGTATTCTGCCTGTTGTGTCATTATGTTTTGTGCCTTTATAGATCCACTCTGATCAGTAAATTCTAATGCACACATGTAATAAGATGAGACATAATATTGCTAAAATTGCATTTATTTTTCTTCAGACATTTCAGTCTGTTTCAAGTTACTAATATTTTATTATGAAAGGATAGTTTGTCATTTTACTTTTTTCCACTCCTGACTGATGTTTCAGCCTCCCACCCACTGTGGCACATCACCAACCATCAAATGAAATTAGGTGTAAATGGGAAGATGTAGCTGTTCCCTATAGTGACTGTATTTCTATATTCCTTCATGCTAAGTATGCTTTATTAACCCTTTCATGCACGAATTATGAGAACCTGAGTTGAGATTTGTTTCCTGAGTGTTTTTATTCATCTTTAGGCATTAAAAAAAAGCAATTTAATTTTTTTTTTTTTTTTTTTTTTTTTTATGAACCTGTTTTTCATTGAGTTACAAAAACGTCTGCTCAGCTGGACACCATGCGTTTAATTTTTGAAGCAAAGAAACATGGTTTTAAAACCCATCATCAGAAAGTGATATACTGTGTGAAAACTATTCATTCATTCATTATTTTTTTGTTTATTTAGAGCATTTACAGAATAAATGCAAATTCAAAATTCCAAAATCATTCATCTACACTTAAAAAGGAGTAGGAAGAAGAAAAACTATGAAACAAAAACATTCTTTATGCAGCTAATCTGATGTTTTCTCACATTTTAACATACTCTAATACTAGTTATTCCTAACGTCATGGAGATAATATGCAAAAAAAAAAAAAAAATTGATTAAGAAAAGTGTTAATTACAGTCTAATAACAATTAGCAATTGATTTAAAATGTATTTCTTCAGATCAGGTTTATCAAGAACAGCAAGGTTACAGAAATGGTGTGAATTGCAGTGGATGGGATGATGCTAAAGCGTCCACTGTGTTGGCTGATATAATGATAATAATAATAATTGCATTTAAGAAGCTCTTTTCATTCAGCAGAATCTCAAAGTGTGACGGAGAGAATATATGGAACTAAAACAACAAAACCTATGAATATGCAAGAGAACAGCTGTAGAATAGCTGTCCACTGTAGTGACCACTATGCATGAAAGGGTTAAAATGCGTGTGCTACCATATTAGGTTGTTATCCTTTCACGTCGATGCGCCACCATATGTCATCTTCTGACTCACCAAAATAGAGGGAAATTTTTTCACTGTTTCTAGATGATTATTCAATTATTTTACTGATCAATAAAACATTTAACAACAGTCTTTTTTTTAAAGCGATATCATGCATCACAAACTAAATGCTTCATCATATTTTCCACACCGTGCTATAGCCATGCAGCGGCCATCTTTAATTTTCTGTGATTTGACTGAAATAGCCCTTTAAGTTTAGCTGTCACTGTCCAGGAATGGAGCCCACCCATGGGTTTTAATGCTGTCTTAACATGTAATATCCGTCTCTCCACAGGGGGGCACCCAACAGCTTTCAGAGCGTCTGGCAGATCGAATTGGGTGGAAGAATGTCCGGCTGGGTTCTGCTGTGACGGCCATATGGCAGGTACGATACAGTAACGTCTCACTCAGGGACTGATGAGGCGCGACACAGAGATAACAGCTTCCTCGGTGGGGAAACAGGCCGTCTCCTGTGAAGCCACTGTCTGTTCCGCCTCGCTGTCTTTCTTCTCCACGTCTGAGAGGCCAAGAAGGCTGCATGCACCTTTACCCAGTGCACCTCCTCTTCGTGTAGCACATTTACTTCATTTGTTTACAGGTTTATGTAATTTTGATTAATGGGAGGGATAACCATAAGAGACGCCGAGCTTCTTGTTTTTACCTGCAAAGCCTGGAACACTTGCAAATGTAATATTTAACAACTAAACCAAATTTAATTTCTTGTCAACAATCACTGGAGACAGGAGAAAAAGTTGAAAATCACAGTATTTCTTAGACTAGTCAAACTTACTGAAGCTGAAGCAAGCGTTCACGAGTTGTCTCCATTCCATGTGTTTGTGTTTTGGGATGTTACTTAGTCTTTTTTAAGCTGATCTGGCCTTTTAACTGCTGGCCAACATCAGCAAGACTATATATAAGAATCAGTTGGTTTTGTTCAAACCACTGTAACTCAGTGTAGTCATGTGGAGATTTGTTGGATTTGAACAGATGACACAGGTCAATGAAAGCACCCAACCACACCAGCAAACTCACCCATGAATACCCTCCAGTAGACACTGGCGCACGCCTCAACAATAACACCTCAGCATTTCTGTGATCACATTTCTGTGTCATCCAGTTATCATCCTTGAGCTGTCTTTCATAACTGTGTATTAAAGTAACAACATATGAGATGTAGGAGGATCTATGACCACAAATGCACTGCAAAAATCAAAATCTTATCAAGTGTATTTTTCTCATTTCTTGTCAAAATACCTCATCACACTTAAAATAAGACATAATCACCTAAAGAGTAACTTGGAAGAGATATAAGAACTTATTTTTGGACAATAGATCTTGAAAATCTTATTTCAAGAAGTCTGACAGATATAATTTTCACTTTTTTTGCTTGAATTAAGCAAAAAAACAAAACAAAAAACAATCTGCCAATGGAACGAGTGAAAATTTTCTTGGTAAGATTTCTTGAAATAAGATTTGCAAGATCTATTGTCTAAAAATTTGTTTTTATATCTCACTGAAAAGCTACTCCTTAGGTCACAGGTGTCAAACATGCAGCCCGGGGACCAAATCTGGCCCGCCAAAGGGTCCAGTCTGGCCCTTGGGATGAATTTGTGAAATGCAAAAATTACACTAAGATACTGACAGACCTTTAGTTCAGGTTCCACATTCAAACCAATTCAATCTAAAGTGGGCAGGACCAGTAAAATACTATCATACACAGCAAAAATTGGAGAGTTGAATCAACTCCCACAGAGTTGATTTTAACTCTTTTTCAGAGTTTATATAGGCCCACACTTTACAGAGTTAAATTAACATTTTCATTGGAGTTAATTATTTAACACTATGCCAGAGTTGCTTTAACTCAGAAACCTGAGTTAACTTAACACTGACTGATTTAACTACCAACACTCACAAGAGTTCAAAAATGGTAAATGGACTGAACTTATATAGTGCATTTTCTACACCTTCATGGTGCCTAAAGTGCTTTACAGTTCCTCACATTCACTCATACACACTCATACACCAGTGGGTGACTTCAACACATGGATAGTCGGAGCCAGGATTCAAACCACCGACCCTTTGGTCATTGGACGACCCGCTCTACCAACTGAACCACAGCCACTCTTCATAAGCTCACCGACCTGGGTTAAATTAACCCATATGGATTTATTATTTACACTGTCAGAGTTTCTCCTTTAACTCAAACAGAGTTAAATTGACACCATGAAAGTGACAAAAATAACACTCATTTTACTTAATTTTCACTCTGAAATTAGTGTTAATTTTAATCATAAAAAAAGTGAATCCGTTAAAAATGACTTAAAATTCAATGTGAACAGGATGATTCAAAGAAAGCTGATGCATTTTTTTAGAAAATTAATTTTTCCTCTTTTTTCTCTCTGACAGTGACAGTCTGATAGAAATTGCACAGGTTCACCTGGTTTGAAATGCAGGGGCCAGGCAAATTAACACTGGAGAGACACAAAACAACACTTCTCCTGAGTTAATTTCCACAGGCTTGACTAAGTCTTTTCATTAACCCCAACTCTGAGTGACATTTAACTCACAGTGAGTTAAAACTACACTTTGAGAGTGAAAATTGATTCAAATGTTTAACCTTGAAATTTCAACTCTCCAATTTTTGCTGTGTAGCATATAAGTAATGACAACTCCAAATTTTTCTGTTTGTAAATGTAAATATTTTTATGTATTTACACTAAAACAATGTATAATTTTGCAAAAAAAAAAAAAAAAGTGACCCACTTGAACAAACATGAATAACCTGAAATGTCTTAAGAGAAGTCAGTACAATTTTAATAATATTCTGCCTGTTATTAAATGTTTTGTGTGTTTGTAGATCCACTGTGATCTGTAAGTTATAATGTACATGTGTAAATGATAAACTGAGGCATAATATTGTTAAAATTACACTTATTTTTTCAGTTTGTTCATGTTATTCACATCTTTTGAAAGGATAGTTTGTATATGCAAACCTTTTCATACTGTAATTTTTTTTTTTTTTTTTTCCGCTCTAAACCATAGAGAAAAGTTGGAGTGGACATTATTTATATATTATTGTGTTATTATTTTACTGGTTTGGCCCACTTCAGATCAAATTTAGCTGAATGTGGCCCCTGAACTAAAATGAGTTTGACACCCCTGCTTTAGGTGATTATGTTTTATTTTAAGTGTGATGACATATTTTGACTAGAAATGAGAAAAATACACTTGGTAAGATTTTGAGTTTTGCAGTGTGGAACATAATATTCCTGAAGCCATACCTTATATACTTTTATATAACTTTTCTTCAGATGTCTTTATATAGGCAGGTTTTTTCTCATGGCCAAATGCACCACAACCTTTCCCAAAAACCCCAAAAATCCCAAATGTTCCACCAAAGGAGAATGTTGGCCATCAGCTCATCTAGACTTCTGGACTCTCCAGTTTGATCCAAACCAAACTTTCAGTTGTGAATCTGTCCATTGGATCATGGTGCCTTCCAAAGGAGGTAGTTCAGTTTATCTAATGAGTGTTTTAGACTTAGTGACCAGTTACAGGAATATTTGCCAGGCTAATACTGCCAAAAACAAACAGAAGGGAAAACAGAATAAGTAAAAAAAAAAAAAAAATAAAAAAAAATGAGGCAAAATCAACAACATACAAACATCAGATGCAGTATCATCTATAAATGAGAGACATAGCATATAAATATGAGGATGTAAGATTATATATGTTGTTAAGTTGCAGTGTGAAAGCAAAACTAAGTGGTCCAACTGCATCCAGTACCATAGACCTTGGTTTGGACCACTAGGTATGAAAAGGTCCTCATCAGTGATCTACAAAAGTTTAGAAACATATATAGAAACCTGTCCAGGAAAACGTATTTCATTACTGATTTGGTGATATGGCCAAAGAATATTTCAGTGTTTTTTTTTTTTGTTTTTTTTTTTACATTTTAGTAGAATAGAATAGAATAGAATAGAATAGAATAGAATAGAATAGAATAGAATAGAATAGGCTTTATTGCCAATACACCAGTTGTGCAATAAAATTGCAGGTGGTCTTTGCCAGCGACAGTGCACTTACATCTAAATAACAACAGAATAAGATACAGACATGTACTAAAAAATATAAGATTGTATGCAATCGAAAATATGTGAAATTAGATATACTGTATGAAAGGGTAACATTTTTAAAATGTAAAAGTAGTGTAAAAATGTACAAATGTAATAGTGTAAACAATGTAAACATATGTGACAGTTTAAATGTTGCAAGTATAACAGTATAGACAATGTTAACGTGTAAACATACATGTATCAGTGTAAACAGTGTAAAGGTAACAGGGTAAACGATGTAAACATACATGTATTAATGTAATCAGTGCAAGCGTAAAACGTACACGTACCAATGTAAACAGAGCACATATAGAATTAGTGAGACCTAGGGAGCGATTTCTCAAAAAAATGGGGTGGGGTGGGGGGTTAAAACATGAAAAAACAAACAAAACAGGCTTAATTCTATTTTAAGTTAATGGTAGGCCCTACTACATGTCAAACAGTTGGACATTCATCTTTAATCCAAATTAAAAATATATGAAACATTTAATTTTCTACGGCAGCCACACCTGCGATGTGGGAGATGGTTTAGTTAAGTTTCAGGATCATGGATAAGGGCCGATCACACCAACATGGGAGAGGATTATGGCAAATGGGCAACTCAGACTGTAAAACAGAACCTAAAACCTAAAGATCCAGTAGAGAGAGAGGTACGTACAGTACTTATGAACTCCCTCCACCTGCTCTTACATATTATTCCCCTGTTTCATTCATCTCCCCCCAGCCGCTGGTATTACAATTTATTGATTACCCCGTCTTATAAGCGGCTGCATGATCTGCATGTACTCGTACAGCACGGACCCCCTAAGCCCCCCAGGTCTGTGGACGCGTGTGTAACTCTGAATTCAGGTCTGCAGGCATGCCTGTCGATATATGCAGAGAGCAATAGGAAAGGTATATAATGTATTTATGTGCATGGGGACGATCACAAATTCTGAGACTGGGTTCAGTTCAGGTGAGTTCAGTGCCAGTAATGTAGGATATAGGTGTAAGAAAACTCAGTCACAACCTGCCTGTTATTTCAATTGGTTGGTTGCCCCCCCCCCCCCCCCCCCCACGAGGAGGAAATTTATTCAGCAGAAGTATGAATGTAAAAACCAGAGGTGAGGTTCATCCCCCCTTATCCCCCCCAACAAATCGTACCCTGCTGATATCCACTAGTCTTCCTCTTCATACCAGTACACATAATGGAATGCGTCAATATATATTAAGTAGTTTTTTTTTTTTCCAAAGAAGAGTACAAACATAGAGATTTGAAGAAAAAGATGAAATGTGAGTGTGGAAAGATTCAGAGGTTGGCATCAAAGTCATTGTCTACTGATAATTACAACTAGGGATACACCGATTCTGATATGAGTATTGGGCATCGGCTCCGATACTAAGTGTGTGTACTCGTATTCGTAAAAGATATCTGATACACTGCACCGATACCACTTACGGCATGTGACATTCCCAGTTCAGTGCAGCAGGTATGAGGAGGAGGAATAATGTGTGTGGAGTGTGAAGAGTGTGGAGATTTAACCAAATAAATGACGGTGATAAAAGTAACGCTGACTGCAAGTAACGTTAAAGACACAAACAGATACGGACGCAGCGTTCTGTCCGTCCTCCGTGTACATTCCATCCATTTTCCAGGTGCTGGCGGATACATACCCAGACGGAGAATACCAGAAAATTAATTTTCCTCTTTTTTCTCTCTGACAGTGACAGTCTGATAGAAATTGCACAGGTTCACCTGGTTTGAAATGCAGGGGCCAGGCAAATTAACTATGGAGAGACGCAAAACAACACTTCTCCTGAGTTAATTTCCACAGGCTTGACTAACTCTTTTCATTAACCCCAACTCTGAGTGACATTTAACTCACAGTGAGTTAAAACTACACTTTGAGAGTGAAAATTGACTCTCAAATGTTTAACCCTGAAATTTCAACTCTCCAATTTTTGCTTTGGACTAGTATCAGTACTTGGTATCAGCAAGTACTCAAATGTAAGTACTCGTACTTGTACTCAGTCTGGAAAAAAGTGGTATCGGTGCATCCCTAATTACAACCAGTGTTGGGCAAGCTACTTGTAAAATGTAGTGAGCCAAGTTACCAGTTACTCTGCCATGAAAGAAGCTTCACTACACAGAAGCTCCCACCCAGTCAAATGTAGGAAGCTAAGTTACACAAACACCACAGAAGTAGCTCACTACATGTGAAGCTACTTTAAGCTGCATCAACTTAACATGGCGATAAACATAAGAAACTACATGTTTAAATTACCATGTTCATGCAAAGTTAATTCCATTGGGTTATCAATAGCAGTCAGTCTACGTATATATGTCTATAGTGCAGACAGGGGACTCACTAAAAGCCAGGTGTTTCACCCTGGGGGCGGGGCTCTATGTCCTGCATGACGCACATTGTGTACATAACAGAAAGTGCACTTTTGAGTTTATCTGATTGGTTTTGATGTGTGGAAGAGAATGATTTATTTAAGGTGAAATATGAACAAGGATGCATTGTCAACTTCAGATTTAAGTATTTTAGTTAAATAAATGTTCAAAAATAACTGAAACACCATGTTTTCCTCATGTTGAATACATTTACATTCATGCAGTCTGCTTGTGTGGCCAGTAGGGGAGAATGGGGTGAATTGTACCAGTTTTTACTCAGAGTGACTTTAAAGTGAAGCCATGACAGTAATACCGCCAACTTAAGTTTGTACATATATTTCAGGTTGTGGTGCATCCCTGGGAACAATAACTTTGGACCTGAAATAAACTGTTTAAGAAATATAGTGTCGTGGAGGTGTAAACGACAAAGAAATTTGTGAAGAATGGATTGGTTGTCAATCAGGCCTTCCTTTATTGTGCACAAGTGAGAAACTGACAAACAAAGCTTCACCCTCTGTCAGAAGTCAGTTCTGACCTGTCCAGGAAGTCAGTCTAACTTATAGCAGCCTGTGCTAAGCTTAAATGTGATTGGGTAGTATGATGTATGACGCTGTTGCTAAGCAGAAGAAAGAAAATAAGATACAAACAGAAAGAATGCAAGACCTTGGAGTTGTCCTGGGAAGTTTTAAGGAGTTGGGTTATGCTGTATCTTGTGGTATCATTAGAGACAAAGTAGCTTAGAAAACATGCAGAATTGAGAAACTGACTGAGAGCAAACATTCCTATCTAGGCCTGTGGTTAAAAAGAGAATGAAAACTGAAGAGCTATCATAGGTGTCTTATAAACGAATAGAAGACTTATGGTCAGTATTAAAATCAGTATTAACAATAGCTTTTGGAAAAAAAAAAAAAAAAAAAAGGTGGCCTCGTGGCCAGCTGAACTAACTTGCAACATATGTTGGAGAGAAAATCAATGCTCGAGTCAAATGTGTTGTCCTGCAGTGATAATAATGATCTATGAACATAAATGCTCTAATAGCCTTGAAAAGGCATGTTCTACCTAACTTTTGCGAAGCAGGAAGCAGTTTTCTTTCTAACACTTGTGCCTCACAAATGTTAAAGCCATGTCTTAGCTATGCTTAAAAAATCAGTCCCTCCAGAAAAACACAATAATGATAATAATAATAATAATAATAATACATCGGCTTTATATAGCGCTTTTCTAAGTACTCAAAGACGCTTTACAATAAATGTGATTGCACAATTCAGTGCATTATCAAGCAAATACCACATGTCATGCGGGCTCACATTTTTTCAAAAAGGGTAATAATAATGGTCTATGAACATAAAGGCTCTAATAGCATACTTCACTTTAGAAACTTGAAGCAGTTCTTCTTTGGCAGCTCTGAAACGAGCCTTTGTGGTGATCAACGTCCACACACCTCAGCCAACAGCCATCCAATGTTCAGCAGAACACCGTTTCCCTCTGCACTGAAGTGAACGGCGTCATCTGACAGGTGCTCCAGGGTGATACCGGGTGTGCGGTGCAGGTCTCATTTCCAACTCCTCCATGGAAAGTCAGCCCCACATGACGCACCTGGTCCACTCCATCCTGTATCCACTGTCCGCTCACTGGTACTTACAGCAACGACGCTGCAGGAGGTACGGAACATCAGTAAGGAAGTGGAGAAAAGCTCCATCACTGCCCAGATTCTGCTACACAATCCATAAGCGCGGGCACGGCACTTCCAACAATGTGCGTGACGACATTCCAATGAACCACACCTACTCCAGGCGAAATGCCTGGTTTATAATGAGTCTTGTGGAGATAGAGTGTGTGACCCCATTCTGAATGATCTGAAGTGCTGTGTTGTGCATTATATAATAGAATTCTTCTAGACTACAAACTGCTTCTCCACTGTGTTAATCCATATAAAAATAACTTCTGTGGTCGTTACCACGCTACTTGATCAATAAAAGAGTTAAGCTACTGAAATGTTACTTGATTCAGGAAATAGTGACGTTACCACCAAGCTACGGAGAACCGTAGTAAGTTACTAGCTTCGCTACAAGTAGCGACGCTACTGCCCAACACTGATTACAACTATATTTTCAGTACATTTCATGACAACCTTGGATATTTTTTGTTGACGGAAACAACAGTTCTACTAAAGAATACTCCTTTCTCTTGTGATATAACAGCCAATTACATGCAAGGTCAAAGCAACCTGTAAAACATCTAAGATGCACAGGGAAAGATGCAGGTTGCAGAGCTGACATTGTGCCAGTCTATTACAGGGCTAACACTTATTGACAGTCAAACACATTTATGCTCCTATTCACAGGTACAGCCTATTTTCAGCCCCTAGTCCACCTCCGCTGGACCTGAGCACTTTAAGGACCACAGGGCATGTTACACCAAGGCCCCATTGCCACCAACACACAACCCCACAGATAGAACAGCGTCGGTTCAGGAGAGAAAAGCAGAGTGCATATTGAGCTGAAACCTTAAAGCCTCTATTTAAGGTGGAAGAGCTGTGAATAGAAAAAGACGACCGCCTTTGACTTTCAGTAACAACCTTAATCCAGAGATGAACTGAGGGTTGTAACAGTGGTGTAGTAGTTTTATGTCAAGTAAATCCAAATTAATTTATACAAGTACAAAGCCTTATACATGATCTGTTTTACCCTCTCAGAAGACCACAGCTTTCTTTGTTGCACAGTAATGTTGTGCAGTGGAAGAACTTGTCACAAATGAGACCGTCTGGGAAACTGACCCAAAATCGTTACCTATAAAAAGCTTGGCATCAAATTAAGTTTGCATAAAGGGCTGTTTCTCTTTCTTATACCTGGTGGTGGAGGACATTTTCTAAAGCACGATTTGGTCTGGGTTAGATTTACATGGGCACATGGGGCTTTATGTGCCACTTTACCACAGGACGTCGGTAATATTAACCTATTCATGCATGATGTCCACATTTGTGGACACATAGTTGAAGCTCACTTTCCAAAGGGTTTTAAAGGCAATATTCCCCGAACCACATGGGGGCAGTGTCTATAGACCCTAGGCAATACAATGGAAAACATATCATCTTAGTTTTAGAATTTTTACTGCTCTGTGATTTCATAGTTAACCTCCTAAGACCCAGCTATGGGTTTTAGAGTTTCACAGCTTTATATATATTTAAAAAAAAAAACTGTTCACAACAAAGCATACTCCATAAAAATATTTTAAAAAATGCATCTGAAAAAATGGTTACATCATGATGTTTCCAATACAGGCAATTATCTAATAATTAAAAAAAAAAAAAAAAAAAAAAAAAAATTGTACTTTCCTTGGTCTCAGGAGAATAAATATCTTCTTAATGAAACCATTGTTTTTAAAAATTCTAACTGCATTTCAATTTTAGCCTAATGCTGAGTAATAAAATCAGGAATTAAAAAAAAAAAAAATCAACATACCTTTTTTCATAATTCATGCATGAAAGGGTTAATGACCAATTCACATGTGATAAGAAATATCAGTAAAACTACCACAAGTAGGAGGGATAAATCCTTTCACACACCGCCGCCCCCTCCTGTTGTCCTGTACGTATGTCATTGCTTCCTGTTATCAGGTAATAACATCATGATTACAATATTATTATTGTCCATCAACCAGATTAAGCTACTAACATTTTTGTTAGTAGCCACATGACCCTGCTACATTGCTTAGCTAACCTAAAGCAATCAGAAGTCCCGTGCCTCTAATAAGTGCTTTCGACCTTCTTTTGCTTCTGAATCGTGTTTATCGTATGCCAATTCTGACAGAACACAAGGCTTCTGACTGCATACTGAAAAATGGAGTGCTTCTTCAAGAGCCTCCGTGCTTGAAAATCTGCAAAAAAAAAAAAAAAAACACTTGTAAACAGGATATGACGGAATATCTACACACATATTTACTACTGGTCTATTCGCATGGGATTAGCATTACCTGGGGTCATTTTCCCAGACCCTTTTACAGAAGGTAAAAGTCACAATGATGATTACTAACATAACGCATTCCGGACGAAAATCTCTGGCACCTTACCCCATGTACCTATGTAAAACTAGTCCAGTCCAAATAGGACTTATGCCTTTATGTCAATAAAAAAATCACAATATGAAAACAGTGCACTCTGAGTAAAAGTTCTGCATCTAAGTCTTTGTTCTTGCATGTTTTAGTACAGTGGTTCCTAACCTTTTTTCCTTGGAGCCCCCCTCCCCCATCCCCCCGCTTGTATCCAAGTCAAGGCAGCCCCCTGCCCATCAAAACTGCCCTGTCTTTCAAAAAAAACAGTCAACTCTTGGCTTTCTTTTTTGATACTGATGAGTCATCTGCATTGTTACGTTTTTCAGACATGGCGTTTTATACATACTAGCGGCATTGTACCTGTGGTGCCATACCGCTCTCCTGTGGTGCAACAGCGGCATTGCACCCAAACGCCCTCCTGTGTCCCGTGCTGCAACATCGATGGGATGGACATGGGGCACGGCCGAAATGTGCAATATATAGTAGGATGATGATACACTGACACAAAAAACAAAACAAAACTCAAAGCTATTGCTCTGGCTGATGGAGTCAAGAGGTCAAGAGGGTGTGGCTACTAAATAGGTTGATATTTTTAAATGCAGAAAAAATATGTTTTGATTAGGTTCATATGGACCCTATGATTATCTTATTGGGTGTATAAGATTTTTTTTCTTTAACATGCACAAATGCACATGTTACAATATAAATCCATTGTAAATCTCATCTCGTTGTCCTTGTCTCTAGTCAAATGTTTGTCTATATTAGGTCTATGTTCAAGTATGATTGGGTTCATGTTGAAATGTGAGCAAAGAAAAACCGAAGTCAAATTCATTGTTTGTGTTGACGTACTTAGCCAGTAAAACTGATTCTGATTCTGACAAATATCATTTTCACAACTTGTAACCTCAATGCAGACAAAGCCCCCCAAGCCCTCCAGGTTAAGAACCACTGCTTCAGTAAACAAGTCTTACAATAGACTTAAAATATGGAAAGTCAAAGACATTCTGTTCAAATCGTACAGCATTCATGCACGTGTTGCTTTTACTGCGTATTCACTTTACAGTTATGTATCATGTTCTATAAGATCATCATGTTTGTGGGAAACAGTCAACATTTCATCAGCTCAGAAAACCAGGTTTTCAATTATGTGACGTTGCTCTTAGAAGGTTTCAGAATTAAGGAGAATTTGAGAGTAAAGCCTGGTACATGCTCCATGAGAACAGAGAAATGTGTTTGTCTTCTCGATGTGGCAAAAAGAACAAGGTTTCTTCTGGCTGTGACATTTCATACTTCATGAGAAACTCACGTGCATGGGGGGGGGTCCTCCGCTTTTCCACTCTAACCTAATCTGTAGTCCATAAAATAAAGATTTCACTCTTCAGGGCAAAGACCTCAGCTCCAAAATGAAGACAATGCTCAAGGCTTTTAAAGTTGTTTTACTGCAAAGAGCCATTTGATGGTACTCCAAAAAGAGCCTTTTTTTAATCTCTATTTTTTATTTTTCTCAAGGAGTCGTTCTAATTTCATCTTTTTTATTCAACACTTCTTATATGTGACCTGGTCCATCTTTAAATTATTGCTTCCTTAATTAGATTTCAGGTTAAATGGAAGTGTTGACGTCTACCATGTCGGACTTTGTCGGATGGGTCGGTATGAAAACTTGCACTATTGAGTTAAACCTTCAGGTTTCAGCTTATTCAGTAAAGCAAACAGCTTTACTATAGTCATGGTCAACAGCCTCCACTAACAAAACTGTAATATGACTTTGTTATGTTTCATTGAGTCAGCAAGTTAGCACTTAGAACTATGACAAATGTCAAGGTCAAGTTTATTTATAACACACTGAAAACAACAGAAGCTGCCCAAAGATAGAAGTAAAATACTGTACAGTACAATACATAAGTATAATAAAATAATTAGAACGCAGATATACTTAAACAGATAAAAACAGATACAAAATAAAAAAAATAAAATAAAAAAAATTAAAAAAAAACAAACAAACAAAAAAACCCCCATAAATATCAACCAGCAAGTAAAATACAGGATTCTCGCTAGTGTGGTTGAATGTTGGGGCCCCCGACGCTGTCCCTGGGGGGCCCCGATGCTGAGATTTGACCCACGACGCTGTCTTTCAACCAGCGTAGCAGTGTTTTTGTGTGTGTGTGTGTGTGTGTGTGTGATCGTCCAGCATAATGATAACGACATTTGAATTTGAAAAAATATATTCCTTTGTCTAGGGCTGCACGATTAATCAATTTTAAATTGAAATCGGATTTTTAAATTAGGACGATTTTTAAAAAAGGGAAATCGTGAAATCGATTTCATCTTTCTCGTGCCTCCGGGCCATGCGCTTCCAGGCCATATGCCTGCGGGCTACGGTAGGCTCTTCCTCCCATCTGTGACAGCGGTCTTTCACAGAAGTCCATGTAATGACCGGACTTTAAATCTGTTAATGAGCCCGCAGTAGTGACACCAGTGTAAACCGATGTTTCACGGACAGATCCCGCAATTGAAATATAACTGTATGGGGATCACTCATCTTCTGTTGTCCTGGATCTGTACAGTACCGTCTTCTTCTGATCCGGGTCACGGGGTCATCAGCCTCAGCAGAGGAGCCCAGACAGCCCTCTGCCCACACACATGCACCAGCCCCAGGGATAGAATCCCTCTAGCGTGTCCTGGGTTCGTCTCTTCCACGCATGGATCCCCCAATTTAAATAGAACCGCATGGGGATCACTCATATTATGTGGTCCACGCACACACGCACGCACGCACGCACGACTGATGCCTGTCTCTGACTTACATTGGTATCACTTCTGTGGGCCCAGATACCCAGAAAAGAAAAAATATATCTACTTATTTATTTCTCTAACTTCCTAATTTTTTCATTCACAAATGTAAGTTCTTTAACACACAAAACCAAATATTATTTATGTTTTGAAAGCTGCTGAACTTTATTTAAAGCTGTTAGATAAATCTGGAAACAAAAAGGCTCTAAAAACCATCAGTATTTGCTCTGATTTGGACATTGTATTGTAGTGTATTCCATTCCCCTTGGCAAACTTATGTTATTTTCTTGCTGTATACATTGTTTGTATACTCTACTTAATTCAATAAAGATTTAATGAAAAAAAAAAAAAAAAAAACTTCTGTGGGCCCATCACGTGATACCATCACAGATTTGAGGTAGGGAGCAGTGGCTTGCATTGTGGGCTGCTCATGAAAATGACATGCTGACTTTTGTTGTCTTTTGTAGTTTAACCCAAAAATCAAACTCAAAATTGAAAATCGAGTTTTCAGAGGAAAAAAAATCGGGATTTTATTTTTTTTCCCAAAATTGTGCAGCCCTACCTTTGTCTTGGCGCAAAGCGCTGCAGACAGGAAATGAGAACAATAAAATCAACACCCCTTTGTGTGCCTTGGTATTGTCTGACGCCTGCCCGGCAACATCACAGGCCTTACGCTCACTGGCTGACAATGAGACTTCAGTCAATTTATCTTATTTAAACAGACCGATCACCCGTGGAAAATTATATCTAAAATTTAGCCTGTGCGTGTGTGTAGTGTGAGTGCTGCTCCAACTATCCTATATGGAGTAATTCCCATCAATAATTACCATTCACAAATTGAAAAAAAAAACAGTTTTTGCTTTTAATCATTGGTGTAGCAAAGACAAAAACTTGGCTTCATTCCTCAAAATATGCCCCTCAAAATGCAGGAAATAGTGTTTCAAAGGGTTATAAATTTCAAAATTTTACAGGGGAGGATGCCCCCAGACCCCCCTACAAAACTTGCGCCATGAACACATACATGGTGCCCCTACGCTGTGAAAAAATCCTAGTGAGAACCCTGAAATAAATAAAAAAATACACACTTGTAGACTTGAAGTTCTCATAGTTCTGCCCTTTTGTCCAAATATGGTCAAACAGTCTGGTTTTGACCAACTCTATATATAAAGTGTCATGAGATAACTTTTTTGTTTTGATCTGGCGCTATATAAATAAATTTGATTGTTTGAGTGATTTAATTGGTTTTCCCCTGTAAGTCACTTTGGAAAAAAGCATCTGCCAAATGCATAAACATAACTAGAAGCACTCGGAGAGCGCAGACCTCCGCCAAGGCTGATCAGTGGCCCCCCCTGTGGGCCCCCCCACCCCTGACCACCACCAAAATTTAATCATTTCTTCCTTATCCCATTTCCAACAAACCCTGAAAATTTCATCCAAATCTGTCCATAACTTTTTGAGTTATGTTGCACACTAACGATCAGTGCCCCCCCCCCCCGTGGGCCCCCCCACCCCCGATCACCACCAAAATGTAATCATTTCTTCCTTATCCCATTTCCAACAAACCCTGAAAATTTCATCCAAATCTGTCCATAACTTTTTGAGTTATGTGGCACACTAACGGACAGACAAACAAACAAACAGACAGACAAACAAACAAACAAACCCTGGCAAAAACATAACCTCCTTGGCGGAGGTAAACATAAACACACAAAATCGCCACATTTGGAAATTTGAGTTTTTCACTGATGAGAAAAAGGAAGAGCAAATGGAATCTGAAAAGAAACCAATATTACACAAGAAGTGTAATATTGGAAGCCTCCAGTTGCATAGAATAGAAATACTCACACATGGTATTAAATACATCCCATCCCTTATAAGAAGTTAGTGCCTAAAAATAAAGATCAGAATCTAACAAAGTAAGTTTGATCTGTAAACTAAGTTGTCAGTTATCAATTCAATACATGTTTAATAAACAGCCTCTTTTGGTATACAAGTCATGCAATGCTGACTACAGCTTATGCATGAATGAATTATTTAAAATATGTATGAATAACATGAGTGTTATGCAGAAATGTGCATTTTAGCTCTGAAAGTCATCATTTTAAAATGTAATGTAACCTCAGATATGCACAGTCAGACCTCTATGTACAGGGTCAGCTACCGCAAAGAAGCAAATAGTCCCGTTAATTTAATTTACAGTACTTGTGCACACTGTATTTCAAATGAATTATTCCTAAAACCAGTTAGCAAATGACACTTGTGAAAAGTTCCACCATAGTAGACAGGATGTACGATGCCAACAGTTTTATTCAATAAATTTGTGTTTGTGTTTGCACATTTCAACAGGATGGCGAGTGGGCCAGGGTGAAGACCGCCACCAGCTCCTACTTGTGCAGAGCCGTGATTGTCACCTGCCCCCCTCATTTGGCAGGTCAGTGTGCATCTCCCACCTCTGTCAACACACTAAATGAAATCCTCAGTGATGCAGAAGGCAAATATCGTCTGCTCTCACCATGTCGGTCAAATGTGGCAAACTGTGCGCCCATGCAGATAAATGTGATTTCCTTAACTCTGTGGCTGTGGGGTGTGGCTGTCACTTCAGCTGAAGTAAATGTAGACCCTGGGCTGTGGAACTGCCTGGATTGGATCTTGAAGCAGAACTAGAGTTAAGTCTCAAACTTTTAACCGGGGGCTGATGTGACATTCGTTCTGGTCAGCAGTGGGAAGCTGAAAGTGGCAAACACGTCATTACCGGCCTCACTGCAACCGAGCTAACGGAAGGAAAAATGAGAACCCCAGCAGGAAAGTGTTTCTGGCTGTTCACAAAAAGTAGAAAGTTTTAATTGAACCAAGTTCTAGAGAAATTAAAAAAATACAATAAAAATAGCACATTTTAAAACAAGCCTCAAAGTGGGGATTATACTGTGAAAACTAGATTTAACTGTGTTTTGTGTCCTGTTACTGTGCATTTATCTGTCATTATACGGGAAAAACAGGGAAGAAGGGGCTATTTATATTTCCTTCTCACAAAAACAGAATCCTGAAACTCAAATCTGCAAAAACATCTTCCCATCTGTTTATCACTTCTGCTCTAGTTTTGATCTAAACCATTTTCAGTTAAATCCCCAAATCCACCATTACAGATTAAGGTCAGCTAATAATTATCTTCATCCCACCTTTATCAGAACATCCTTCCCTCAGTTTTCCATCATACAAAGAAGAGAGTTCACAAAATTGGATTAGAAAATCCAGCAACTTAAATTAATTCCTGAAGCCAACCATTAAAGTAATGTAACATCATATTGGCTTGCTTTGATTTTTTTTTTTTAAATTCATTATTCATACTTTTACATCCTGTAATTACTTTGTCTTAAGCTCTGTAACCAATTTGTCCATTAAATTGAAAGTCTCCCATTAGGAGCCACGGGACAATCCCTGATGAGGATTTTGCTTATTCCCGTACATTTTTTCAGAAGTTACTTGTTTTATTTCTCATACTTAAGTCATGATGTGCATTTTTCCCTCCCTCTGCCTGTCTTTCTGTTATTTATTAGTAATAAAAATATATAATGTGATCTAATCGAATCTTACAATGAACCCAAAACACTGTCGGCTCAAACTGAGTTCGATGTTCACAATTATTAGAGCTTTGACATTAAAAAAAACATTTCTTCTTTTAGTTTATTTTTAGTTTGATGGCTGTGTAAGACATTCTATTTGGAGAACTAGTTTTGGGTATTATTTTTAGCTTCAGATGCATCTCTATGAGAAAGTCTGTGCATAGTCATCTCCATTACAGCGGCACAGTGCTGTAGTGGTTAGCACAGTGGTTCTTAACCTTGTTGGAGGTACTGAACCCCACCAGTTTCATATGCGCATTCACCGAACCCTTCTTTATTAAAAAATACGATATGTTTTTTTCAAATTCAAGACACAGGTATATGTTTTACTGGTGCACAAAATGAACCGTGCATTAACATCACTGTGCTCAAAGAACAAAACCAATACAGTGCATGAACTCACAACAAATTCCATACCTTTTCACAAAGACATGACCTTTTTTAATACTACCACACTGAAATGGTTTTAATTTTTAACCTTATGTATTCCAATAATGAACTTATTGTATTTATGCTATTTATCATTTTTAACATTTTAACACACACCCATCACCTAATTTCCATCAGGCTACAATAATAATGAATATTTACTGCAAATCAGTGTGACTTCTGCTGTTGTGTATATGTATGTGTAGGCTGTCAGGTCAACCCGGTTTTCGTTTCATCTCGCTCCGAACTTTCCGAACCACGCAATTTTGACATAAAAAAAGATAATTGCATGTAGTGTATAAAAAAAAAAAGTTCTCGTTACTCCTTCAGTATTTTTGTGATCGTTGTTTTATTACGGCACTAGCTCGGCTTTAGCGTAATACGATTTCTCCATCCGTGACGGTGCGTCGGTTGTCACATGATTGTAACTGACCAGTGCGGTGACCGAAAAATGTAAACAAACGCTACACATGGCTGCCTCCGTGGTTAGCAGGAAGTAGCAGTCATAACAACGATGTGGAAAATACTCAAATAATTCATCGTCAGACGAGTGGAAGAGATTATAAACACTTCCGGATGTGTTGTAGTGCTATAAGCAAAAACAATACACCGCGTATATTGGATGTCAATCAGAGAAAGAGTCTCCAAAGCCGTTTGTTTACATACACGGACCTAGCCCGACACACACACCCGACTAATGAGTCGAGTGTGTGTCTTGACCTCCGCCGAACCCCTGAGACTGACTCACCGAACCCCTCGGGTTTGATCGAACCCAGGTTAAGAACCACTGGGTTAGCACTTCCACCTCATACCTTTCTGTGGTGAGTTCACCTGTTTTCTCCATGCTGCTAGGGTTTCATCCCTGCCATTAAAAACAGGCGCAGGTTAATTCTCCTGTTGGTGCCTCTGACCATGATGCTCATGAAGTTCTGGAGTTGGTCCTTCAGTGCCTTCAGTGGCAGGTCACTGATCAAAATGTTTGCTATGTACTAATTCTAATGCTAATGCTAGGGACTGTGCATATAGGACGGGTGAAATGTAGGGCTGGGCGATAAAACAAACACGATATATATTGCAAAATAACTTTTCCTCGATAGAAATATGACACATGTTCAATACAATTTTGACAGAATTCCTTTGTCCATGTTTTTTTTTTTTTTAAATTTAACCTTTATTTAACCAGGAAAAGGATCCCATTGAGATTAAGAACCTCTTTTTCAAGGGTGTCCTGGCCAAGAGACAGCATGAAACACAACACATAGTTACAACATACAATTACCCCATACAGTTACAACAAACAATAATTTACAGGACAATTCAACCTATGAAAAACACGTGCAAGCCATTGAGTTCTTCTCCAGCACTTTGAGTTTGGATTTAAAAGCATTCAGGGAGATCAATTCAGAGAGTTTCCAGTCTTTTAGCAACATATTCCATGTGGACAGAGCAGAGTACGTAAATGCCCTTTTTCCCAGCTCTGTACGGGCAAATGGCACAGAGAGGAATAAATGCTCATTTGATCGCAGAGCATTTATTCGTTTTGACCGACATAAGAACAGCCAATCATAGTTAAGAAGCGTTGCACCAAACCAACCACACTAGAGCCATGTTAAGTTAAGTTGACGCAGACAGCACAGGTGTAAGAGCAGCTGCAGCACATACGCTAATGTTTGGGCTACAGCGGGAGGTAATGAGCGTTCCCTCGGGAGAAAATATGACAAGAACTCAGGCAACCAGGTTACTAACAAGTAGTGCGCAAACTGTTTCGGTTCAGGGCCTTCAATACAATACAGAGGTGTACCGAACGAATACATGTAGCCCATGTGAAGAACGCAAACACTCACCTTTTCTTAAATTTCACTTTCAGTTTTATGCCAGTTATGGCTGTTAAGGAAAGCACCCCCACATATACAGGGTGGGGAAGCAAAATTTACAAAATTTTGAGGCAGGGATTGAAAGACAGTGTATGACCAATTAGTTTATTGAAAGTCATGACAATTTATTTGCCACAAGAAAATTTACATCATAGAAAATGTTTTTATTCTATGTGTCCTCCTTCTTTCTCAATAACTGCCTTCACACACTTCCTGAAACTTGCGCAAGTGTTCCTCAAATATTCACGTAACAACTTCTCCCATTCTTCTTTAATAGTATCTTCCAGACTTTCTCCTAATAGTTTTGCTCATAGTCATTCTCTTCTTTACATTATAAACAGTCTTTATGGACACTCCAACTATTTTTGAAATCTCCTTTGGTGTGACGAGTCCATTCAGCAAATCACACACTCTTTGACGTTTGCTTTCCTGATTACTCATATGGGCAAAAGTTTCTGAAAAGGTATGGATAATAGTGTTAGGTATGATTATGACATCAATATATGTTTGGTTTCAAAACAATTGACGTAGTGCCTGCTGAGAAAAAACAACTAAATGTTCATTGTAAATTTTGCTTCCCCACCCTGTATACCCCTGGTATTGTTTTGTACAGAGGTGGGGCCAAGTCAGTGGTTTGCAAGTCACACGTAAGTCTCAAGTCTTTGTCCTCAAGTCCCGAGTCAAGGCTGATAAGTTTCAAGTCAAGTCCCAAGTCTTAAACTTTGAATTTCAAGTCCTTCCAGTCTTTTTAACAGTAATAATATATTACATTTAGTTGACAGATCATACACACTTTTTAAATCGGCATTTATTTATCAAAACATGTTTGATAAAATAAGTGAACTGACAACATGTACAAAATGTACAAAAACAAAGTGGTGATTAGGGGTGGGAACTGATAGGATTTTATCAATATCAATGCCACTGTCAATTCTGCTTACCAATCCAATTCCTTATCAATTCTCCTATCAATTCCTGAGTGTTTTTTTTTTTTTTTTGAGTGGGAAAGTAGTTGGACAGGTCAGAGTGGAGTTTGTTTCACCATTTTCCGTATCAAATCATTCACAATGTCACACATATACACTGTTGTACACACACAAACAGAGAATGAAACACAATCATATTTTCCTGAACTGTTTAATGAACAAATGTAAATATTCTGAAAGAATGAGGATTTTATAACATGTTAGGATGGTCTGATTCAGACTGGTCAGTGGTGGCACTCCTGGTTCCATTATCGATACAGATTCTCTTCTCAAGTCTCGATAGGACGAATAATTTTGTTGCATTAATTCTTTAACGTCAAATATGCACTAATATTTTGCATTAAATTCAAACAAACCTATTAAAGGGTTCTAAAGGTGTAGTTAAAGGAGTGTTAGATCCACCTGCTGCAGCCTCTGAGCCTTGTCGTCATCTAAATGTAATTCTAGGACATGGAGATTATTCATAAACAATAGTAAAGCAGGTTGACACAGTGAAATGGAACAGTAACAGTACCGACAGAACCCGGAGGAGTTTAAAGTTAGCAGCTGCGACAGAGGATGACTTGCTGTAGGCTCCACCTCCAGAGTCACCTCCCCCTCTGTTAAACAGCCAATCAGAGATGTTCCATTGGTGCAGTTTAATTGGACGCTGTGGTTAAATGTTTCTACATGTTGGAGGTATTTAACCCTTTGTCATAATGGAAGTTTTCCAACTGTGAAATGGCCCTAGTGTCATCTTTACTGGCGAAATACAACTATGTTTTAGAGGCTTCTGAACCAAAATACAGAAATGAAGTGCTGGCATCACAGAACAAATGAGTGGAATCGTTAAGCAAACAGACAAATGTTTCCAGGGAACTGAGCTTCTGGGAACCGGTTCTCTACAACAACCTATACTCAATTCCCATCCCTAGTTGCCACAGAAAATCACCTGCTTCCATCTGACTCTGTCTCCTGCAGCATTTTCTTCCACACCAACTACCTGCATGTCCTCCTTCACCACATCCATACATCTCCTCTTTGTCTTCTGCCTGGTAGCTCCATCTTCATCATCATTCTACCAATGTATTCACTATCCCTCCTCTGTACATATCTGAAACATCTCAATCTGGACTCTCACTTTGTCTCCAAAATGTCCACGTCATTCCAAATCCATCCATCCTCCCAAAGAACATCTCAAAAATCAGATAAGGAATCTCAAAGAAAAAGCACATGAACCTTTCATCTTTGTTTAACTCAGAACCAATATGACACAAGGCCTTCAGATTTGCCATAATTGTTCACTTGGACTCATGAATAGGTTAGATTTTGGCTTAATGGCCACATTTCCTCCACAATTCTCCAAATCTGGCCAGAAGTTCACTCACATATACAGATGAACCAAAAAAGGTATGGTGACCTTACAAAATACATTAATGCCATCATAACTAACAGGAAAAGACAGAAGTGTATGAATCAATTCTAAATAAAAACATTCCTTAAAAACTAGAGTCATTTCCTATTTCAGTTTCACTCATTTTCTTTACTTTCCCACCCCTTTTTAGAGACAAGATGCAGAGCTTGCCCTAGTCATTCTGATTTTACATATTTCTACTGATTATTTCAGCCCAGAGACACCCAAGCAATTACCAGACCTGTTTTTCACAGGCTGCACATCTTCCAAATGATCTGGCACTAAAATTATGTTTTTCAGATCAAAAGGGAATTTATGCTGTTTCTGCAACAAACTTGAGGTAAAAACCAACAGGAAATCATGTATTATTATTTTATTTCCATTTTATTAATCCACTGCCATCCATCCACTCAAATACTATGCCCACTCAGGAGACAGGAACATGAAATGTTCAAGACCTTTGTTAATATACAAGAATAGTGGGTGCATCTCGTTTTCATTCAATCCTTATTAAAGGATGAATGAATGAAACTTCAAAGTCATCTGTTCAGAATGCCCTTTGACACTTAGTACTGTGGTACTTTGTTTTAATAGGACAATGCACTGTGTTGTTATTGTTATTTATTTGTGATGCTTTTATCTTTATTCTTTTATTGTACATCACTTTGGTCAGCTTGTTTATTGTAAAGTGCTTTAGAAATAAAAACTGATTGACTGATTGATTGATTGATTGATTGAAAACAGCCTAGGAAAACAGCACTCAAAAGCTTAAATGTACAAGGTGGGGAAGCAAAATTTAAAATATTTTGAGGCAGGGATGGAAAGACAGTGTATGACCAATTAGTTTATTGAAAGTCATGAGAATTTAAATCTTCAAATCATATTTTACTGCATTTCTAACGGTCTTATTGTCTACCTCAAGTTCAATTGCCATTTTTCTCATGGATTTGGTTGGATCCTGTAGGATTTTGGATTTGAGAGCTTTAATAAAAGCTTTGGTACGTTTTTTTGTTGCTTCCTCCACTTCTAGACTTTCTCGTAATAGTTTTGCTCATAGTCATTCTCTTCTTTACATTATAAACAGTCTTTATGGACACTCCAACTATTTTTGAAATCTCCTTTGGTGTGACGAGTGCATTCAGCAAATCACACACTCTTTGACGTTTGCTTTCCTGATTACTCATATGGGCAAAAGTTTCTGAAAAGGTATGGATAATAGTGTTAGGTATGATTATGACATCAATATATGTTTGGTTTCAAAACAATTGCCGTAGTGCCTGCTGAGAAAAAAACAACTAAATGTTCATTGTAAATTTTGCTTCCCCACCCTGTACACTGGTAATGTATTCCAGCTAAATGCCAAATATAAAATGATATATTGTCCAGTTATGATGTTTGCTTGTGTCATTATACAGTTCTATATGGACATTTTAACAAAGGCTTTATAAATGAATAGAACATGTTTCGCAACCTACACCTTCAGGGGCACACTTTGTACTGCATATAAAGAGTAGGGAGGTTATATTGGTTTCTGTGCACATCCTCAACATACTTAACCCTTTAGAAAAGGGGGGGGGGTTCCTTTGTTTGATTGTTAACACTGTAGCAGCAAAACTATTGGTTGAATTCATACCAAATTGGGTTTATAGATTGCCAGTGACCCCGAGTAGATATCACAACATTTTGGGAAAAGTAGGTCAAAGTTCAAATTTTCAATGAATTTTTAAAATCTTTTTCCCCCCTCCCATTTTTTATAACAGGCAACATTTCACGTCTATAAAAACATCAATTTTGTTTCAATTTTACTTCAAATGTGGCACATATTTAGAGACAACTGATATGCTGACATGATGACATCGGCTGGGTCGATGCCAAAATAAGCTACAATACATACAATGTTGTGTCTGGCACCACTTGTTGATCTTAGTTTGATAAAAGTGAGTCAGTATGAAATTTAAATGTAAGTTTTTGATCCAGACCAATCCCCAGGTATTTGTATTCAGAGACCCCTTCAATATCATGTCCTGTCAGAGTGGTAATATCCATCATCTGCAACAGCTTTGGCTCTGGAGAATAGTACTGAATTTACAGTTGTTCAAGTGTCATTAGGAGAGCTGTGATTTGTCAAAGCAGAAAAAGGAAGGATGGAGTATGACTTACAAAATCATGGTCTGTTAAAAGTTCCATAACGTAACATCTAGTTTATTCTTATAAATGAACGTTCATATGCAACTGAAAAGTTAATCCAGTGGTTCTCAACCTTTTTTGGTTCGTGACCCCATTTTAGCATCACACATTTCTGGTGACCCCAGACTTTCAAAACAGAGACATTTTTTTTGCTGAAATTAATTTAATTTTCCTTGGTCAGGATATGTACAGTCAGTCCGTCTTGTATTTACAAGGCTAACAATTAAAACTAAACAAACAATAACCCAAAATCTGAATTATGAAAGAGTTGCAGCATCTTAACCGTTAAGGGTCTGAGCCTATTTCGGCTGTGTTTGAGTTCTTTTGATTTTGTCTTTATATAGTATATAAAGAAATGTTTATTATACCCATGTTTGGTATCTTTTTTCAGCACAACTTCATCTATCTCATCTGCCTATAATTTTTTCCACTTTAACCTACTATATCAACACAAAAGGCCAAAAAACACACAAAAAATATAAAATCCAATTTGAAAAATGTATATAATTTATTGCATAAATGACACAAAGATGCTTAATGAACCTTTTCAAAGACTTTAAAAGTGAACATTGGTTCCAAATATTAAGTATGTAAAATCAAATTGTAATAAATAAAATATACTCAGATATTTGACCTAAAGCATATCTTTACATAGGCGTTTTCTCCAGTTTTCTCAATCAATTACTAGAAATTTCAGGTGACCCCATTTGAATTCCTGGCAACCCCATGTGGGGTCCCGACCCCAAGGTAGAAAAACACTGAGTTAATCCAGTTGCTTTTTGTGTTAAACATAGTACAGGAGGTGTGGATATGTGAGAGAGGAAAGAATACAAAAATATGAGGCACTGAAAGGTTTAGTTTGATGTTTTTGTGCTAGTTTTCCACCTAAAACCTACAAATTGAAAATCAATTTAGAGTTATAGGAGGCAAAATCAGGAATGTGATAATTATCTGGTCTATCGGCACAAACTAAAAGACTAAATCTAGATGATCCGATGTCATTTCATTCCGTTACGCAAAAGTGAATTTAATCAGTGACTGGTCAGTGATTTGTAACTACATCTGTCAATCTTGTATTTATCCCACCCCCGTCTGAAAACACGTGATTAGTTACAATCTGCATCATGGATTACATTTTCTAAAGCTAGAAAACAGGAGAAGAAAACTCAGGTTCTCTCAGACCACTTCAATTACAATAAGTTAATTATGGAGTTTTTGCCTAGTGTAGCCAAAAACTGTCAAGCACTGCAGCCTTAAGTCTACTCTATATTTAGAACATTCTCACTATTTTATGTTACTGACAATCCTCTCCAGTGGGAAACTGAAGTCCTGAAGTTCTCTTCAAGTCCACTTCCACTGGAGTGACCACAACACCAATTTAACTTCACAGATCTGTATGTGGTCAGGTTAGTAATACTGCCTCAGAGTGAGAAGATCCAACAGGTACAGGCACAGATGAGGATCACTTTCAGTCCTTAAAGTCTTTGCACAACAGGTCTGTTTCTTTTTTGTGTGTGGGTGTGTGCGTGCGTGTGTGTGTGTGTGTGTGTGTGTGTGTGTGTGTGTGTGTGCAGTAAATTTTCATGTCAAAACTTGAACAGCAGTTTATATCATGAGTACTTTCACACAAGATGAGCAAATCTCATGGCATTTATCAGCCCTTTCACAACACGAGTAAAAGCATTAACCATCATTTGCAAATGTCATGTGACAACAACAATGATGGTCCCAGACCTGTTGGGTCCACTAGAATGTATTCATTCATTCATTCATTCATTCATTCATTCCTGAAGTCAAAACTATTAAAACTCTATGATTTGGTAAATTTTTACACAGGTCAACTTCTATATAAAGCCAATAAAAATCAACTACCAGCCAACAAATAAAAATTAGTTGCCCATAGTGAGGGGGGCTATAACCTGAGGGGATGTGGGAATTTCAAAGTCCCAGCAGTCAGGACAACCAGGAAAAGTTTGTGTGTATCGGTGTGTGGGGTCAAGCTTTGGAATGGGTTGGGGGTAGACCTCAGGCAGTGTTCAAACAGTAAAAAAAAACTAAAAAAAAAATGGACAGAAATGGTTTTGTCACAATATTTGGCTCAAGGGAGGGTGTGAACATTATTTGGATTGTCACGTTGTTATATTGTATGGTGTGTGTATGTGTATACATGAGGGTGCGGATGTGGGTTGGTGTACAGGTGTAGATATAAAATAATGTGTATGTGTATGTGTATGTGACTGTATGTGTGTACAGGTTTGTAGGGGTGTGTTTATGGATAATCATAATCTTATGTTGTATAACGTGATCAGGCACTAACAGTCTGAGGACTGGAATCGGGGGGTAGGACTGGATAAGCAGTGGCTTCTTCCTGCTGCTGCCTTTCAAGCACAACAGTTCTTCTTTTTCTATTATTCTATTTTTTAATATTGTTTTGTTTTATTTTTTCCCCTTATGTTTTGTATTATGTTTGTGTCTGAAATAAACTAAAACTCAACTAAAACTAAAATACACCAATGATTAAAGTGATGAAGTGAAGGAAAATGTGTGGAGCAGCACTGACAAACAACTAGACCATTAGAGCAGTTTTTCTGGAACTTAAAAGTCATGTAAATCAAACACAGTTTTCACCCTGTGTCTTTATACCTGGACATGGGACATAGACCTAGAGGACCAGAAGACGCTGGATCAGGCAGATGGAGACTCATTGCTGAAGAGGCTCCAAGTGATGTTGAATTCATTAATATTTGTATTGCACAGGACGATCGGAATACATTGAAATCTGTCATTGAACAAGTGCTGCAGATGTCGCACACTTGCATTTTGATGCAAAAAATTTATGGGTGAATGTTTCGCTCTTTTGTGCTATTTTTTTTTTTGCTGCACTCCTGGATGTGCAAAGGCCTTTACAGTTACAGAAAATGGATGAATGAATGAGAATTAGCTGCATAACTTTAGTGATTTCAATACACAAACTGAGACAAATTTACTGATGAAGGCAGCAGTTCTGAGACAGAGTCACTGTTTTCTCAATGGACTCTGGTGTTTCTGAATAAAGCAACATCATACTTTCCTATTTCACAAACAACCTCTGAAGTCCAAGCATTAAGTTCCTTAAGTCTACATCAGTATTGACCTGGAAGGGTTGAAGATGACTTCAAACAGGAAGTGCTGTGTTGAGATGTTTTCACTAATTAAAAAAAAGGAGAATTTATAAACTAGACAGTTTTTTTTCATAGTTATTAATACCAGCCTTAATGTGTTTCCTCATCATTACATTTACATGTTTTAGTGAGTAGGACCTCTTTAATAATACTGGCTTCAAAACCCTCTGGTTTTGTAAAATTTTTAGCAGACAAAATACATTGCATTAGAACAATTTATATGTTTGCTCAAGGGCATCATGTTCATAGGAAACATGTTTGTACTTACACATGAGGTGCATAGAAACAATTTCTGAGACCATTTTAAGTAAATATTTTCACGTGTAGTTTGATTGTAGTCATGTTTTGTGCTAACTATTCCTCTAACTATTCCTCGAGCTTGGGGTAAGGCCCGGTTTGGCCTGGACTGGAAGGTTCTGAATCTAAAGTTCAGGCTTATTCTGGGTCTGTGCCTGTTTGTACTAAGCTGGCAACAGATCTGTCACTCATAGCCTCATACACTGAGCCACGGACCATGGCCAAGATCCTTAATGAGACAGGTTTGAGAGCTGTGTTGAATTATGCAGCATGGATTGCTCTGGCTTCGATGCCACGGTGCCACGCTTTGGCCTTAAATCAGTGCAGGGAGGTTGACAAGGACTCTCAAAAGCCAAAGGCAAGCCAGTGATTGAGATGTCACCTCACCCAAAAGAAGGAAGGAATAAATTAAAGACAGGACTGCTGTTTGATGCCATCTGCGTGACATGTTTCAGCTAACCTTGAGCAGCATTGCAGCGAGTGGGGGGTAAAGAGCTTAACACTGATAATGACGTAAGATAAGTTCCAAGGCTCAAGCGTTCAGTGTTCCAGCCTCCGGCACAAGTTCCTTTTTGCAAAAATTACTCCTTGCAGAGAGGTCTTTATTTACAGATATTTGTTTCTGATGTTCCCAGTTAATTCTCACACTCACTTGGTTTTCAATTAATTAATCAGTGCATTCATGAAAACATCTGAAACATGAAGATTTGGCGTGAAGAGAGATACATGCAACTGCATTCATGTGTAAAGATGCAAATGCTGGATATGAGCTGTGTTGCTCAATATGTCACATTAGTCCTGTTCTTGGCTCCTGGATTTATCTCCCCATTCATCCATCCATCTTTTATAACGAGTTCCGTCAAGTTTTTTTTCCCCTCTTTTTGTGTTGCCACTTCTCTCACTCGCCTCAGTGATTTATGAAGTGTTTGGTTTCACCGTATATGAGATCTTGATGCATGAAAAGAAAAAGAGCTTGGGAATGAGATTTTTGGCCATGTGTTGACTTTTACAAATCTTAAGTAGATGCATGTTTTGGTTGGTAAACAGGTTACAATGTAGATTTGCTTTGTGGTTGTGTAACAAAAATTCTAATTAAGCTTTCCCAGCATGCACCCAGAGTATAATGCAATTAGACACAGAGTCTAACATTCAGCAGTGACTACAGAGGCAACTCTGCTGTTGGTAAATTAACATTTACTTTCAGTGTGTTATTCTGTCTCGCCTTAGGAAGTAGGAAGTTCCAGACGGAGCAGCTGCCTGACCCTGTGTCCATAGTGCGTCTGTGGGCATAAATATATGTTTACTGTTTACTCATAATGCTTCTATTATACAGTCGTGGAAAAAAAATATTACATCATCAAAAGTAATCAAAAACAAATTTTATTCAATCAAGTACTAACTCCTGTGTGTATCATGTGACTAAAACAGACAGAAAAGAAAACATGGAATGTCTAAAACAGGGATGGGCAATTTATTTTCTTATGGGGCCACATGAGAAAGTTTGACAGTTGTTAAGGACCAATACACTTGCAATGCACTTGCTCAATATATATCTCTATAAAAACAGTAAATGAAACAATACATTGAAAATGTGGAGCACAGAATACAACTATTTAATGAATATTCACAAAAACTTTTCGAAAATGTGCAAAACCAGCTCTACATTAATTTTACATGAAAGACAAGAAATCCATCCACCTTTGTTTGCATATCTCAGTCCCTTTTCTTTTTATTTACCTCTGACTTCAGCAAAGAAATACTTACACTCCATGTCTTGTTAAAAACTCTGCATTCCAAATCAGTCTTTCTTTTTTTACCGTTAGCTGACCAGCAAACCAATCAGTGCATAAGCCTTATGCTAAGTACAGAAAGTACAACACATAAATATGCTAATTTAGCAAATTCTTCAAAATAAAAGCATTGCCGTTGTATTAGTTGCATCTGTTACAGTGTTATATATTTGCATTGACTTTGATTTGCCAATGACCTCATGCGGGCCAGTCAGGGTCAGCTATCAGGCTGCATGTGGCCCCCGGGCCGTACAATGCCCAGGTCTGGTCTAAAAGTACTGTTTTTGTCAGTACAATGCCACAGATATTGATGTAAGAACTGAAGTGATTTTGGTTATTATCAAGAAAACATAGAAAATGACTAAATATCAGCTCTTAAATTAAACTCTTACGAGCTATTTTGGTTGTTATCATTATATTTCTCCAAACAAATGTACCTTTAATAGTACCAGGCATTAAAATGAACAAGAAATTGATGAAAACAAGGGGTGGTCTAATAATTTTTTCTGCGACTGTTTATCTGCTAACTATGGACACATTTTTGTGTGTTACACCATCCAGAGTCACGGCCTTTACCACTGTGATTCGGTGTCTGTTGCTTCATGCCAACGGTGATGGTTGTGTTGTTAGTGTGACTGGTGGGTGTGGCAGTGGCCTCAGTCATATGAATAATGATGCCACTGGTATTGAAATACTATGTACACCAGTGGCGATTTCTCATAGACTGCAAGGGAAGCCCGGCTTCCCCTAAAATTACGAAAATTAAATGATTAAATATGTTCGGTTGTGTTGACATTTTATTGACTACAAATGCGTTAGAACACGTTCATCTCAAAGATGAGTTCGTTCAAATCAGCTTTATCACAAATCAACAGACTCGATGTTGTTCACTTCTCCTCCATTCCCGTGTCTCTGTTTTCTCATTCGATCTCTGCTCAGTGCATTTGTCCGTAGACTGCGGGCGTCTCTGGGCTTCAATGGGACTGAGTGGAACAGTTTTTTTCATTGCCTCAAAACTGGACGGTAATTGGATAAATGCCACGATGTTGTCCCGCCCCCGGACGCCGGGCATCTCTGGGGGTGAATGGAGCTGTGGGCGGAGCTCGGCCGGGCTGGACACCCGAATCCCACGTGCTGATTGGATGATCAGTCGAAAGGCTGAATCCCGTTTGACTGACAGCTAGTTTGAGATCTACTCCTTCACTGACACAGTTCAGTTTAATACCGCCACACATTCTGCTGTGAAAGAGAGAGAGAAACCACTGCGAAATTACTCGTTCATTTTTTGCACTGTAAATAAAACACACTCATTGGACTTCCTTGCTTCAATTTAACATAATTTCAGCGTTTTCTTGTTTCAGTTCCATAATTTAATCATTTGTTGTTCGAGTTTAATATCGTTTTGAGGATAGTTAAATCAATCAAACTGTCGGCTAGGTCGGAGTGAAAGGAGCATCTGTTTAAAAAGGCTGAAGTCCTACACCCACAACACAATGGGCCAAGGCAATCTAAGCAGAGAGGAGACTGGTCCAGTCCCTGGAAAAGACGCCTACTGGTACGATAAGGTCACTGACCATTTTCTTAAAAAGGAACGAAGGGCCGAATGTATGCTTAAATGACTTGACTTTTTTTTTTTTTTTTGGATGTAAGCTGACAATGAGCTTCCACTGTCTGAAAGCCGAGCAGCCGCCACAGATGTACACTCACAGTCTATGAAAACTTTGAGACCATATTTTTCGACATAATTTTTATTTTGGAACCCTAAACTGGAATTTTTTCAAAACAAAAAAATTAACGAAAGAAAATGGCACCTGCCAAACACAAAGTCACAACAGTAGCGGTCCTGGTTGGGAGTTGTCACTCTCTCTCACCCTGGATGCGGTCTATCGTCAACAGATCCTGTGGTGTTGTGGCGTTCAACCAGGTTTCTGATTGTGGGTTGGGAACAGCCCATACACAGGCCTGGCTCTATCACTGTAGCTCAAACCGGCCTCCACCATACCCAGTGCCCGGAGACGTTGTTCACGTGATAGAACGTGGCATGATGCCGTTCACTGGACTAACAACGGTGGCCTTTTTGGGCCTTTATATAGGCCTTCAAAACCAATCCTCAAATTGTGCAGATACCCACTGAGTATTATTCAATGTGTATTTGGTCCACTTTTGCAAAGAGACCAACCCATGTGCAATGAACCATGACAACATGACAACTCATCATTATCTCAACTACCCGAGCACTGAGTCATCAATAAATCCACAATGAATAATTACAACCCCCCTACAAGTAGAAATATGCAGACATTTCTACCTCAAAGTTTCTATTGACTGTCAGTATAGATTAGATTAGACTGGATTAGATTAGATTAGATTAGATAGAATTTTACTAATCCCTTGGGCAGAGCCCTCAGGAAATTAAGGAAGACTTGAACTCTGGTCCTTAAATCAGTGGACCAGAGTCTTTCTACTATGATCTATTGAGGCGGATACATAATTCATTTTCAGACATAGATGATCACTGTGTCTTTTTCACAGCGTCATGATAAACACTTCAGTATTGCATCTGCTGTGTATAAACAGCAGTTGTGTAGGTCTAGACACTTTGTGATGATCTTTAGGTCTGTTCATTTTTTCTGAACATTGATTTTCTTTTGTCAAACAGGAGAATAGAATTATCAGTGTCACTTCGGCCACAGTTTTAAAATCAAGGGACTTTCCTCCAGTGAAGTGATCAGAAGTTGGTAAAACTTTCCAAATGTGAGATTTTCCCAAGCACTCGCTTCACCTGGAGGAAATCCAACAGTGCGTACACCCCAGTGCTTTGAAAACCAACGCTTCAGTGTCCTGACCCCGACGTGTGATGAGATGGGGGTGAGAAACCTTGTTACTCCGTGACCTGCATCCTCTGAGGCATCTTTACACCTGTATAGGATTTGGATCTAGTTTTTCGTAAACTGCTGAGTCCTGGACAGGGTTGTGGAGGTGCTGGAGCTTATCCCAGCTACCAGCAGGTGATGGCGGGGGACACCCTGGACATGTCAGCAGTTCATCACAGGGCTCGATGGAAGTTGTATTTCATACAATAACGTCTTTTTTGGCTGTTGATTGAGCTGTTGATTGAAGACCAGTGGACACTGAGGCAGCTGACAGTGAAAGTCTGAACCATATTCAGGGATTCAGACCAGGATCTCAGTTTGCTGTTTTCCAAAGGCTTTGACTATCATTTCTTTTCAGTTCTTCATATATGATGAAAGTAAATTAGTATTTTACATCTACCATGGCAGGTTTTTCTGTTTCTTGTATTAATTCCAGTGACTGGTGGAGTTTCCTTATTGCTCCACACATACAAACACACACAACTAAGCTTTAATTCTGTTTCCATTGCACTATTATTGATACGCTGACTTTTTAACCTCTACCAAGTGTAAAAACTTGCAATAGCCTGTTTCAAGTTTTGTTGTAGTTTTTGGTGTTTCCATGTGGGGTTTTTATGCATAAGTGAACAGGCAAATACAACATCTGGATTCCAAAACAATTATGGTTGTTTTATAGCCTCATTATACTCCCTCATAAAGAAAAATGAACCATGACTATATCACTGGTACACATGGTGTGGAATGTATTTTTGGTTTAGAAACATTGATCTGCAATTCGCAGAAATATAGTTTTTAGTTTGTCGTCGAGTGTTTGAAGATCATGTTTTTGACATGACTTGCTGTACTTGGTTGCTGTACTTGACTAAAGGGAGATTGCATCTGAGATTTCATTCCCATCTAAAAGGAGATTGGAACTGAACCTGACAGGCAGCCAAGCAGTGCGATATCTGATGCTGCCATCTATCTTCTCGTGGAGGAAGACGAGCGCTGTAATGACAGCAGGGTTGGCCAGTAGTGAGGAAACTATTACATCTGCCAGTCAGTTTAGTCCACAGCCTTGTTTACACTGCTCGAAAACAGGTAAGCAGTGCATTAGCATTGATTTGCCAGCTGACACTGTGCGAGCCAGGATTCTAGGCCAGTATCCGCTGTGCTGTGAATGAAACTAATGGAGCCTAATTTAGAGATTAAACATGAAGTAGGAGCTGATGTGATGGTGAAGATAAGTAACGCAATGTGATTTGTATCTCGTAGTTTAAACTCTGTGGAAATGAATTTAGTTATCTGTGAGCATTTTGGATCTCTCCTGATGAGTGCTCCTGATGAGCGCTTTAGCAAATGCTGATTCGGAGGCAATGCAGTAAAAGTGAGTTTTGGAAGCTTTGTTCACCGACAGAAAATGTCTTTTAAAACCTAAAAAGGACAGACCACGTTCACTGTAGAAGTTTTAAAGGTTTTTTGGCAGCAGTTCTGCAGTGGTGTATGACATGACTTAAAAAGTTTAATCTAAAAATGTCTGTTATCGTGTTTTCTCCAAGTGTGTGTCGCCTGTGGTTTGATGTTGTTGTGGCTGGATCTGAACCCACCGTGACTCTGTATCGCTTTGCACTGTGTCTGACCTCTCTGCTGTACAAACATCAGATGCACCATCACCTCATGACAATCCATATCACTTACTGGAACCAAGCACCTGGTCCCAGTCAACTGGAGTGAATGGAGTCCATGAGGCAGAGGGGGAACAAACCGCTGGGGACCCCCGGTCTGTTGCAGCTGAACAGAGGTAGCGGTTGGATTTAGGGGGAGGGGGAGGAATAATATATACAGGGTGGGGAAGCAAAATTTACAATATTTTGAGGCAGGGATTGAAAGACAGTGTATGACCAATTAGTTTATTGAAAGTCATGAGAATTTATTTGCCACAAGAAAATTGACATAATAGAAAATGTTTTTATTCTGTGTCCTCCTTCTTTCTCAATAACTGCCTTCACACGCTTCCTGAAACTTGCGCAAGTGTTCCTCAAATATTCGGGTGACAACTTCTCCCATTCTTCTTTAATAGTATCTTCCAGACTTTCTCCTAATAGTTTTGCTCATAGTCATTCTCTTCTTTCCATTATAAACAGTCTTTATGGACACTCCAACTATTTTTGAAATCTCCTTTGGTGTGACGAGTGCATTCAGCAAATCACACACTCTTTGACGTTTGCTTTCCTGATTACTCATATGGGCAAAAGTTTCTGAAAAGGTATGGATAATAGTGTTAGGTATGATTATGACATCAATATATGTTTGGTTTCAAAACAATTGATGTAGTGCCTGCTGAGAAAAAACAACTAAATGTTCATTGTAAATTTTGCTTCCCCACCCTGTATATACAGTATATAAAAGACTGGTCACATCATCATCTTCACACATGTATAGAGGGTAAAGAGGAAAAGGGGTCTGGGTGGTTGTAAAATTGAACTTGGTGCATAGTAGGGATGGGAACTGGTTCCCAGTAGCTCAATTCCTAGGAATCATTTACCTGCCTGCTTAATGATTCTGCTTATCGATTCCGCCTTTGTTGCACATACGTGATGACGTCACACGCCTGCTGCATTGTTTTGGTCAGAACGTTGCTGACATGGCCTTGAGGCAGAAACGGTCCAAAAAGATGACACCAGGTCCACTTGTAACACTTGCAAAGCTTCCATTTCTTCAAAAGGGTGAAATCCCTCCAATGTGATCAAACATTTGTCCACACAGCATGTGATTAATTTAAAGGAATGATACATATTTGATGCGCTTCTTAGTGACGCTTGTGAATCTAGCGGCAGAGCAAACACCAGGCCTGTTCCAGTGCGGGCAACAAACGTCCTGCACCCTCAAATAAAAGTTTCTGAAGCTAGGGGAAAGGAAATTAGGTGCACAACAGCAGGAGACATATGCCGCGTTTCCACTATGTGGAACCAGCTCGACTCGGCTCGGCTCGACTCGGTATTCCTGGAGAGCGTTTCCATTACTTTACAGTACCTGGATGTGGCGCGTTATTTCCGTGTCGTCTGCTCAGAGTTGCTGATAAACTCGCTCATTGCCTGTTGTCTCGTCTGAATTTTTACATCGGCCATCAAAGACTGAATCTCCTCGACCAACCACGGTGTAGTTTTGGGCTGTTATCATGTGGATTAACTTATCGCTATATTTACTGTCCACTTCCGCATCTGTTTTTTGTAACACGGCAGGTCACAGAGAAAATTGTCTGACCAGTCAGTGGTCTGCAGGTTTATACGTCACGTTTTAGTATCTGGTCCCCAGTCCTGGAACCTCATTGGAGGTGATACCAAAAAAGTAGTACCAGGTACCAGATTCCAGGTCCTTTTTCGTAATGGAAATGCAAAAAAGGCCGAGCCGAGTCGAGTCGAGTTGAGCCGATACCACATAGTGGAAGCAGGGCAATAGAGGAATTATTAAAGCGTATTAAGTTTCACTTTCACTGTATGGTGCCCTCCCCCAAACCGGGCCTGGCGTCATCTGTTATTATTATTTGTGCATACTGTATATGTTATATTTTCTGTGCAGAGATGGAAATATAAAAGATAGTTGATGCAAACACACCTTTTTGTATTCTTTTATTCCCTAACACAATGAGAATTGATAAGTGAATCAATAAGGAATCGGATCGATAAGCAAAATTGATAATGGAATTGGAATCGTTAAATTCTTATTGATTCCCATCCCTAGTGCAGACCCAGATAGGGAGGGGAATCGAGAACCGGATCCCAGTAGCTTAGTTGCTTGGAATCGTTACTTTGCTTTGCTAGTCGGATTCTGCTTATGGGTTCAGTGAGATCAAATTAGTCACATGCCATGTCCATATTGTGGTTCAGAAGCCTCTATATCAGGACTGTCAAACTCATTTTAGTTTAGGGGCCACTTTAAGCCAAATTTAAACTGAAGTGGGCTGGACCAATGAAATAACAACATAATAATATCTAAATAATGTCAACTCCAAAGTTTCCTCCATGTTTTAGAGCGAAAAAAGTCAAATTAATGCAATGAAAATGTTTACATTTTGGAGTTGTGAATATTTATCTGTTATTATGATTGTATTTTACTGATCTGACCCACTTGAGATTAAATTGGTCTGTATGTGGAACCTGAACTAAAACGATTAATATCATCCCGAACCTTTGGTGGGCTGGATTTGGCCCCCAGGCAGCATGTTTGACACCTCTGCTCTATAGTCTGGTTGTATTTCGCCAGTAAAGACTACACCAGGGCCATTTAGAACAGTTGCAGAGCTTCCATTACCACAAAATTTTAATTACCTCCAACATGTAGAAACATTTAACCACAGCATCCAATTAAACTGGACCAGTGGAACGTCTTTGATTGGTTGCTTAGTGAAGGGGGCCGTGACTCTGGAGGTGGAGCCTACAGCAAATCGTCCTTGCACTGTTCTTTTTTTCACTGTTTTTGAATAATCTCCATTATTTAGAATTACATTTAGATGATGACGAGGTTCAAAGGCTGCAGCAGGTGGATCTAACACTCCTTTAACTACACCTTTATGACCCTTCATGAGGTTTGTTTGAATCAAATGCAAAATGTTAGTGCATATTTGACATTAAAGGGTTAATACAAACAAAGACATTTCTACTAATCAGAATCGATAACTGTTGTAACTGTAGCCTGTTGATTTTCAGAGGCTGACATTTAGACAATGTTCAATGTTTAACCCTTAGAGACCAAGAATCATTTTTATGGCACCTGACCTATGCTAGTTTATTTGGTTTTTCCAGAGTCTTTCTATAGTATCAGGTGTCAAACATCATCTGTTCAGGAGTCACAGTTTTCATAAAAAAGAATATTTTCACAATGTGATATTCTTTTGATTTTGTAACTCAGACAAAACCCATTGACTTCTTCTTGGTTTTTTTTCCTATTTTAAAAATTGAACTTGAACATTTTAGATTTGCAAATTATAGCCTCAACGTAGGAAATTATGATGGATCCAGTGATGAACAACAAGAGATTTGAAACAGACATTCATTATGGAGCCTCTACATCCAATTATATAACATTTGAGGAAAAACAGACATTTAAGCCACAGATGACAGTTTTCGTGTTAAATGAGTTTTAAAGTAGTTTAGGTATTTAATCAGTAAAAGCTTCTGCCATTCGTTATTTAATCAAAAGTGATTTTATCACTGTTTCATTTCTTAACTGACTGGTGGATTTCATGTATTGTATCACCTGTTTCTGATTCAGACATCCCACGCATTTTATTGTACATCTTACAAAAACACACATGATTTTGTTTAGTGACCATTTGTCTTACATTCTTTAAATTTGCACAGTTTTAGGTCGCAATTCCATCATTTCTGTGTTTGCTGCTGATCACTATTTACTCCATGTCGACCAATTTTTATTTCTTTTAGACACCATACCAAATATCTTATATTCTCCAGTGAACCAAGGTATTTATTTTCTTCTCATTATGTGTCAACAGAGTAGAATGTCTAAAATAGTATGAAATTATTATTTACTTAATGTTTGATTTGCTTTTACTGAAAAATAATTGCAATCATGAAGGTTTTTTTGCCAGTACAAGCCCCTTCAAAACAATGGAAAGACCAATGCACACAATTTCATCTGCATTAAAAGACAGATATTGAATCAGATTTAAATGAAACCAGTCTAGTCTCAAGGATGAGTCTTTTATCTTTGTCCGGCAGAGATGATTGAGATGTCACTTCTGCTGTGTGTGAGATGGGGGAAGGGTCTCTTCGACCAGCAAGCTTTCAATCTCGATGAGTGTCAAGGGGCTACCTACGTAATTCAATAAAATATCTTTTGATGAATTGGACCCTTGGCTAAAGGATTTTCTCTTCAACATTTGGGTTAAGTGGTCGGTGAATAGTGCTGCCTCTTTCTGATGGCCTCACGGATTTATTGCACAGTGGGCTGCTACAATTTTATGGCATCCATCGGTTGTTATTGCATTCTCTTATGAATTAGGTTTTGGTACAGTATGGGGGATCTTTACTGGAGTATAATGACTGGAGAAAAGGCTTGGGGAATCAGTAACATCTTTTAAATCACTTCTTAAAACACATTTTTATAGACGTGCTTTTATGTGATGTCTGTCCCCTTTTTAACCTTAATTTTTAATTTTAATTTTTAAATTTGATCCTGTTTGATTATTAACTTGTTCATACATCTCTCTAATTGTGTTGCTTCTGTTTTAGTGTTTTTGCTTGCTTCGTGTATCCTGCTGTTGTTCCCTCTGTCAAAGCACTTTGTAAACTTTGTTTTTAAAGGTGCTATACAAATAAAGTTGTTATAATGACAGAGGTAGCTGTGTCTGTGAAATTTAAGCATTCATTTAATGGAAAACCTTGGAACTGTAAAGGATTTAAAAAGCTTTTCACTTTCAATACTCCAGCATGTTTTACAAACTGAGTACATCAGTTAACTTTTGGTTTAAAAAAAAAAAAAGTACTCTATACTAGAACTGCACGATATATCATTTGAGCATTATCCTCGCGATGTACCGTACATGTGTGCAATAGTCACATCGAAGGTCCTGCAATGTAGGAGGCAAATGAACTCAATGTGTTCTCATCTAATTTCAAGGGTACCTGACACACACTGTGCACAGTGATCAGCCCATCACATTTATTCCTAATCAGTTTGTCGAAGCAGACCATGCCCCTGCACATGGAGTGAGTCGCTGGTAACAACGCAGCATTTCCGCTGGTAAGGTTTTGCCATGGCACAGTGCCACGTCCTACCCCCTCAAATGAACATTTGCGAAGCTTCAGGAGGTAGGGAAATATAAATGAGTGTTAAGTTTCACTTTCACTTGTGCAGGCGGCACGGTCCGCACCGCCCCGTACCCCCATAGTATTATAAGTCAGACGGAAACTGGTCGAGGCCCTCGCCCCCTGGATTACACAGTTACACACCACCACACCAACAGATCAATTCCACAGGAAACACTGCAACATTGAAAAATGAGCAACGAACAAGAGAAAACCACCGAAAACGCAGACTTGGTGCCAAAAGAAAAGCAACGTCAGTTATCTAGAATTATTTCAGCTATAAGAAGGATGGTATTGAAACACGTGTTCTGTGTCGACGGTGCCGTGCACCTGTTGCCACGTGAGGTAATACAACTAATATGTTTGACCATTACGTTGGCACTGCACAGCTATTATATCCTCCTGAGTATTTTTTTCATATCGCAATATATATTTATGGGGTTAAAAATACTGCAATGTCAGTTTTTTCCAAGATGAGTTGGGCTGCACGATCTGAGTAATGACACCAGAAAGCTCATTTTGAGCGCTGGCCCTCTAAAGCTATACCATATGATGTGACATTTTTACACTTTTCTTTTGTCATCTTAAAATGCTCCTAATAAGCGTGTGTCAAACCAAAATGTAAAAGAAATACACCAGATGTTGAAAATCAAAAATGTTTAATTCTCATATATTGCTCATATTTATGATAAAATTCTGACCAATCATTTTATTCGGCCCGAATGAAATAACTGGCCGAACCTGGCTGGGCCTCGTGTCAATCATCCAGGTTTGATGGGTCAAGTTGCAGCAAGAAAGCCATTACTGAGACTTCAGAATAAGAAAAAGAGGCTTGCCTGGGCCGTGAAACAGCGCCAGTGGACTACTGAAGACTGGAAGAAGGTGTTATGGACTGATCAAACCTGCAACTGGAAGTCTTCTCTTCACAGTTAAACTCAGACTTACTTACGATGACCACTAACTTCACTGTGCTTGAAGCTGTTGTCCTGTGAGTCTCCTCTCATTCCAGCTGTTGACTGTCATAAACTTGTCTTCTGATTCTGTTGTGTCTTTGGCTCTGCCAGACCTCTTCCTGTCAGCATTTCCCCCAGTTTCTGAGTGCCTTTGGATGGTGAAGGAAACTGGACTTACTGACACCTGGACTTTCTTGGACATTTCTCTGTAGGACAGACCTACATTTTTAAGTGTTATGATGGTCTATCTCTCTTCTATAATTAATTGCCTTTTCCTCTTTTCCATTTTTATGGTAACACACTACTTTCTGCAGTACAATACTGTTAAAATAACACTCACAATGGTATGGTACCAAAGTGTGTTCCAACACTACTTTTATGCAGACAGAGGGGGTTGGAAGTAATGAAGAAACGTTGGAACACCTGTAGGAATTGGTAGGACCAACTTTCGAGGCTTGATCAACCTCCATTGCTGCAGAACTGCTTTAAGTTCTTAACTCATTTGTTGTTCACCTTTTTGTATAATTCTGAAATGTACATTATTTTTCAGTTTTGTTTAACCTTACCTTTTTTTTTTTTTTTTTTTTTTTACCTCTGGCAGTTCGCCGCTTACCTTTGTGCCATTTCAAGCTGTTCATTGGACTTGAACTGTTTGAATTTCAATACAAAACTGGAAAAACTGGGGTGTTCTAAAAGTTTTGACCGGTAGTGTATATATAAAGAGGTCAAGTGTTTCAAAAAAGTAGTAATGGTATTCAGTAAATGTGAAAGTGGTTGCTCATAACTGTAAATTAGTGCAACGCTGGCCTTTGTATGCAGACTTTATTCCACACAGGATCATTACTTAATAGGGACACCTACTGAGAGGTTGTACATGCCATATTCTGTCTCCCGTTATTAGGTCACATGGCATCTTTTGCTCCTTTGGTTTTTCAGGATGAAAGAGATGATCCAATTTCACAGCATTCACAGACACAGCTATGAACTCATGTTTAGCCCCTGCCAGTTTCAGCTATTTTTGTACTTTTCAAAGTTTCTTTATACCACTTTGCAAATTGGCCATTCAGAAACGGCATCTCTGAATCATCATTTCTTTGATGGTAGTACTTGATTTGAGTAGCTTTTCGTGTTTGCCTTTCCTCACCCTGTCAGTCAAAGTCACTTTAAGTGCCTGTGTGCTATGCAATAAGTTCAAAGTGACAAAGTGATGGAAAAATTCAAGCGTTCTCTCCTGAACGTAAGCACAGATGTGACTCAGGTCAGTCAGCGGCAGGGACCTGAGAAGGCAAGGTCAACGGTCCCTAGGCATGCACAGGAAACTCACAATGTGGAGAGAACTTCAAATGCTATAATGCCGTAAAAATGAAAAAGGGAGATTAAAACTGACAGAAAAAGGAGTGAACAGACTGAAGGGACACCACAATGGGAAAAGAAGAGTCCCTGTTAGTCTGGGTGTCAGGGGTCAAGAACCGGCAGTTTCTCAAATTGTGTCTGAGGAGCTGTAAAATGCTCTCGAATGTGAGGCTTTTTTTAACAGATGACAAGAGGTGGTGCAAAAAGCAGTGTGATGAGCTGTCAGATAAGAGCATCGCAGAGATTCGAGGAAATCAGGATGCATCAGCAGACTTTAAAGGGAACTTGCTGCACTTCTTCAAACATGGACCCAATGTTTTTATTATTCATCAAATTCTCCCTGATCTGTGGAATCTGTTGATTCATTCAGACTCATATCAACAAAATAAGTTATATAAATGAAACAAGTTGTAACAGTCAAAGTGCATGAAGGTCTACATAATAATAGACCCATTAGAACTACGTAAGCCACTTTTCCACCTCAAATACTTGGAGTTATGCTGCCTTTACGCGCTATCGGGACGATGATGCTTTTCACATCTGAATTAAAAATTACAAGTGCACTTGAAAAATGAAAATGACCTCCAATTTGGGTAAAACAGTTTTGGACACGTTAATTCATCTGTTACAGCATTTTTCTTTTATTTTTTGCAAATTGTGAATTCTATGAATGTGCAAAATCTTCAACTCGCAGCAGCAGAATGCTAATAAAAACATTATTTATCATTCACAGTGAATCACTTGTTCCTCTCTGCCACGTTCAAAGGTTATTTTCATCTCGGTAACTCATGTCAATTTTTTTTCCCACTTCTTCAGTGGAAAATACAAAGTGAAGGAGGACTCAGTGAGGGGGGGTTCATGTCCAATTTCTGAGTTTGTATCTAGTATTTACCACAATTCCCATAGCATTTGAAGGCAGGATCAGTCTAGATCTGAAAGGTTTATTCTGACTGATGGTTGTCTGTGGTGCTTAATTTGTAAAGTGGGAGGTGCCGGAACGCAGATGGGGGGTGGATCCGGCAACTTAGCGGAAGTAACAGGGACAGTCTAAAATGCTTAAAATGTAAACAAGGTTAATGTAACTTAATGTCTGAAAACTGTGCACTGCAAAAATCACAATCTTACCAAGTGTATTTTTCTCATTTCTAGTCCAAATGTCTCATCACACTTAAAATAAGACATAATCACCTAAAGAGTAACTTTTCAGTGAGATATAAGAACTTATTTTTAGATTATATATCTTGAAAATCTTATTTTAAGAAATCTTACTAAGATCATTTTTACTTGTTCCATAGGCAGATTTTTTTTTTTTTTTTTTTTTTGCTCAATTCAAGATTTTTTTTTTTTTTTTTTTGCTTAATTCAAGATTTTTTTTTTTTTTTTTTTTTTTTGGGCTTAATTCAAGAAAAAAAAAAAAATCTACCATTGAAATGTGAAGAAAATGTCAAAATAACTAAGACCTGGACTCTGGTCTATCGCATGATTCCTTGTGCTACTTTAAGGCACTGTGTTGAAGCACAATGAAACTGGCTGAAAATAAATTCTGTGAGTCCTAAGCAATCACAAACATTCAACCCTGCAAATCCAAAACCTACTAACCCCCACTCACAGGGAGTTTGAGGGTAAAAAGGATGTCCACTGAAATATATTCTATTACAGTGGATTCAACATGAGTTTCTCAAAGACTCCTCATTCCTGAAGAAAGTCCCTGTTGTGGAACCATGCCTTTGGTCATGGGTATATGAATAATTACATATGCTATCAGTTAAAGTTAAAATGTGTTTTTCTGATGATTTATGCAAAATAGTCCATATGTTTGTGGTAATGACTTATGGATATGTTGACTAATGGTGTTAACTAAAAGAATCTGAAAGGACTGATTATACGATGCAAATATCATCAGTTATTTTTGATCACTTCAGGAGTTGAGATGGGAAATGATAAGATTTTATTGATGTCTATGCTGGTATTTACTCGGATTTATTGAGCCAGTTCTTAATTGATTCCATAATTGACTCTTGATCAATTTCCTGCTTGGGGCTCTGATACAGAATCAGGTTCTGTAGTAACTGTGTGTCATGGTTCACCCCTGCACTGCCACGGACCCTCCTGCTCCTCCACAGACCTCCATAGACTCTCTTGGATTTTCAACCCATTGCCATAACTCTGACTCTCACCATCCCAATTCCGTCTTCCTGTGGACCCAGGTTTTGTGTTTCGTTCTTAAGTATTGTTTTACAAGTCCATTCTTTTACTCCGTCCTGACAGAGTAATCCAGTCATACATGGACTCAGCCGGTGCTGAAGGGAACAGTTTTTATTTTTGTCATGTACACCGAGTTTTCACTCTCCACAAGTTTTTCTCCTTTGTTTGCTGCTTGGTGTTTCTCGTGCTGGCTTTCTGGCAGTTTTTGTTTTGTGCTGGCGGCTTGGTGTCCTCTGAGCCGGGTGTCTGCACGTTCCCGATGGCTCATGGAAAACGTGTTTTTCTATAGTTTCTGGTTCGCCACAGTTTCATGTCTTTCCTCCCGTCAAGTCTCTGTTCTCCTTGTTTGTCCATTAGTCTGCCTGTCTGCCTTCATGTCTGTCTGTCTGTCTTATCAATCTTTGATGTCTTTTTCTTTCCTCCTTGGCTATCATTTGTTCATGGCTTTTTTCATCAGATTCATGTCTTTTTCAGTTGTTCATGTCCTTTTCATTACCTCTGCCAGGAGGTATTGTGATCACTTTACTTTGTGTGTTTGTTTGTTAGCAAGATAACTCAAAAAGTTATGAACAGATTTGGATGAACATTTCAGGAAATGTTGATACTGGCACAAGGAAAAAGTGATAAAATTTTGGTGGTGATTGTGGGGGGGGGTTGACTGATCTGCCTTGGCGGAGGTCTGCGCTCTCTGAATGCTTTTCTTGTTCATTCATATTTTTCTTGGGTTCATGTCCTCCATTCCATGTCTTTCGCAGTCCTCAAGTGTTGGGTTCCGTCATACAGGGACATCAGGAACTGTCCCTTTGGGTGGGGGGGTTCTGTCATGGTGCACTCTAAAGCCCGACTGATATGGGATATTTGGGGCTGATGCCGATACCGATATTGAAGGCTAAAAAAAGCTGATATCCAATATCCAATATATTGGCTGATATATGAAATAAGAACACTGATCTACACAGGATATAACAATCTTATATTAGATAATTGTGGACAGGTGGATAAACAGTTGCATAAATCTTTGTTTATGTCACAAATATAATTTACACAACTTTCAAATGCAAACTATGCAATCACTAAAATAATTAGAGCAAAAAATATTACTTACCACACAATTATGTTTTCACTCACAAATTTTGATGTGTCTGCCTCATGGCACTACAACTTCTTATGTGGACTAAGTACTAAACTGAGCATGTGCAGAGTGAATTAGGTGAGTCCTAAGTTGTTACTGATTGGAGCAATAGCAAGAGTTACAACTAACCCGTGTTACAACTGTCCCCAGTCTCCCCTACACTATTAATACCCAGGCGTGCCTGCGGAATGAAAATGTGAGGTAGATAGGAAGTGCACGGACATGGGTCTGTGATTTTTGCCTGGGGGAGGGGGTCGGGGTGGGGGTGGGGGGACACCTTGTCAGAGTGCGCGGGGGGGGGGGTATGTGATTGTGTGTGGGGGGGTGATAGTGTCATTGTCAGAGCAGGAGTGAAAGTGAAACTAACTTGCTTTAAAGTTCCTCTTATTCTCCGGGCAGCACACGCACACACACACACACACACACACACACACGCACACACACACACACACAGAATCTCCACGCAGCAAAAAAAGTTAATATATCGGCCACATCAGCTACATATTGGCCGATGTTGATTAATTGGTGATATTCTATAATCGGCCAGCCGATTAATCTGTCGGGCTCTAGTGCACTCCTGTATTGCCACAGACCCCTCCCTCAGACTCATTATCACTGCACCTGCTGGCACCGCACCTGGAGCAGATCCCCATTCGGAGCCTACATAAATGTACAGTGCTGGGTCATTGCTGCTGCTGCTACTCCTTCACACCCCTCCATAGACCATCTTGGGCTTTCAACCCATTGCCATAACCCAAACTCTCACCATCCCTATTCTGTCGTCCTGTGGACTTCCGTGGAAGTTTTGCGTTTCATTCTTATCTATTGTTTTATGTTAAAGGTGGGGTACGAGATCTAAGAAAAACAGTTCGAGCAAGCTACATTTTGAAACTACTCAATTCAAAAGTCCAAACCCCTTTCTTCAGACATCCCCCCGAAACCACGCCTCTAGAGTACTGGCACGCACAATGCTTGTTCCCGAGGGTTCACGAGCGCTGCACAGCAACATTTTGCCACCTCCGGTCCCGGCTCCAGCCCATTTTCTCCCTTCAGCACCATGCATATGAGTCTATCCTTTTACTCCATCCTGACAGAATAACTGTAACTGTGACCGTCTACATTCCATTAAATGTGTGAATATTTGTCGATCATTTGACATCATTAGCTGTGATATCACATATTTCCTCTGTAACAGACATGCTCGGTTGTGAAGCGGTCGATCGACACATGACATGGTCAGTTTACAGATACACTATTAGAACTTTCTTTGTAAAATGAAGACCCTTTGGATCGTTTCTATGACACACAAGTTTGACCCCCCTGCCTTGCAATGAGCAAGCGTCCGGTAAAAAACAGGCATGAAAAGAAGGAAATGTCAGAGACACTCAAATCTGATCAATCAAAATACTTTCAGTGCCATCTTTTGTGAGTGGCCTTGCCTAGACAGTTTAAATGTGTGCCAGGTGAACAACAACAGCAACCCACTAGTCTACTGTGTAGTGAGATATTTGTCATTTTTCAGGTGCCTTTTTGGCTTCTATTGAAAAACTGGAAATCCTCTGTATTTATCCTGTAAAGATGCCTAGTCCTAGAGCAGATAAGATTTGTAATTTGGGACACCTTTTCAAAATGTGCCACAGTGCACTTTCCAAAACACAGGTTAAGAAACTGTCTGAATGAGAGGATGAAAATGGATTTATTGTGTCACCACTGCAAATAGCTGATGCCATTTTACAAGTAATAATCTACCCATCCACATTTTCAAATCCCAGCACCGGGTCTTTAATTTTAATCTCACGCCGCTAAGTTTTATAAACTGCTATCTGACTGAAGCTGCTTATTCACGTCATGTTGATTTAACACAGTTGCTGAGTTGCGAATAGGCGCCACAGCAGATTTGTGCAAATAACAGCAGGTGACAGCGCTGTCAGTGAAGAGCATTTGAATGAGATGCCAGAATACGTCTCATTTTGCCTTCAACAATTTAGCATCTGCTTGACAAATAATGAGGTAGAATGTATTTCCTGTTATCAACTTTGCTGGCTCTGGTGTCAAAACAAGTGCCATTATGGATATGACACCACTTGACAGGTCTTATGTCATGTGTACAGTGCTGTCATTTGAACGTCTAAGTGACCATGTCAAATTAGGTTGGAGCCACTTATCATGTCACTGTTTTTCAATTTTACTGCTTCGGGCTCATCAATTTTGTTTAGCATTAAGGGCATTATTTTTAGTTTGCTGACAGCCCCTTGACAGTTTCTAAATGATGTTTCACATCTTCCACTACTTCATTCGTTAAAAGCCTGGCTTTTGGCCAGATGTTGCTTTACTTGCCGGAGCAAGCACAAAAACAGTCTGGCTTCTCAGCATGCATGACATACACTACCTCATGCACTATCCTGAACCGTACTGATAAAGTTATTTGATTGCTCTCACATCAGAGAGATGGGGCTTTTACAGATGTAAGTGCTGCGATTAGTGAGCTGCAGCACAGACTAGTATTAGGTCATGGGAGCTGCTGTGCAGGGCCATCAATGACAGTCATTGACTCAAGATGAAACTAAGCTGTTTGACAAATTCAATCAAGTAAGCCATCAATTTTCACACAACTCATATTCCTTTTTTACTTGATCTCTTCAATATAGCAGGCAGCACTTGCACATATAACTCTGTAAATGTTAAAATACAATAGATGAGACCAGTAATGCTCTCAATCGTTGATTATATCACTTCTATCCCTCATGCTGTTATGTTTTGTTTTCCAACAGCAAAGATCGACTACCAGCCCGCCCTGCCCAGCCAGAGACAGTACCTCACCCAGAACATGCCAGTGGGACACATGATAAAATTTGTTATTACCTACCAAACGGTGAGTGACAAAGGTGCAATACATATAAGCAACAAGTTTCTAGATATGACAATTAGAAGGAACAGCTGCAAAAACCATCCTCTTGAAAATAATCACCAGTGGTGCTACAATATACGGAATAGGCTTCATACAGTGGTTTAAAAAAGTTTTCGGACACCATTAAAATTTTACACACTCAAATATTATCATGTAGTATTTGCAGAAAAGTCTTTTTTGTGTTTCAAAGCATGTGGCTGCAACAGATACAAACAAATGCTAATTTTTATTTTATTATTATTATTTTTTTATTGTTGATAAGAAAAAAAACAACAAATATTAAATTCTTGACAGTTTCAACATGCATGGCATACACTACACAGATGCGTTTTATTATCTTGCTAAAACATCCAATTTTGACCTCAATGGAACAGAAACGTGCAGAAAAGAGCGTGTAGCTTTGCAGAATGGAACAATACTTGTCAGAGTTCAGTGGAGGGGGGATTCTTAATGCAATTATCACAAATGCTTTGGGGGTCCAAAAACTTTTTCCATCACTGTACAATGATGCACCTGCTCAAACCTGCTCAAGGTTGTTATGTGACCTTGACTTCATTGCAAACTCACACAGCTTTTACACTGCAAAAATCAAAATCTTACCAAGTGTATTTTTCTCATTTCTAGTCAAAATATCTCATCACACTTAAAATAAGACATAATCACCTAAAGAGTAACTTTTCAGTGAGATATAAGAACTTATTTTTAGACAATAGACCTTGAAGTTATTATTATTATTATTATTATTATTATTATTAGTAGTAGTAGTAGTAGTAGTAGTAGTAGTAGTATATTGATATTCATATAAAATAATAATTGCTATATAGAGATCATAAGGAACAGAGACTGAGGGTAGGAGTATGTAAGTTTTTACTTCTTCCTACTCCTTTTCGAGCATGTATAATTAAATTTCATTTATTTTATTTATTTACTTATCAACCTTTTATGTACCAGTACTGATATTTTGTTGGTTGATTTTTGTTTTGATTTCACTGTCTACATGTTCGAAATAAAGATTTCAATCAGTCAATCAAAAATCTTATTTCAAGAAATCTTACCAAGACCATTTTCACTTGTTCCATTGGCAGATTTTTGCTTGAATTAAGCAAAAAATAAATAAATTCTTGAACTGAGCAAAAAAAAAAAAAAAAAAAAAATTGCCAATGGAACAAATGAAAATTATCTTGGTAAGATTTCTTGAGATAAGATTTTCAAGATCTATTGTCTAAAAATAAGTTCTTATATCTCATTGAAAAGTAACTCTTTAGGTGATTATGTCTTATTTGAAGTGTGATGTGATATTTTGACTAGAACTGAGAAAAATACACTTGGTAAGATTTAGATTTTTGCAGTGTGGTTATGTCCTAAACTTGTATCATTTTGGGATAATGTATATTCAACAATTGTTAAAATATTGGATCGTGCAATCCCTAAAACATATTTGGTGATGTATTTCAGATATATCATCAATAATAATATAATTAAAATGATAGATATTAGTTTAAAATACTATTAGCAGTGTGTAAAAAGGCCCTTACCAAAAAATGGTGCAGATTAGAACTACCTACAACTAGCAAATGGCGACAAATTGTGAATAGAATATTTGAGATGGAGATTCTGACCCACAGATTGAAGAGTAAAGAGGCGCAGTGTCATGATAAATGGGAGAAATGGACAAGTTTCATTTCAGCGTCACGTTACTAAAGCCAATTGTTAGTCACAAAGGTTTTTTATGGTCAATGAATCCCAAATGTCCTTTATGTTTGTATTGTACAGAATTCAAAGAATAAAAATAGAGTTAAAAAAAAAAAAAAAAAAAAACTCACAAAGTACAATTTATCACCAACAGAACATCCATCTAAAACTGAAAGTGATCTCAAAGTTCAACATCTTTCATATTTAATACTATATACTGTAAATCCATCATAATATATGAAAAAGAGAAATGTAAGACCATATGAAAGGTACACAAGCAAATCTGCATTCAGCTTTCCAAGGCCAAGGACGCAATTACATTGATATATGTATATATGTATGTATTCTGTGTGAAATGTTGTCTTTCAAGTGAAATGCAAGAATATTTCCCAGTAATGGAGGGGGCAGTAAAAGTACTTTCATAAACTGTATATGCAGACAAATCTACAAAGAAGAAGGCAGTTCATTCAGACAGTGTTTTTGTGCCTCATGGAAAAGAGCATCTTATGCAGTTCATCTTGTTTAATCTTTTCCATTTACCTCATTACAGCTGCACAATTAATTAGCAAAATGTTTCTCCACCTTGTTACTTAGATTGGTTTTATCTGTTGTAATGAACAAAAAAAATCATCTGTGTAAATAGAAAGCTTTATGAGGTTGCCAAGATGCATTTAGGTTCAGATAAATATGAAGATGAATAAAGAGGAGGCAGGTACAGAATATGGTTCTTTGACAAAGACGCTCAGAATGTGATCACAACAGGTGAGGATGAACTACATCACATGAGGGCTGACTCCCACCGGAGCCGTGGGTGGGTTTTTGGGTTCGATGGTGTTATTTGCAGGCACATGGTTGAAAACATGACTCAACACTGCTGTGTGTGTTTTTACATTTAAAATATATTCACAACAAGCTGTCATGACAAATGACGGACCGCTCATATGTCGATGTGATGAAGCTCTTCTCTCCGCTGATAAACTTATCAACTATGTTCATTTTCATCCGTTTATCTCATTTCATCTGAGAGTTTGAGTTTGATCCCAGTTTAGTTTTAGTTACTTGCAAATAAATTGTTTAGAAGGATTAACTCTGTTTAGACCAGGGGTGTCAAACTGAGAACTGCACATTTTTGTCTGTATTTAAGCGCAAAAAAGTCAAATTAAACTATGAGAGTTTTTACATTTACAAACTATCCTTTCGCAAAAATGTGCATTACCTGAAAAATCTGAAATTTTGTGCAAAATGTGCAATTTCAACAATATTATACCTCATCATGCATACATGTGCATTATATGAAGAGCACAGTTGATCTACAAAGCATAAGTAAGGGACACAATATTGTTGGAATTTGAAACTAAAATGAGTTTGACATATTTGACTGTCAATATCTTCAGTAGGGATGGGAATCGATAAGAATTTAATGATTCCAATTCCATTATGGATTTTGCTTATCGATCCTCATTGGGTGAGGGAATAAAAGAGTACAAACGGGTGTGTGTGCATTAACTGTCATATTTCCATCTGTGCACAGAAAATACAGTATATGCAGTCTGTACAAATAATAATAACAGATGACACTGGGCCCGGTTTTGGGGGTGGGGCGGGGGCACGTGTACAGTGAAAGTGAAACTAAAGACACTTTACTAATTCCTCTACTGCCGCATTTCCTCTCTGTGGAACCAGTTCGACTCGGCCCGTCTCTGTTGTTATGCACCTCATTTCCTTTCCCTTACCTTTGGAAACTTGTATTGGAGGGGGTACGACGTTTGTTGCCCGCACCGGAGCCAGAACTGGGCCCGGATGACGGCCTGGTGTTCACTCCGCCGCTAGATTCACAAGCACTGCTGAGTAGCAAATCAAATGAATCACATGCTGTGGACAAATGTTTGAGCATATTGGAGGGATTCCACCCTTTTGAAGAAATGGAAGCTTTGCAAGTGTTCCAAGTGGCCCTGGTGTCGTCTTTTTAGACCGTTTCTGCCTCAATGCCATGTTGGCTACGTTCTGACCAAAACAATGCAGCGTATGCGTGACGTCATTGCGCATGCGCAATGAACGCGGAATCGATGAGCAGAATCGTTAAGCAGGCAGGCAAATAATTCCAAGGAATCGAGCTACTGGGATCCGGTTCTCAAAAGGAACCGGTTCTCGATTCCCATCCCTAATCTTCAGTGTCATTTTTTGCACAAATTCATCCTGCTGGCCAGATCACAACCTTTGGCAGGCCAATTTTGACCCACATGCCGTATTTACACCCATGATTTAGATGTTTTATTGCATGTAAGAGAGGAAAATCATGGGGGGGGGGGGCATACATTATTCATTTTGTTCATTTTGTTATAATAATAAGGTAAATGGCCAGTACTTATATTGCACTTTTCCACACTTTTATGGTGCCTAAAGCACTTTACAAAGCCTCACAATCACCCATCCACACTCATACACTAGTAGGCCGCTGCCACCATGCAAGGCACGTACTGAGCGTACTCCACTTTGGGTCCACATCGAATCTGCCTAGGGGACTTCTGATGAGTTAAATATGCCCGACTCTGCAAGCTGAACTGAAGACGCAAAAGTGCTGTTGCATTCTCACTTTTAGACGAACGTTTAGACGTGTGTTTTGGGGAAAAAATCTGCATGCAGGCAGACATGCAAAAAGTGCGTGAAAATTCCTATTTATCAATGTAGTATGCACACCAGGTCAGTAGCGCCTGCAGCTGCATACTGAGTGACATTAGAGAGAGAGAGAGAGAGAGAGAGAGAGAGAGAGAGAGAGAGAGAGAGAGAGGAGAGAGAGAGAGAGAGAGAGAGAGAGAGAGAGAGAGAGAGAGAGAGAAAGACAGACAGACAGTGATACATATAGACACGTAACTGGGAGATGATGGAGAGCCTTACTTGGAACTATGTCCAAAGGCTTTGAGCCGCTGGGGGGAGAGGGGGGCTGTGCCGGTCTGTAGTCTTGTGGGGGGTGGGAGGTGCAGTTGGGGGGATGGGGCACCAAGCTAATACAATTGTAGGGGAAACACTGACAAGAAAGAGAATAAATGCAGTAAATAATCAAAATCTACCATTCTAAGTCTTAGGAGCGACACCCAAACAAGCTGTTCCCTACTGGACTTTAAAGTTTTATCTGAAGTTTTTAACCTTTTTCTATATTATCTGCTCTTTTTTTCAAACCTGTGTATACACATAGTTAAACAGTGAAATGTTAGGTATTTTATTGAAACTTTTCCACACCTATACACTCAAGTTTTACACAACCTTGGAGAAAATGCTGGAACCCAGATAAGCTCTCTAAAAACCTGGGGAGAAGCCTGCAAAATGACTGAAGTAAAAGAAATAACTTCAGACAGAAATGTGCCAAAGGAGCCGAAATATAAAGCAATTAACAAGCTGCAAAGGTATGAATGCTAAATAAAATGAGCAATCACGATTTAAGATTACATAACTGGGTTGCTTCATGAATAAAATTAAATTGGTGCAGTTTGTAGTATGACATGGTACAACTGATTAACCCTCAAAGATCTAAAACATCTACTTATCTAATATGTTTAACCTTCTGGTATCCAGGTGAGCATGTTATACACACTTTGCACTTCATGTTATAGAAAGTCATATTATTATTTTTACCCCGCCCCCTGAAGGGGAGACAAGGGGTATTGTTTTTGGTATGGTTTGTTTATTTCTTTGTTTGTTAACACTTTAGCAGCAAAACTATTGGTTAAATTCATACCAAACTGGGTTTATAGATTGTCAGTGACCCAGAATAGATGTCATGACATTTTGAGAAAAGTAGGTCAAAGTTCAAATTTTTTTTATGATTTTAAAAAATCTTTCCATTTACCAGTTTTTATGCTTTATTGATTGATTGATTGATTGATTGGTTGGTTGATTGAAAAAACAAACAAAAAAACCAAACAAAATAACGTTTTTGTGTTTTTTGCATCAAAAATGGTTTGGTTACATTACAAACATGACATTTAAAAAGTTAAAAAAAAATATGACTATTATTGAGTATTTGGTATTTTTGTTTACAAGTTGAGTTCAAGTAGATGAATTACAAAAAAAAAGTAAAATAAAAAAGGCAAAAACAAATTTTATATATATATATATATATATATATATATATATACACACACATATATATATATATATATATATATATATATATATATATATATATATATATATATATATATATATATATACATACATATGTATCAGTGGCGATTTCTCATAGACTGCAAGGGAAGCCCGGCTTCCCCTAAAATTACGAAAATTAAATGGTTAAATATGTTCGGTTGTGTTGACATTTTATTGACTACAAATGCGTTAGAACACGTTCATCTCAAAGATGAGTTCGTTCAGAATCAGCTTTATCACAAACCAACGGACGCGATGTTGTTCACTTCTCATACATTCCCGTTGCGCTGTTTTCTCATCCATCTCTGCTCAGTGCATTTGCCCGTAGACTGCGGTTGTCTATGGGCTTCAATGGGACTGAATGGAACAGTTTTTTTCATTGCGTCAAAACTGGACGGTAATTGGAAAAATGTCACGATGTTGTCCCGCCCCCGGACGCCGGGCGTCTCTGGGGGTGAATGGAGCTGTGGGCGGAGCTCGGCCGGGCTGGGCGCCAGAATCCCACGTGCTGATTGGAGGATCGGTCGAAAGGCTGAATCCCGTTTGATTGACAGCTAGTTTCAGATCTCCTCCTTCACTGACACAGTTGAATTTACTACTGTCGCGCATTCTGCTGTGAAATCAAGAGAGAAAGTACAACGAAATTACTCGTTCATTTCTCGCACTGTAAATAAAACACACTCATTGTACTTTCTTGTTTCAATTTAACATAATTTCAGCATTTTCTTGTTTCAGTTCCATAATTTAATCATTTCTTGTTCGAGTTTAATATCGTTTTGTAGATAGTTAAATTAATCATACTGTTGGCTAGGTCAGAGTGAAAGGAGCATCTCTAGTTTAAAAAGGCTGAAGTCTTACACCCACAACACAATGGGCCAACGCAATCTAAGCAGCCCAGCTCTGCTGGATATTGAGAGGACACTGGTTAAGTCCCTGGAAAAGATGCCTACTTGGTACAATAAGGTCACTGAGCATTTTCTTAATTCTTTTTTTTTTTTTTTTTAATGTAAGCCGACAATGAGGTTCCCCTGTCTGAAAGACGAGCAGCCGTCACTTATATATATATATATATATATATATATATATATATATATATATATATATATATATATATATATATATATATTACATTACTGTTGGTGATTAGGAAGAGTGGGAACTAGAGGGTTAAATCCTGTTGATCCACTAATCCACTACATGTAAATAATTCATTTAAAATGCAGTTTGTCATCTTTTCGTGGTCATCAGATATGACCCATTTGGACGTTCAGAGGCTCCATAGTTACCGTGGAAACACTGTCATCTTCTACAATATTGACTCACCAGTAAAACCCACGGAGTTGGATCAATGGCAGCGGATGTAGATGTTTTCAGTGTTCAGTTAATGATATATTTTTACCAAAAAGACACTTTTTCTTCTGCTTCCTCTGTTTTGACGTCATTACCTTTGAATTTACTCTGAGCATCTACATGATCAGTCAGCTAAATATAGGAAAATACCTGGTTTTCACTGAAAAATGCAGAGAATAAAATAATAAATCACTTAAGAAAGGTTAGACATACGGATATATTTATTTGGCAAAATCGTTTTAGGTCTCTAAGGGTTAAATACAGAGGAAAACTCATTGTCCTGGAGGAGATGGGATAAATATTATTGGCTGACCTTGTATTATAAAATTGGATTTGTCAATTTAACTTATAAACACTAAAATCAGACTGGGAGAGGGTTGTGAGTATAAAAAAAAAAATAAACAAAAAACTAATTTGGAAATGGTTTAGATAAAAACTAGGGAGGATTCTTTGAGATTGGAACAAAAGAGTAGAACAGATAAATCCGATGGAAGATGCTGCTGTTTTGATTAAATATCTTTGCAGACAGAAAATACAGTTTATGTAGCATGAATCTAAAACAAGCTGAACGACTGCCCAAATGACTGATGGCAGGTATCCCAGAAATGTACAACAAAAAACAGCAGCAACAGAAAGCCAAAGGCACTCCAGTTATAATAATAGTAATCCTTTATTACCTCAATGAAAACTCAGCAATGTGTCCACATCAGAACATGAAATCATAAGAGAAACATATGCTCACTTTGATACTCAATATAACCCAGGTCATGTAAAAAATAAATAAATAAATAAAGATGACGGAACAAACGAAAATGCATAGGTAAGTAAATCCAAATTGAGATGCTTTTATCTGGCCAATTTGGTACCTACAGTTGAGGAATAGTACCATCTCCACTTTAAATATCTATTTTCTTTAAAATCCCCTGTTTTAACCCTTTCATGCATGAATTATGAGAACCTTGATCAAGATTTTTTTCTTGAGTGATTTTATTCCTCTTTAGGCTTAAAAAAAACAATGCAAATACATGTTTTTATGAAGCTATTTTTCATGGAGTTGAGAAAATGTCCACTAAGCTGGACACCATGTGTTTAATTTTTGAGGACGCAAAGAAACATGCATTTACAGATATACTGTGAGAAAACTATGAAATAAAAAACATTTTAATGGTGCTAATTTGATGTTTTCTTACATTTTAACATACTCTACTAGTCATTACTCATTTCATGGAGATAATACGCAAAACCTAACCCTAACCCTAACCCTAACAATAACAAGGAATTGATTTACACTCAAACATGTTAGATTACGTTTATCAAGCACAGTAAAGTTACAGTAATGTTATCAGTTGCAGTGTATGGGATAATGCAAAAGCATCCAATGTGTTGGCTGATATGGAACTAAAACAACAAAATCCATGAATAAACAAGAGAACAGTTGTAGAAAAGCTGTCCATTGTAGTGACCACTATGCATGAAAGGGTTAAAGTCAGGAGGGACTTATTTAACTCACGTTGCTAAGCAGTTGCCAGGGGGAGGGACAGAAAGCAGCCTTGCATGTCAGGAGAAAGTACCAGTGCGCAGTACCACGCTGCATGATGGGAAATGAAATTAAAAACAGGAACGACTCATTTACTAACTTTAGTCCCTAGATATCTGTATTAATATATTAATTGTCGTTTAAATTTTAAAGAATGACTTAGCAAACAATTTTTGTCAGTACTTATAAAATATAGACGAGCATGTTTTCCCAAAAGTCAGCTCTCCCCAGTATAAAAACTACCACATCTAGAACCTGTGGTTCCCCATGAGTCAACGCACTAGTTAAAGTATAATAATGTTGTTGTTGTTTTTTTTGTACTAATCAGACAGCCTTAGTATGGAAGCGTATTGCATTCACAAAAAAAAATAATTTCGGCTCTGTTTTTCTGAATTAATGAAATAATTATCTCATAATTACGAGAAAAAATAAGTTAAAAAATTTTTTTTTACTGTTTTCCGAAAAAAAAAAAAAAAAAAAAGCTCTGTTTTTATGAGTTTACGAGATACTGTTTTCCGAAAAAAAAAAAAAAAAAAGCTCTGTTTTTATGAGTTTATGAGATACTGTTTCCTGAAAAAAAAAAAAAAAGCTCTGTTTTTATGAGTTTACGAGATACTGTTTTCCGAAAAAAAAAAAAAAAAAGCTCTGTTTTTATGAGTTTACGAGATACTGTTTTCCGAAAAAAAAAAAAAAAAGCTCTGTTTTTATGAGTTTACGAGATACTGTTTTCCGGAAGAAAAAAAAAAGCTCTGTTTTTATGAGTTTACGAGATACTGTTTTCCGGAAAAAAAAAAAAAGCTCTGTTTTTATGAGTTTACGAGATACTGTTTTCTGAAAAAAAATAAAATGTGGCTGTGTTTCTCTGTCAGTGGGACAGTGGTCCCTGGTCCAGGCAGGAGCTCCTTCTATCTGTGCTGCTGAAAGCCTCTCGGGGGAGCGTGAAGTTGTTTCCGTTCTCGTAACCGGTTCCGATTACGGATCATGGAACTAGTTTCGTTCACAGAAATCAGAACCAAGCCCCGCTTCGTGCACGGATCAAGCCCTTCAAGCACACCGGCGCTCGGAGCCTGTAACCCGGCTTCCTGACAGGGCACGACCGCGGTGATGGGAGCTGGCATTAATGAAGTCAAATAAAATGACATTCACCAGCATTAAAGAAAATATACACAGCAGAAGAGTGCAAATGTGGATTCATTTATTTGTCAGACCTGATGGAAAGCATTAGTCAGAACTAGATCCATGGAGGAGCGGCTTGGTGTACCGGTTCGTCCCCCCTCCAATAACTTTCCATCAGGTCCAGGCGGACAGCTATCCGCTCCCCGGTGTGTAAGCCGGATTGGAGCGGGTGGACGGAGCAGCTCAACTCGACAGAACAGCGGCGCTCGGAGCCTGTAGCCCGGCTTCCTGACAGGACAGGACGCGGTGATGTGACTTGGCATTAATGACTACCACTACTACTAGGACTCCTGCCATGGGGCGGGTGTCCTGTCCCGGTGCATTGGGCCGACCAGGTGAACCAGTGTTTTCCATGGCTGGTGGTCTTGCTCCAGCTGCTCTGCGTCCTCCATGGTAACTCCATGTTGTTGGAGGTCGCCTGCAATGACGATGAGCCATCGGGTGCGGGACTTGCCTTGTGGTCGTTTCCAGTCTGCGGCCTTCGGGTCAAATTGAAGGATGGCTCTTGTTGGATGGTCAGGAGGGAGGCGGAGGACATGACCGAACCAGCGGGTGCGACGTTGCGCGGCCAGGCTGGATGCTTTGGGCTGGCGTGTGCAGGCTCCAAGCACCTGACTGGAAACCCGCCGGGTCCACCTGATGTTTTCGATGGTTCTGAGAGCCCTGCTATCAAAGCCATCTATTCTGGCAGCCAGAGTCTGGTTTAAGGGCCGTGTTTCCGAGCCATAGAGCGGGATGGAGAGGACGGCAGAGTTGTAGATCCGGAGCTTCGTCCTGCGTGAGATGGTCTGGTGCCGCCACAGTGGTTTCCAGAGAGACTGCAGAGCTGATGCTGCCAGGGCTCTTCTGCGGGTAATCTCTGGTTTTAGGTCCCCGTTGTCTGTCACCACCCCAGATACACAAAGCTCTTGACAGGTTCTACAATGTCATTACCAAGCTGCAAGGGAGGTGGATCTGGCCCATCACTGACATGCGTGAGGTTGGTTTTTGTCCAGTTCACTTGGAGGCCAAGCTTCTGTGCCTCTTCACTGTAACTGCCCAGAGCATCTGTCAGCTGACTGTAGGATGTGCTGAGCAGGATGGTGTCAGCAGCGTACTCCAGGTCCTGGCATTAATGAAGTCAAATAAAATGACATTCACCAGCATTAAAGAAAATAGAAACAACAGAAGAGTGCAAATGTGGATTCATTTATTTGTCGGACCTAATGGAACGCATTAGTCAGAACTAGATCCGTGGAGGAGCTCTTGGTGCCCCGGTTCACCCCCCACCCCCATAGCTTTCCACCTGGACCTGATGGAAAGCTGTCCGGGGGTGGGGGGTGAACCGGGACACCAAGACGCATATTTTCTTTAATCATGGTGAATGTCATTTTATTTGACATCATTAATGCCAACTCCCATCACCGCGTCCTGTCCTGTCAGGAAGCCGGCTACAGGCTCCAAGCGCCGCTGTTCTGTCGAGTTGAGCTGCTCCGTCCACCCGTTCCAGTCCGGCTTACACACCGGGGAGCGGATAGCTGTCCACCTGGACCTGATGGAAAATTATTGGAGGGGGGACGAACCGGTACACCAAGCCGCTCCTCCATGGATCTAGTTCTGACTAATGCTTTCCATCAGGTCTGACAAATAAATGAATCCACATTTGCACTCTTCTGCTGTGTATATTTTCTTTAATGCTGGTGAATGTCATTTTATTTGACTTCATTAATGCCAGCTCCCATCACCGCGGTTGTGCCCTGTCAGGAAGCCGGGTTACAGGCTCCGAGCGCCGGTGTGCTTGAAGGGCTTGATCCGTGCACAAAGCGGGGCTTGGTTCTGATTTCTGTGAACGAAACTAGTTCCATGATCCGTAATCGGAACCGGTTACGAGAACGGAAACAACTTCACGCTCCCCCGAGAGGCTTTCAGCAGCACAGATAGAAGGAGCTCCTGCCTGGACCAGGGACCACTGTCCCACTGACACAGAAACACAGCCACATTTTATTTTTTTTCAGAAAACAGTATCTCGTAAACTCATAAAAACAGAGCTTTTTTTTTTTTTTTTTTCCGGAAAACAGTATCTCGTAAACTCATAAAAACAGAGCTTTTTTTTTTTTTTTTTTGGAAAACAGTATCTTGTAAACTCATAAAAACAGAGCTTTATTTTTTTTTTCCGGAAAACAGTATCTCGTAAACTCATAAAAACAGAGCTTTTTTTTTTTTTTTTCAGGAAACAGTATCTCATAAACTCAGAAAAACAGCGCCGATTTTTTTTTTTAACTTATTTTTTCTCGTAATTATGAGATAATTATCTCATTAATTCAGAAAAACAGAGCCGAAATTATTTTTTTTTGTGAATGCAATACGCTTCCGTACCTTAGACATTCTCTGCCTGATGTTTTTTTTTTTTTTTTTTCCATTGGACATTTTTAGAATACCTGCAATTAGTCAGACAGCTTTTTTTTTTTTTTTTTTTTAAGTTTTGATCTACTTTTCTACCTTCACTCTTAACATTACTTTAGGGACTTTTTTGTGCTCTTGACCCAGTACACTCAAACATTTTTCTTCAGTACTGATGTTTGGGTTGCTTTTGAAGGCACTGGCTTATGCAATGTGGCAATCTTTCAGACATCTTTAGAAAGGCTTTGATTGACAAAGGCACTAAAATGATTGCTTCCTAAACTCCCATGACCTGAGCTTTCATTTTGTATGCATTTTTAATTTCTTCAGCTTTTTGGGATATGAAATAGTGTATAAATACAAGTGTAAAATCCTCTTGTGTGGGGACAGTGGTTTTACTACACAATGCAACACTTTCATTTTCTGCAAGAAGAAAAACGGCAAATAAAGCAACACATGTAAAAGCCTGTTCAACATTTCCTGCCTCGGCATATCTTCCTCGGTTCACTAGGATTGTTCTTTGTTCCGTTTATCGACCCCTGTGAAACACTGCATAAACAGCCGCGTTCCGTTTGCAGCACATTACATGTCACACACTGCAAATAACATTTCCCCGAACAGCCGTGTTCTCTGCAACACAATGAAAATTTTAATAGAAATTCTACACCTTCACAATGATTTAGGCTCCAGTGTCTGCAAACAAATACTTCCTAATCAGCAGTAATAGTCCCAGGGTTCTCAGAGGAGTGCTTCCTAATTAGCAGCATCCTGGTTTGTTATTATTTGCATCCCACATCAAGGTACAAATGTCATTAAGCATCAATACACAAGATTCAAGCATAAAGTCTGAAGAGCTTTAGGACCTTGGATTTAGCTGCAAAGATGTTTGACAGTAGTTTGTCTTTACACTGATCAGCTAATAAAACTTTTGCTGCCACTTGACGGAACAAAAACATGTTGATTCCTGAGAACAGGTTTATAGAAAATGAGTTAAGTATAACCTGCAGAAATCTCCAGGGTCTCTGGTGCCTTGTTGATCGAAGCCATAAATCACAGACATTTTTACTTACAGCTGACCTTTCACTAAGCCCCACCACACTTAGTTGCTGTTGCTATGTCTGTCAAGCTTTAGCATGTCAACTTGTTGTGTACGAGCAGTTCTGTCAGGTAACTTTTGTCATAGCCCGTTGTCAAGTACGTGCAAGGCAAGTTTATTTATGTAGCACATTTCAGCAACAAGGCAATTCAAGGTGCTTCACACAAGACACTGAAATACAACGACAAGAGAAAAAGAAACACATTTAACACATTATAAAAGAAACATGTAAAAGGTGATTATAAACAGCAAGTAAGAAAACAACATATAAAACCCAAAAATATAAAAACACGCACATATTATAGTAAGAGTTGCAGCGCAGAGTTTCAAAAGAGAATGTAAAATTTAAAAAGTTAAAAGCCTTTTAGTCAAAGGCAGCAGTGAACAGGTGAGTCTTTAACCTTGACTTAAAAGAACTCAGACTCTCAGCAGACCTGATATTTTCTGGTAGTTTGTTCCAGATATACGGAGCATAGAAACTGAACAGTGATTCTCCATGTTTAGTTCTGACTTTTGGAACACAGAGCAGACCTGCACCAGACCACCGGAGTGGTCTGGATGGTTCATACTGGACTAGAAGGTCTCTGATGTATTTTGGACCTAAACCATTCAGTGCTTTATATGCTAGTAAGAGAATTTTAAAGTCTATTCTGTGAGAGACAGGGAGTCAGTGTAGAGACCTCAGAACTGGACTGATGTGGTCCACTCTCTTGGTCTTAGTGAGGATTCGAGCAGCAGCATTCTGGATCAGCTGCAGTCGTCTGATAGACTTTTTAGGCAGACTAGAGAAGATACTGTTACAGTAGTCAGCTCGACTAAAGATAAATGCATGGACAAGTTTTTCGAGGTCCTGCTGCGATAACAGTGTAAGTACTAAGGCTACATTCAGACTGCAGGCAAATGTGGCCCAAACTTGATTTTTTTTTTTTTTTTGCCCATATGTGACCTGTATCCGATCTGTTAAAGACAGTTAGACCAGCACAAATTTGATTTTTTTTACAATCCAACCCAGGCCACTTTCATGTGGTCCTAAATTTGATACGTGTCTGATCTGGTTGCATTTATCCAACCTTTACGTCACTGAAATGCGACAAACATCCCAGGGAGAGGAGTGGCAGTAAAAACATCCCATCTCCCTCTTATGATAAACAGCACAGAAGTTGAGATGGTGAGTAGTTTTAAATTTCTTGATGTCACTATCATCGACGAGCTCAGCTGGCACTTCAACATTAGCATCATTGTTAAAAAATCACTGCAATGGCTTTTCTTTCTGCGCAAATTAAAGGAATTTACTTTAAACTTCCAGATTTTATCAAATTTCTATTGTTGCATGATTGAAAGCATCCTTACCTTCTCGCTTACAGTGGGGTTTGGTAATCTAACTGTGTAGGATCAAAAATCCCTAAACAGAGTCGTCCGTTTTGCCCGTAGGACCACTGGTATTAACCTGCCAGATCTTGATGTCATTTACAGTTCTAGGTTTCTGTCCCGGGTCTTAGGTATTGTAAAGGACCCTACTAGTCACCCTGGCGCTAGTCTTTTTGTTCTTCTTCCATCTGGAAGACGCTATCGTTCTATCACATGTTCTACCTCTCGGTCTGCCAACAGTTTCTTTCCCAGTGCTGTGCGTAGCCTGAACAATTCAATATCACATAATTAACAATGTATGGTGTATGTTTTATTTTTGTATTTGTGTATAAATAATGCACTTTATATCCATGCACTTTGTCCAAGTGAGTGTCGGTTGATCTACAGGGGCATCTGTCTTTTTATTACTCTTATTCAAGTGATTTTTCATAGTTTTTTACTTTGTACTGTCTTTTATGTATTCTTACGCTGAGCTCTTGCAACTCATTTTCAAGTGTTTTTTCTGCAAATGGCAAATAAATTGATTCTGATTCTGAACATTTTTACTTCTGTAAACACAGTGAGTGCCTGCATGGTCACGTATTACGTCAGGAACTGTTTCGCAAATGAGGGTCACTTCAGGGTCGCATTCAGTTAATACTCAAAACTGACATACAAAAAAACACATGTCACCAAAAACTCTGAATTGTGGGTTAAGACCTGCTGTATGAACGTAGCCTAAGTCACTGCTCCGTCAGTCAGGCAAGGTCACCGACAATGTTGCCTCCTTCATGGGCGATTCCAGCATCGGTAGTGACGCAGTAACGTTGTATTGTCCGATTACCTGGGCTGAGATGGACTGGTCAGTGCCCCCGTGCAGCAGACACCAATCTAAGATGACACATTACAGGTCAGTGCTGGTTCCTATCTTTAGGTCAGTGGCAGAGTGTAAAGTTTATGGCTGCACAAACAACAAATGCGAACATGTGTTTTCCATTCAATGTTGCTGACCGACTGCTGCTTCTTTACTTGTACCTGTGGAAACAGCGAGCGTACGTAACTTCCGGTTGGCAGTGGCTGCCCCCGCCTGTAATTCACATAATAAAAAGGACCAGTGTGGTTTATGGTGATTATGGTGCTTATAAGTAATACACAAGGGATAAATAATGTAGTAAGCATGACCAGTACGGGTACACTTTAACCCTTTTTCAGGCAAGTGACTGTTTTTGGTAATTTCTGCATACATTACAAGAGTGGCAGCAACAGTTCCAGTGAGGACAGTGAGTCAACAATCTCAGGTCCAATGTGGTCTACAGGGTCTGTAAGGTCCACCTCTGTATGAACAGTGAGTGTACCTGCTTTGTTAGGTACCATGAAATAATGGTACTAATGTCAGGGTGTCCAATCCTGGTCCTCGAGGGCATGCTTGCATGTTTTCGATGTATCCTTCTTCCAAGACACCTGATTCAAATGATAAGCCTATCATCAAGTTCTGCAGAAGTCTGATAATGACCGTCATCTGTGCTGGGAGAGGGAAACATCTAAAACATGCAGGATACTGGCCCTCGAGGACCAGAATTGGACACCCATGTACTAATTTAATGAATGATGTTCAAAAGGATAATGTCGATGTGGACAGGTGTCTGGATCAACACTTCTGTTGTTCTAATGTTCTAGAAAGACATGTTCTTTTCACATTACATGTGTTTGTCTTGTGTTTTTTATATTGTCTTGGATTTTTTATTAAATTTTTTTGCCACTTATGGGTAAGGAACCAAATATGGTAACTTCATTAACCTTGATTTACTACATAACTACAGTATGTATATATATAATTCACAAAACTTATAAAATTCTTGCTATGTCCTCCAATAACCCACTAAGGTTGAAATTTTGAATTTCAGAATATTTCTATGAGTGCCCTATAAAGGGTTAAGTAGTTACTGTAGTGTCATAAAACAATAGGAAATCCCTTCAGATATTCTCAAGCTAATTATATTTTTCGTCTGCTTATATGTGTTCATGGTCACTTCTGAACCTCCTAAATTCTCATTCTGTTTGTAATACGTAACCTCACTAATGTTCAGTTATTAGTGGCTTTTAGCTTCAGAAGAGAAACATTACAACATCAACATCACCCTCCAAAGCAAAAAAGACAATATGAACACTCATATACAGATAGAAGTAAATGAATGACTGTGTATAACATCAGTGTGTCATCATGAGCACTTTGAGCTACACTCTATTCAATTATAACTTTAATAGCAGTGGTGTAATGTTTATAGTTTATAAATGGCATATATTCATCATCGCCACCCTTTTAGTGACTAAATATATAAAACATTTGCATCTCAGGGCTTCATCGACACATTGTTTCAGCCTTCTCTTGCTTTGAAAGGTTATGGTTATGGTTGTTAACAGGATTGAAAAGAAGTCATTTGGGGAGGGGTTTAGTAAGTGGTCAATTCTATTTCTTTTTAGCCTGTGTTTCAGTGTTTAGTGTTCATTTTTTGAAAGATTAATTAATAAAATTGTGCTTTCAGTGCTAGTTTTAGTTTCCATAATTACCCTTTCATTTAGCGCTATATTTTAGTGGTTAATTTTAACATTTTTGTTAAATTATATGGTTTATATATTATTGTGATTGTTTATAAAAGACACACTGTGGGAAAATACTTTTCTTGTTTAAAAAAAAAAGAAATATCAATCTTGAGTTGTGAAAAAGACTGCTAATGAGTTCTTTACTTATCTTCCTAGTTAAAGACAATTAGGGCTATTTATTTGTATGTATTGATTAACTATCAGGTCTAATTGCAGCCAATCCTTCTCAGCGTTCACCTTGGCCTTGGTCATCAATTCGCACCGTCTCTATGTTTTCGAAAAAGAACACACTGGCCAACAACTGAATGAGCAGAACAAAGTCATTGATCTGCCACATTCTTACTAAACAAACAACTGCTGAGCTGCTGTCAGTCACATAAAAACAGTTCATGATTGAATGTCTTGAAACAGACAAAAACGATATTGATATCCCCGCCGACGGGCGAGACACTATTCAGTTCCTACATGAAATACTTGATTATTGTTTATTTAGATGGAATATATTCTGCCGCCTTTGGCACAGTCTAATATGTTTGATCATTATGTGTATGTGTTACCAGTCAGGAACAAATATGAATAGAATTAACTCTTAATGAATTTATATTAATGTTCATGTCAGCTATAAACATCTCTATAACACTGTGTTTAACTGGAAATTTGGTTAAAATACATGATGCATTTGGATGGAGATATGGCTACTGGCCGTCGAAAACCTGAACAATCATATTTTTACCCTCAGTAAAATTTTCTTACAGTATCAAACTATATAGTCCAAGTTGTAATAGTAATAATGGATTAGATTTATATACTGCTTTTCTATGAATGCATACTCAAAGCACACAGTGGATCCATTATTCATTCTCTCACACATTCTCACTGTGGTGGTGGTAAACCACATCTGTATCCTAAGGTTATTATCGTTAGAGAAAACTAATGAAATGACAAAACCTAGAATTGAAAAAACATTTTCGTTAACTGAAATAATAAAAAAAATAATGTAATTAAAAGAAAAAAATGATAACTGAAACTGTATTGTGCGCTTACAAAACTAAAATGTATAAAAATTTAGGATAAAATTCCCTTCATTTTTATTTTTGTCAATGTCGGATTGATACGAAATTGATTTATTTCCCTCAAGCTATTTTAGCAGCTGGCACCACACGACACTTCACAGTCTATCACTTGTGGTTTACAGTCGTCTTCTGGTCCCCACTCTACCTGGAAACATGAAGACTAAAGTTGGGAGAAAGCAGCAGAGTCTTGTTTGGGATTTATTTGAATATGACGGAGAAGAAGAGAAAAGACATGAAAAGACTAAAACCAAACTAAAACTAAACTAAGCATTTAGAAAAAAAAAAAGAAAACTAATATAAACTAGCAATCCTGCTCTAAAAACGAATTCAAACTAACTGAATTAGAGAAAAAAAAAAGTCAAAACTAAATAAAACTATAATGAAAAATCCAAAACTATTATAACCTTGCTGTATCCACAGCTGCCCTGGGGCAGACTGACGGAAGCATGGCTGCCAATCCATGCTTACGGCCCCTCCGACCACCACCGAACATTCATACGCATTCATACACCAGTGTGAGTAGCAGCACTGGAGGCAAGGAGGGTGAAGTGTCTTGTCCAAGGACACAACAGCATGACTGGGACAGAGCGGGATTCAAACCGCCAACCCTTCGATTATTGGACGACCCACTCTACCATCTGAGCCATGGCCGCCCAAGTTGTCCTTCAGACTGTACAATGTTCTTCACAAAGTAGAGATGGAGGTTTTATCTGATTTTTATTATTGTCCTCAAGAACCAAGAACATTGAGTCTTCACAGCACTTTACAACAAAATAAATGTTTATCACAGTATTTCCATCAGAAGCAGGAAAAAGGAACTAAAATGTATGTGCTATGTATTATGTATGATACAAGTATAACACAAAAGAAAGAAAAAGAAATACCCCTTATTGTTCAGACTCAAGTGCATGGAAACAAAGTAGTGTGATGTTTTGTTTCCTTGTAAAAAGAATGAATGCACATATTTTCTACAGCATCAAGTTGGAGTGAAAAAAAATGGACAAAGATGACAAATCAATGAATGTACACTTTGACAAGAGATTTTTTCTAAGTTTCTGAACTGCAGTTGGCATAAAAATTCATTTATTAAAATAAAAAAATGACAGAATTTCAGTTCGTATCAATGTCTAGATGGCATGAAATGGATTGAAAAGAACAAAACCACAATAAATATATTACTAAATCAAATGTCCAACTTGATTACTCATTCTAAAAACAAAAAAAACAGTGAAGGATGTTTAGTTACTGATGGGAAACAATCAGGCAGTAAATTCAGATATCTGCATCATTATTTACAAAATTCTCCAGCATAAGTACTGTGGATGCATTAATAAAAACATATTATTGTGAACAATTCTAAATACACGTGTTCCACAGCACTGGATCTGTAATGTAATGGACAATGGTAACCCACAGACAAATCAGTAATTTTTTTAATAATGGAATACAGTGAAGCTCTGACTGATGCACTAGTTAGACTCCACAATGACAGCAGATGATTTGACTCTTAACAGCCGGCAGACCACAGGTGTTCCTGAAATCATTAATGATGGCTTCGTTCCTTTTAGTTTTCCCAGAAGGCCGTTCCACTGAACCAACGTGTACAAGTTCAGAGTCTGAAACTGATGCATCTGAATGGAATGCAGCCATTATAAAAATACAAACTCCACCTGTGTGAAATTTAATCCAAGAAATGATTAATACTGAAGCTTCAAGAAGTTAAAATGTCTGCAGTGAAAAGGTCAATAGCAAAGACTTATGACACATTACGAATTTCATTCAGTATTGCTACTTGATCTGGGAATTTTTATGGATTGTGCAATTTTTTTTCTTCTTTTAAACCTGTTAAATCCTGAGTCATTTGTTTCCAGGCAAAATCATTTTGATGTAACACACAGCAAAGTAGTAACTGATAACAGAAGCTTCATATATACAAAATCAAGTTATGATGAGAAAATGGCAAGGTTTAGACAACATTCATAATCATCTCTTCATAATGTGACACTTATTTTTGCTCTTCTGTGTCTCATTCAGCAACTTTTATTGGTAGACAGAATTCTTGTAGGCTACTGTTGGATCTGCTTACTGTTAGCTTTGCGAAGTTTGTCTCATTGGTTTGTTGTTTTATTAAATTATCCACGACATACACTGGTCACAGACTGTTAGCTTGTTTTTGTTACTTGCGCATTTAAGGGCTTTTTTGGAGTGTGTTCTGTTGTCCAGTAACTGGTTTTAGCTGACATTCTTGTGGTTTCGTGGATGTATAGCATGTGTATATTGCTACAAGCGTTACCATGGCAACGAAGGCATACCTGTGGCTGCCCTTGGTACCAGGGGCTTAAGGCTTAAAGGGCTCAAATTGGTGTTTGTTTGGTTTTTTTTTTCAACCATTTCACCGACATTCTCTTGGTTCTCTAATAGAAACTGCCTGTCAGCCAAGAAGTGAAAGCATACACTAGTGGACACTGTCAAAGGTCTCACTGTTGGAAATGTTTCAGAACCAAAGGGTTAAAACTCAGCCTCTCTCCAAAGCCCATGACAACAGGAGAACAGTGACCCAGTTTGAGAACAGATGGCAGGAGACACCTGTCTGGGAAGATGTAAAGGAAAGAACACCAAACTGACTGAGCGGTTTACTGGATCATCACTCTTGTCTCAGCAGTTGTGGAAAGCAAAGGATTTTGCTTTTTCAGCAGGAATAATGTATTGTGAATTCATGCCTCAGATTGTGTACCCTGCAGCAGGGAACGGTACGAGTAGCACCAGCTTGTCCCTCTCAAGATTGAAGCCCTTTGGGTCGGCCGCGAGCCCGGCTTCACATCTGTCGCTTCAGTCACCTGTGACAACGCTCGGGTAATTTACAGGAGCTACACTCGCAGCAGCTGAGTCATCGCCACATAATATGGAGTTTATGTTCAGTCTGGACTTAAAACAATGACCAACAGCAGCTACTGCCTTGCTCTGACTGGAAGTTCAGCTCCTGTGGGAGATGAAAAAAGGCCTCCCCTGACGTAGTCTTTTGTGCTCAGTTTGTGCATCGGATCTCTAGAATGAAATGTTGTGACACAGATACAGGATGCAGACGGCAGCAGGTGTCTGCCTCGAGGTAAACAGATCCATGTGTTTTACCTAACAATGTGCATTTGACAGTGTCACCATTATGGCCGTCCTCTGTTGTTGTTGGATCAGGATCAACGGGCCAATCTACAGTGTAGTGCTTCAAAACATGGAGTGCAAAACATACTTTTGCAATCACATACCATACGGTTTCTCTTGGAAGCACTGACATGTCCTGTGCAAAAAATGCTCCATGACTTTAATATATATAAAAAATGAACAAAAACACTGTTAGAAGCCAAACTGCATTGGTGGATCAAAACATTTTCATTAGGGATGCACCGATACCACTTTTTTCCAGACCAAGTACAAGTACAAGTACTTACATTTGATTGCCAATACTGAGTACCAATATCAGTACTTAACTAGAAAAGCACTCGGAGAGCACAGACACCCCCCCATCTCCCCACCCGATGACCACCAAAATGTAATCATCTGTTCCTTGTCCCAGTATCAACATTTCCTGAAAATTTCCTCTAAATCTGTCCCTAACTTTTTGAGTTACCTTGCTAACAGACAAACAAACAGATAAACCCTAATGAAAACATAACAGTGGAGGTAATACCATTACAGTTCTTAGTTAGGTTTGTAAATGTGCTTTATTCTCATTGTCATTAGTCAGACTATAACAAAGTGCTGGTACTGACATTTGATGCATTGGAATGAGCATTTCTCAATCAATCCACCACCATACTTGCCAAATATCACAAAGAAGAGTAACGTTATTTGAGACAAAGAAGAAATTAAATAATAACAAACATGGCGACAACAGAGGAGGTAACACTAATGTGGATACTAATGTTGATATTGATGAGGGTAGTTGTCATAAATATGCCAGTAGTTTTTCACTAACTCACACATTCGCTCTTTGAAAAGATCCTCTACCTCCACGGTTCCTGGTGGTACTGCTCCGAACTCTCCATCTGGGTACGCATCCGTGAGCACCCAGAAAACGGACAGAATTGTGTACAGAATGTAGGCGGAGGACGGACAGAATGCTCCATCCGTATCCGTCTGTGTCTTTAACCTAATTTTCAGTCACCATTACTTTTGTCACCGTTTACTTTGAAAAATCTCCACACTGCTGACATTACACCTCCACCACGTACCTGCTGCACAACTGTGAACGTCACGCTGCCATAAAGTGGTATTGGTGTGTTTGTATTGGAGCACTTTTACGAGTAGAAGTACACGCACTCAGTATCGGACAGATACCCGATACTGGTATTGGCATCGGTGCATCCCTAATTTTCATCAAATACATATCATGGCTTGGAGTTAGTGTGCAGATCTACATCATCAAATCAATATGCACCTTTGTATTTCAGTGATTTTTTTCCCAAACCAAACCAATTTTCTACACGAGAGACAGTGAAACATCTTTAGGTGGTTGATTGACCATTTACCTCGTCCATTTGTCCCCAGCACAGTGTAACTGTCATATCCTAGCAAAATCTTTCCATCACAACATTTGGTGCAAAAAGTCACTTAGAATCAAAGATGACCTGAGAAGATTTTGTTGACAAAAGGTCAAACTTACTGTGAACTGACACTTTTCCCTCCAAGAAAAATTGTGAAGGGAATTTCTTCATATTTGATGTAAACATTTACTTGGACTCACGGATAAACGAAAAGGAGGAAAGAAGGAAGACCCAGGTCACTAATACAGTAAATGCTGCTAAACTGCTATGGTTGTTACTGACTGAAGGTCAGGTAACGGCAAGAACAGCTTATGGCAGAACATATAAGTCAATCAGGGCCAGCTCTAACCATTTTAGTGCCTTAGGTGAGATAAGGATTTGCGATGGCAACTTCTCCCATCTTCTCTTTTTGGGAAAAGTGATGGGGTGTCCTGAGGCTGTTGAATAGTGCCAGTGCATGCTCTGCTGGTTCCTTCACCTGCTGCAAGCAAATCAAAGATGCATATCGAAATATAGATATCAATCCATAAGGAAGGATACATATTAACAACAGCAACATCAATAATTAAAATGACAACATAGCAGTGTATCGGAGACCACTAATAATTGTATAAACTTACGTTCTTCAGAGTGGTGTACATGTGGGAGCAGAAGTCCCCTCTGCTGCTGCAAACATTTTCTTAAAGTATGTGGACAAAGGTAGAGTAGATTTACCTGTTACTGTGTAGCCCAAGCAAAACATGTAGCCTCAGCAGACAAACTATTAGCTGTTCCAGTGATTGTTCAACATAACGTCAAATATCTAGTTGTGGTTATGCATTATCGAAAAAAAAAAAAAAAAGAGGTTGCACTACAATTACAGTTACACGTGCTCAACAATATTTTAACAATAATTATTATTTCAGTATTATTTGTCCCTACTGGTAATCAAATTTCAGCAGCACAATAACTGATGTGTTATGTGAGAGGAGATGCACAAAGCAGGCAGTTAACCAATTAGAAACATATATAAACCAGCAGTTAACCAGTTAGAAACATATATAAACCAGCAGTTAACCAGATAGAAACATATATAAACCAGCAGTTAACCAGTTAGAAACATATATAAACCAGCAGTTAACCAGTTAGAAACATATATAAACCAGCAGTTAACCAGATAGAAACATATATAAACCAGCAGTTAACCAGTTAGAAACATATATAAACCAGCAGTTAACCAGTTAGAAACACATAAACCATCTAATCAGCAGTAAACCAATTAGAAACATATATAAACCAGCAATAAACCAATTAGAAACATATATAAACTAGCAGTAAACCAATTAGAAACATATATAAACCAGCAGTTAACCAGTTAGAAACATATATAAACCAGCAGTTAACCAGTTAGAAACAAATATAAACCATCTAACCAGCAGTAAACGAATTAGAAACATACATAAACCAGCAATAAACCAATTAGAAACATATATAAACCAGCAATAAACCAATTAGAAACATATATAAACCAGCAGTTAATAAGTTAGAAACATATATAAGCCAGCAGTTAACCAGATAGAAACATATATAAACCAGCAGTAAACCAATTAGAAACATATATAAACCAGCAGTTAACCAGTTAGAAACAAATATAAACCATCTAACCAGCAGTAAACCAATTAGAAACATACATAAACCAGCAATAAACCAATTAGAAACATATATAAACCAGCAGTAAACCAGTTAGAAACATATATAAACCAGCAGTTAATAAGTTAGAAACATATATAAGCCAGCAGTTAACCAGATAGAAACATATATAAACCAGCAGGTAACTAGTTAGAAAAATATATAAACCAGCACTTAACCAGTTAGAAACATATATAAACCAGCAGTTAACCAGTTAGAAACATATATAAACCAGCTAACCACCAGTAAATCAGATGCCTTAGCACAGTGGTTCTCAACTGGGGGGGGGGGGGGGGGCACTTGTGTGTGTGGGGGGTCACAAGTCACATTGCTGTGATGTGTGTGTGTGTGTGTGTGTGAACGACTACAGTTGTACATCACACCATTATAAATCAACTGGCACATACTCTCCCCCACTCACAGATTGAGGTCCGTGTGTGTGTGTGTGTGTGTGTGTGTGTGTGTGTGCGTGTGCGTGGAGGGAAGTGTTGCAAATTCGTTTTCAGGGGGCAGCAGGTAGTCAATGATAAGGTGAGTGGAGCTCACTTTGACTTTCCTTTTCTCACAGCTCTATCTACTTAGCTATAACCCACCATGTCCTCCTCATATAGGTTAGTCGTATTACTTTTAGAATTACGTACACCCCCCACTGTCCGTCTCACAATTTTTTTCGGGCATGGGGGGGTGCCGGTAGGCTCATGATGGCGTTAGTGGGGCATGGTTCAAAAAAGTCTGAGAAACCATGCCTTAGCAGATATCTCACAGCATAATCATCTAGCATCATTAGCCAACTGTGCTGTGTTTTACTTTAGCTAGCTGTAGCTAGTAACATCAAACATTTTTAACATTATAAAAGGTTACATACCTCTATAATTGGATTTCTTTTCTGCCTCCTCTTTTCTCCACTTGGAAAATGCGCAGCTGAGGGTTTGGATGGCCTTTTCATGGTGATAAATTCTGCAACCTGTACCTGGATGCTTTGTATGACACCTGACGATACTGTCATTCAGCTCCTCTGTCTGTCACTTACTCACACACACACACACACACACACACACACACACACACACACACGTCATGTGACTGACCAGTGAGCACCAGGTCAGGGAGAGCTCACCTGACAAATTACAGGGGGTGTTGTTTTTTTGTTTTTTTACTCATTTATTTATTTTTTTTTAAGATAGTTAATCATGTTATCAGTACTAGCATTTCTTTAGGTACTATTATTATCATTAGCATTATTATTTAATTATTCTACTTTTTTTTTGGCCTACCAGTAGCACCCCCTCCTACATGACCTATGTCAAGAGCCGACCTGGAACTCAATTTACAGATTTCGGTTAAACTTTTTACAATTAATCAAAAAAATTACCAATGGACTAACTAATAATGACAACAGTCTCAAGTAGCAGTTAAAGTTCGTCCAATGTTTCACGTTAATTATGTCTTGAATTGGATTATATTATACATTTAATCCAGGTAGATTTTGAAGTTCAACTGGACTGGTTTTGCTCTTTTGAAAACGTTTCGTCTCTAATCCAAGAGACTTCATCAGTTTAAGGAAGGATTTTCCATTTTCACAAAATTGACTTTTCTTGACTCCTCTCTCAAATCACTTGTCTTCTCTGGCCAATATTTTGACATTGTTGTCTATGCAGCTCCATTAAGTTTATATGAGGTCATTTTGTCCAGATGTGCTGCTTGAAACAGACTTGCCACTGGTGTGTGTGTGTGTGTGTGTTGTTGGTTTTTTTTTCTTTTTTTCCAGTTATATGGTAGGAATAATATTATGTAGCCATGACCTAGAAGATTAGAGAAGCAGCTTGTGACCAAAGGGTCACCAATTCACAGACTGCCAGCAATATTGTTGAAATGAAACAGAAGATGTGTTGTTGATCAAATGTTAGAAACTACTTCAGCTTTTAGTCAGCATCTTACAACTGCTTTAGGTATCCAGTGGTCAGAAAAAAAACAAAAGTATGACATTATAAGCTTCTTCAAACCATAAACTAGGAAATATGAAAACCCTGGCTATCAGCACCAACATAGGAGTCCTCACATCTAAAATATTACACATGCATCAAAAACTTCTTTTTCTATTCCCATCTCAAAGTGTAATGCAAGGCAGCAAACTGTTATGTTCAAAATGATGAGGCAATGGCTGCTGCCACAGTACTGTGGCATGAAATATGGCTTTGTCTTTTGCCACAGAGCCAATCAAATGTCAGCATTTTACTACAGGCAATCATGGATACTGTTACATGAACTCATAATCCTCAATCCAGTCCTGTGGTGATATATGGAGTATACTTCAGAGCATTCTTTTGTGCATGTTTCTACCACAGTACTGTGGCAAGAAATGACAAATTTAGTATACATAGAATATATAGAAATAGGAATCATTGTTCTAAATGCGCTATATGTTCTTTTATGGGATTCTTTACTGTGTGCAGTCAGTGAGATCGAGGCTGGAGAAGGTGGGCGGAGCTACATGTTAGATGTGGCAGTGTGCTGTGTGACTTGTCAGTTCTGTGTCAGTTCAGTGTATTGAGTGCTGTGGTCCTGTGGAATTCTTCACTCTAAACGTTGTCCCAGTGGCTGATTTATATCAATGTCGGATTTACCTACCGGCACCCTTGGCGCCATGCCGCCCCCTCTCCCACTTTGAATATCTGCAGAAAAAAAAATGCTACTTTAACTAGGACTGAACTCAAACTCAAGTCTTCTGTGATACAGTCCAAAACTTTATTAACTGAGCTAAATCTTCACTGTCTTTAACTTTGACCGATTTACTATCTGATTGAATGGTACTTCTCGGGATGTAACAAGTTACCAGTCTAGACATGATATAACAAGGGCACTGATTGGCTCTGTGGTAATAGGCAAACTGATATTTTGTGCCACAGTACTATGTCAGTAGCCACTTTGAAATGATAATGAGATTCAATGGTTTGTCCCCCTAAATTGCAAATTCAACAAGTAGAACAACTTTCAGTGAAACCTGATGGAAAAGAATGTTACCCCCTGTTATATTCTTTCTTCAGTTTCTATGTCCAGTGGTTGCAGGACTCTGGGTGTTTTCGACATTTTACTTGTGGCTTCTTCTTGTAGGTGGCAGCAAAAGGGGATCAGAAAAAAAGAAGAATGAATAACATTCTCGCTATGTAAATTTTAACCAATACAGCTGCTAAAACTTTCTTTCCCTGAAGAAGTACGAGGTCATTGAGCTGAATGATGTACAAAGTCCAAGAGACCGTTTTCTTTTCTGTAAGTGTACACATTAAAGGCAAGTGGGGAATGATGGGGTTTCATTTAAGTGTTATTCCATAGGCAAGGACCTCAGCTCAAGAGGGAAGCTTTTAAAGTTTTAATACCACTGAAAGCTGCTGGCAGCGGCTCCGAAAACCTCTGGCATCCATAGACTTACATTGAACTCCTCACTAAAAAACTGAGTGATTTTTTTTCCCCAAAAGTCATTACAGTCTCCATTTTATTTGGAACCTGTAATAATTGATCCGGTTGAATGAAAAGCTTCGATTTCTGCCACATCAAGCTTTGATGAGTAGAACTACAGGGTGGGGAAGCAAAATTTACAATATTTTGAGGCAGGGATTGAAAGACAGTGTATGACCAATTAGTTTATTGAAAGTCATGAGAATTTATTTGCCACAAGAAAATTTACATAATAGAAAATGTTTTTACTCGATGTGTCCTCCTTCTTTCTCAATAACTGCCTTCACACGCTTCCTGAAACTTGCGCAAGTGTTCCTCAAATATTGGGGTGACAACTTCTCCCATTCTTCTTTAATAGTATCTTCCAGACTTTCTCGTAATAGTTTTGCTCATAGTCATTCTCTTCTTTCCATTATAAACAGTCTTTATGGACACTCCAGCTATTTTTGAAATCTCCTTTGGTGTGACGAGTGCATTCAGCAAATCACACACTCTTTGACGTTTGCTTTCCTGATTACTCATATGGGCAAAAGTTTCTGAAAAGGTATGGATAATAGTGTTAGGTATGATTATGACATCAATATATGTTTGGTTTCAAAACAATTGACGTAGTGCCTGCTGAGAAAAAACAACTAAATGTTCATTGTAAATTTTGCTTCCCCACCCTGTATGTGACAGCCCGCTGACCCTCTGAGCCAAACTTCAAAAGATTTGGTTTATTTAATATTTTCAAGAGAGTTCTATTAATACGTCTGTAAAACAACTCTGTTATGCTTTATTTGATGAAGGTTACCAGTGTACTGAGTCAATAAGTTAGCGCTCAGCATTAGCTCACTTCTGACCCCTTGGACTGCCAATTCCACCCCTTTTGCACAAATATGGTCACATCTGGCTTCAAAAATCCACCATAGTCATAACTAACAGGTGACAGTCACCGTTCCTACATTCACTTAGTCTTGTTTTAATCATGTTTTCACACCATTTCTGTATTAAACAAGACCATGGGGCTGTCTCCTAACTCTAGACAAAAACATTTAGAAGTGCGGCCGAAACATTACTACAACAAGGACTATAAGTTCAAATCAGATGCAGCAGCAACTACGTCATCATAATCTGAAATCTTGAGATAGTACTCAAAATGCATTTTGTATCATCGCAGTGACAGTGACCAAAATCTAACCAGATCATCTTCAAATCCAAGTGAACATTCTTCCCAAGTTTGGTGAAATGTTGTCCAGCCACTCCAAAGATATCACTTTTTTAACTGTAATGACTAGAGCCACCAATTAATTAATACCTAAGTATCAAGAGTTTTGACAAATGGCAGTGTCACAGATGGACAAAGCCAAAAACGTCACAGATGGACAACAAAAGTAAATATCAAATTAAACATGTTTTATTTCAATTATCAAGATCATATACATTTTTTTTTTTTTTTACAATATTTACAACATACAAATAATATTAACATTATATTCAAATGTATTTTGCATAGATATATGTTTTTATTAATGTTAAACACTGTGTTTAGAATATGACATAAATAATATAATAGTCAATTATCAATAGGGATGTAAGAAAATATTGGTTCTGCAATATATTGTGACATTTAATTTCACAATATTGTATCGATATTAAAAAGTACTGCATCGATATTTTTAGGTATTTATTCAAACGCAGATATTGTGGAGGTTCATTTTTATTTTTCTTTGTTCATATTTTATTTATTATTATTTAACACTCTTGTATTAAATAATGTTAGTTCCTTTGTTGGGATTGCACAAAAATGTTGTGATGTTAGTTCTGAACTAATAGAATATGAATGTTTGAAAAGGATCTTAAACTGTAATGTCTGTAAATTATAATTTCAGTTTGAACACAAGAATATTTTGTGATATAGCATTAGATCCTGTGCTGATCAAATAAAAATGTGTTTAGTATTTGTGCATATTTCGGGTGTAATTAGATTCTTCAAGGAAATAATCATTAAAAAAAAAAAGAAACAAACAAAAAATTGCCTTTTTTAACAGTATCATGATATATCACGATATATTGAATCGTGATCCTAGTATTGTGATTTGTATCGTATCACCAGATTCTTGCCAAAACACACCCCTAAATATCAATGTATTTGGTATAAATTTAGTTTATTTATGAGTTTATAAAATGAACCCAGAATGACAGCAGAAAACTTTGTCACTTTCCAAACATTCACACTCATAAAACACCTCAAATTTTTTTTCACAATTTTTTTCTCATTTTAAAATACATTTTCCTGAAAGTATAAGTAGTTACCTACCCAGAAATATAAAATATATAGATTATTGTAATTTAATTTTTTTTGACCAGATGTTAACCTTCCCTTGACTTCGCCCATATTATGGTTCGTAAATATTGACATGATATGCATCTGTGGCTTGCAGAAATACACAATGTTATAATATAATAGTCTGCTGAATTGGTTGGGTTAATGTGAAAAATGATGAGGGCTTAAATCAATGTTTTTCAACCTTGGGGTCAGGACCCCACGTGGGTCGGCTGAAATTTCTAGTAATGGATAAAAATAAAATAAAAACTTACTAATAAAAAATATATGGTAAGTTGACAGAGACAATCACAATACATAAAAGACATGACAAACTGTGAAGCTGCAACTGAAACACTGTGGTTCTGTTCCTTTCAAATGTTAATTGTGGTCGGTTTAAGATGCTGCAGCTCTTTCATAATTCATAGCTTGAGTTACTGTTTTTTCAGTATTAATTAGCAGTCTTTGGACTGACTGTACAAAATTCACCCTTTGTGCAGTAATCTCCACCTTGCTTTTCTGCCTCCGTCCATAATAACACACATTATAAAGACTTAATGTCATGTAAAATTAATGTTTATTTGCAACGTAGTATAGCAAACTATTACATGATAAAAAACAAATAAATTTGAGCAAAAAAAAAAAAAAAAAAAAGTCTCCGTTTGGAATGTCTGGGGTCACCAGAAATTTGTGAAGTTAAAATGGGGTCACGAACCAAAAAAGGTTGGGAACCACTGGATTAAATTAATGGTTCTGTCTTCACAGGCATTTTGGAAGGAGAAAGGCTTTTCGGGGGAAATAGTTGCAGGTTCTTCCACTGACTGTCCTTTCTGTGTCACCTTTGATGCGACGAACCCCAGCGGTAGTGCAGCTTTGGTGGGCTTCATCGCCGGCCAGGGTGCCTCTCAGTGGACGTCCAAGGAGGTAATAAGTTATGAACAGATACACATGTGCCAATCAGTAATTATCTAGATTATCTGTAGCCTTTTTTCCTCTCTTTGACTGTTCTTCAGGATTCATTATGACCTCATGTGATATATGAATTTATAAATGATGAATTAGCAAAGTACTTTTCATCCATCATTATTTGAAGTGTTGTAATTGCTTTTAAGCCAATATAATATACCAGCTGATATACACGATAGGCTGAAAATGTGGACAGGCATAAAATTTTACATTAGCAGTAACTGTTCTGTTCTAAAAATGAGGCTTTTCCTGGCATCACAGCTCATTAAATCAATTATAGAGGCTCATCATTATCTAAAGGGTTTGAAATTCTATGTGGATTATTTATACCATGCCTCTGAAAACTGCTTTGAAGATAGCCAAAGGAAAAACTAAGAGGTGGAGGGTAAAGGTGAACACAGTTTGATGCATTTAATCTTCTTTTATGACTTCATTTCAGATTGATGTTTTTTCATGTTACTGACAGTGGTCAGCGGTCGAGACACTCTGCACTACCATCATCCTTCTGGATTTCTTTCAATTACTCTCCTCTTATTTGGCATTTTTATTTTGTCACATTGCTTTGCTTCCACCTGACACAAATGACAGCCCCATTCCTTGTTGTGTCTTGGCATTTTAGACAAGCTACATCAGCTGTCTACATGATTTACTGCGACAAACACTGAATAAGTAACACATAATATAGTTAATGTCACATAATACAGTTACAGAGTACTAGTAAAAGTTGAAAACTGGTGTTGAACAAGGCTGGGTATCATGGCCAATTTCCATAATCAATTTGATTTTGATTCATAAGGTTCTGAATCGATTAATCACGATTCAATTCGATTCGATCCAATATCGATTCAACTCAGTATTAATTGATTTTGATTGATTTAGATTAATTTAGTGATACCAAAGTACAATTTTGAGTTGTAACCTGATTATATGACCACTGCAGTCATGCAACACATCAATACTGGTATCAATATTGATATTAGAAAGGAAATAAATATGATATTTCAGCAGGAAGTAGCTGAATCTGCTCTGAAATAATGAACAGGACAAGCATTGCCATGTTTCTACAGTGGCTCAGAACTGACTTCTTCAACATCTTTATTCTGTTTTATGGCTGGTGGCTTCTATACTCATTGGGGGGGGGGTTGCGGTCTAGGATTGTTGGCCGGGGAGCTGGGGGGTTGGGGGTAAGTGTAGCGGTCGGACATTGTCACATTACTATTCCTTTAACTCCACACACAGCCATAGGTCCACGTATGGATCCACGTTACCATTCCAAGAACAACCGGCTTCCGCGACTCGCCTCAGAGAACCTCCGGGCGACCAGTTCCTTCACACTGCGGGTTCCAGTTTGAGGCCAGGAGGACCTCCAGTGGAGGGGTTTTCCCCACCCCTCTGCCGTGTCTTTTCCACACCAGAGCCATCGTGAGGGGTTCGCAAGATCGAGCCAGTCGCGCTTCCGCGTACTCCCGGTCCTGTTCTGAAAAATCGATCTCATCCACTATTAATCGATTACGCAAAATTAGAACGAAATCGATCTAAGATTGATTAAATTGATTTTTTTTTACCCAGCCCTAGTGTTGAAGTATGTGAGGAAACGCAATTTTAAGATTACAGTTACACAGTTTTGGTGTTTAATAAACATAATTTGGATTTGGGTGATGGTTGGATTTGAATGATATTTTCATTCATTTCCTTTGTTTATTTTGCATGACAAATCTGGACATACAAAGCAACATATGGGCTGGATTATATATCCACTATCAGAAAAAAAAAGACATTCTACAAGTAATGGCCAGTGTTTCTATGTTGTTTTACAGTCATTGTTGCTTCATAAATTTTGGGAATATGTGATCCATCCATCCATTCATCCATCCATCCATCCCCAATTTTTTTGCTGGAATTAAGCAAAAACATCTTAAATTAAGCAAAAAAAAAAAAAAAAAAAAATCTGGAATTCAGCCCAAAAATCTGGAATTAAGCACACAAAAAAAAATCTGCCAATGGAACAAGTGAAAATTATCTTGGTAAAATTTCTTGAAATAAGATTTTCAAGATCTATTATCTAAAAATAAGTTCTTAGATCTCACTGAAAAGTTACTCTTGAGGTGATTATGTCTTATTTTAAGTGTGATGAGATATTTTGACTAGAAATGAGAAAAATACACTTGGTAAGATTTAGATTTTTGCAGTGTAACTCTACTATCAAAAATATGTCACTACTTCACAAGCATCATTCATCAAGCAGAAGATACATCGATTCCACAGATTGCACATGAGTTCAGGTTCCCTTTCCATGTCAAATTTGGGCAGGATCTCTGTGGAAGATGGCTGACAAAATCAGAGAACGAAATCAAGTCAAATCAAACCATTTGTACATAGTTCTGACCATGGAGAAGGAACCTGAATGCATGTGCTATCTGTGGAATCAATGTATCGTTTACTCAATAAATAATGCCTGTGAAGTGGTGATGTATTTTTGACAGCAGAGTCACGTTGGTGAATTCATATTCGTGATGGAGAAAGCGCAATCATAAAGTTCCATTTTGTGGTTGTAATTCTTGTTGTCAAAGCGTATTCATTCATATTCTGACGGATAAAATACACACAATACATTTTATGTACGACTGAACTCATTCAACATTTTACAAATATGTATTTTTTGCACAACTATAGACTAATATGCACACATTTCTATCTGATGCACACAGATATTTTGACAGTAACTTTATGCCATACAGTTTTCCACAAGAACGGGTTCCTGATTCCCTTCCCTAAAAATACTGTCCCTTTAATATGTCCTAGTTCTGCTACTGGCTGGTTTGTGACTAGTTGGACATCCCTGAAACAAGTCACTAGGAAGGCACAAAAGGGGGATAAAGGACGGCAAACAAATAATTACAAAGCTCTGTTGATCTCATAGTTACTTTAAAAATCAGTATTAGTTCAGAGCTTCATAGTCGCTGCTTCCCTTGTTAAAATGCCTTTTTTCTCCACACCATTTCACAGCATATTTAGCTTATCACTCTTGCAGAAAATTAACATGGATTTTTCAATAAATTCCTCATCAGAATGTGTTTGGTATCATCATTCCGTTCCCTCTTTGTCTAACTTCCCGTGAGCTTTGGTTCTCCAAAATGTCTGTAAGAGGGGACGCCGGGAGTAAAAGTGAAGTGACATGTAGATGAGGAGTCCTGGACAGTTCTGTAGCATCTGTCAGCCTGCTTTATGGTGATGTGTCCTTTCGGTCCTGAGGCCACACTTCTCAGTTCATAACTCACTGTGTGCTCCCATACGACCAGCAGCATGTGCTGACCACGCTTGAATTATTCATTAATTGACTGTGACTCCCTGCGCATGACGAGAGCTGGTCGAGTTGAAATACAATATGCATTCATATTGCAGCTGTTGTACATCTGACAGTGATGAGTGAGTGTAATGTAAGTGGTACATTGTGACAGGCATTTTATTCTGTTTGCAGGTTGGAGAGAGGAGAAAAGCTGTGCTCTCCAGTTTGGTCAAATACTTAGGCCCTGAAGCTGCATCTTTCATCCACTATGAAGAAAAAGTAAGTAGTTCACTGGCAGATGTTTGATGGACTAAAACAGTAACACTTGAGTTTGAGGCAAAATGTTGATTTTAATTTTGTGAGATTTTCAAAGAGGAAAAGACTTCAGTAACAGGGAAGTGACATTTTTATGGAGAGATCAAGTTGCTAAGTTCATCCATCCTGTCTGTCCAGTGCAACAGAATGTTCTGGCAAATTATAAAATAGTCCCTGAAGGCGTTCCTGAGATATTGCATTCATAAGAATGGGTGGATATTAAAGGAGTGATATTTTGCTATTTAAAAAAAAAAAAATGTAATTCTGCATTTTAAAACATTTCCCTGTGGTCTACATAAACTGTAAATGCTATCCTTGGGTCTGAATTGTTCATAAATTAAACTCCACAGGTCCATCTTCAACAATATTTCTGAGTAATGACACCAGAAAGGTCATTTTGAGCGCTGGCCCTTTAAATCCAAATGACTCCACCCCCTCCAGGTTGTTGACTGTGCTGCTCTGTCCCGTTCAACCAACAACTGAACATTTTAGGTAACTGTCTCAAAGTTTGGACATATTTTCAGTATGGATTACAACCACTGCTGCTGACAAACAATTATGTCGTACTCAGAGAAATGTTTGTCGGAAGTCTTCACCTTATACAGGGTGGGGAAGCAAAATGTACAATATTTTGAGGCAGGGATTGAAAGACAGTGTATGACCAATTAGTTTATTGAAAGTCATGAGAATTTATTTGCCCACAAGAAAATTGACATAATAGAAAATGTTTTTATTCTATGTGTCCTCCTTCTTTCTCAATAACTGCCTTCACACGCTTCCTGAAACTTGCGCAAGTGTTCCTCAAATATTGGGGTGACAGCTTCTCCCATTCTTCTTTAATAGTATCTCCCAGACTTTCTCGTAATAGTTTTGCTCATAGTCATTCTCTTCTTTCCATTATAAACAGTCTTTATGGACACTCCAACTATTTTTGAAATCTCCTTTGGTGTGACGAGTGCATTCAGCAAATCACACACTCTTTGACGTTTGCTTTCCTGATTACTCATATGGGCAAAAGTTTCTGAAAAGGTATGGATAATAGTGTTAGGTATGATTATGACATCAATATATGTTTGGTTTCAAAACAACTGACGTAGTGCCTGCTGAGAAAAAACAACTAAATGTTCATTGTAAATTTTGCTTCCCCACCCTGAATGTGCAAATGTTATGACTTAACTAGTTATAGACGTAACAAATTAAGCAGGAATTGAAACGGGTTGTAGAAATCTACTTGATTTTTGCCAGAATGAATATAAAGATAGCTTTGCAGCACCCGGAGGGTTCAAATTCCAACTTTATGAACTATTAGGGTCCAAATACACAAAATGTACCAAAAACTAAGAAAAGTGGGTTTAGCAAAATATGACCCCTTTAAGACAGAGGGACCTTAAACCTTTTCCCTTTGAGTACTAAAATATTTTCAGTTCATCATGGAGCCGAAGTGAACATTTGCGCCAAATGTGAACCAAGGCAATTCTGAGACATTGGATTCATTCATTCATTTTCTGAAGCCACTTTATCCTCACTATGGTCACAGGGACTGAATTCATTAGAATGGATTGAAATTAAGTCACAGGAGCCTTGACCTTTGACCTCCTTGCATCCGAGTGAGTATTTGTAGCAAATTTTAGAACATTTGGCCAAACCATTCCTGAGATACTGGATGGAGATTCCCTGTGGACATGTCTAAAAACATTTTCCTGATCCAAAACAAAGCACTTTTACAGCTTCAACCATAAAATTACAGGATTTGGAATGCAATCTCTGCTCTGTTGTGTCAAAGTCCTAAATTTTGTTTTTCCACCATCCAACACATCTACTTCCAGTCTAAATACATTGGGCAAAAGAAGTTGTTGATCCTTTAATGAAAAACTGCTTTGACATTATGTCCATTGCTCATCTATGACAACATTTATTCTAATGCAGTGTTTTTCAACCTTGGGTTTGGGACCCCAAGTGAGGTCGCCTGGAATTTAAATGGGGTTGCCTGAAATTTCTACTAATTGATAAAAAATTAAAACTTACTAATAAAAATTTACATTATATAGCCTGAATGTTTAAAAATTAATGTTTATTTGCAACATATTATAGTAAACTATTCCACAATCAAAAACAAATTAATTTTAGCAAATAAAATGTCTCCGTTTTGAATGTCTGGGGTCACCTGAAATTTCTAATAATTTATAAAAAAAAAAAGATTAAAAAATTAAAACTTACTAATAAAAATTTACATTATATAACCTAAATGTTGTCTAAAATTAACGTTTATTTGCAACATAGTATAGCAGACTATTACACAATCAAAAACAAATTAATTTTAGCCCAAAAAAATTTCTCTATTTTGAATGTCTGGGGTTGCCAGAAATTTGTGATGTTAAAATGAGGTCATGCCGAAAAAAGGCTGGGAACCACTGTTCTAATGTTTGGGTTGAATAAAACTAGATTAATGACGTAAAGGCATGACTTTTAGAAACACACCAGACAGCTCAAGGCCAGGACGGGGAACACTGTCTATGTACAGAGCAGAGGAAGGTGACATTGTGTCCTGCAGTGTGGCTCTAGTGGACATATGTGGTGTTGAAAACCCATGCCCCATAGTTTTAATTTCAAAAATAGAAGCTCATTTCTTAAAATGTCTACATCTCAAAGCAGACAAACAAATCGGACACATTAAAATAATTCCCTAAGAGTCAGGCCTCGAGCAAGGTGGAGCACAACGCTTCCATAAGAAGGTACAGCAATCCATTATAGACCCACACATGTAAAACAGGCTGCACACCCACACGTAACACTTGTGATAAAAAATATATTACAAGCAGGAGAACATCATGCTTTATAAGATCTTTTCCATTGCATGATGTACAGCATGCATTAGTCAACTGTAAAGCAGTACATTAGTCATTTAGATATACGATTTTAGTCCCAGGACAGCGTTTTTCATTCTTCACTGTTGAAAGGTAAAATGGCAAAGAAACTTGCCTGGAGGAATCTTGAAGCAAGGATGCAAAGGGAAACGGCATGATTTTACTTTGTTGACTAAGAGCCTTAAGGGAAACAGAATATGTAAGTAAAATAACAAGGCAGAGCTTAAGAAAAAAACAACAACAAAAATACAGGCTTACAATCTGGATCTAAAGCATCATGAGACATAACTGACCTGATTTTACTGTATCCTAATGGGTATCAGTTTCTTAATTAAAGTTTATACTAATTTATTTATATACGTATCAGACCACCTGAGATGTTCAATGTATTTTCATGTTCTTTTTATATCTTTCTCCATGTTCTCTGTAGTTGATGTTGGTAGGTTAGTATCAGCTTAAATTTAGAGAAAGTGACGACTTTAAATGACGCTTATGTTATAGGTTTGCAGATTTGTGTGATTATATTGTATCAAAGAAATCTGCAACTTTATAAACTATAACAGCCTGATTCATTTGGTTGCTTATTATTGGAATCACATCCATCATTAAATGAGTGATATTTTGCTTTTTTTTTTTGTTTTTTAAAGGTGAAATTTTGCATTTTAAAACATTTCCCTTTGGTCTACATAAACTGTAAATGCTCTGCTTGGATCTGAATTCTTCATTCATTCAACTCCACAGGTTCAAATTTCAGCAAGCATTTGTACAAAAAAGTAATTTGGTGGTATTGTATGTGAAACCTATTAACTGTAACTGTAGTCTACAGTCTGGTGATTGGACCTTGTTTTCAGAATCAGAATTGTGTTTATTGCTGTGTAAGTAAACAGGGTTCACATTATTAGGAATTTGCTTCAGTGGTTTGGTGCATACATAGAAACTGGAGTGAGTACGAAGCATGCAGTAAAAAATAAAATAAAACAAGAAAAGCACTCGGAGAGTGCAGACCTTCACCAAGGCAGATCAGTCCCCCCTGATCACCACCAAAATGTAATCATTTGTTCCTTGTGCCAGTATCAAATTTTTCCTTAAATTGTCACCAAAATCCTTCGATAACTTTTTGAGTTATCTTGCTAACAGACAAACAAGCAAACAGACAAACCCCAATGAAAACATTACCCCTGCTGTTCCTCGGCAGAGGTAATAAATAAAGAAGTAAGAGAATAAACAAGTAAGATAAAGCTCAAAATATACAATATACAAATTACAGTGTGAGAGCTCTGTAAGAGCTCAGGTGCAAAAGGAGGAGACATTTCAAAATGGATCACCTGAATACTTATTAGAAGGTCCAGGTAAAACAAGGGTGACTCCTGTATGGAGAAAAAAAAAAAAATACACTTCTAGATTTCACCCTTCTTAAGTGATTTGTATTTTACTTTGATTTTTTTTGCTTTTGTTTGTTTTTTTAGAGAAAAGCATGTATTTCCTTCTATTTAATGTACTGATCATGTAGATGTTCAGATAAAATTGAGGGTTATTATATCACAAACAGAGAAAACTGAAGTGTGTCCATCCACTGTCACTGATCCAACTCTATGGGTTTTACTGGTGAATTAATGTTGTAGAAGATGACGGAGTTTCCACGTTCACTACGGAGCCTCTGTACATCCAAATGGGTCATATCTGATGACCATGAAATGATGACAAACTGTATTTTACACCAATCATTTACATGTATTATATATACAGCTTTAGTGGCTCAGAGGTTGTTAAACAGTTTAGATCAGTAGATGGTTTTTGTCACTGGTGGCTGTTTGGGTCTTTATAGGTTAAGATCTTCCTGTGTTGCATTGTGTCTGTTGGTGTTGGAATTAAGGGGCAGAATGGCTTTGAGGACAAGGGTGGCCCTCTTCCTCCAGGTTTTGCTGACGGGGTCTTTGATGATCACACGTCATTATTTCTCTGAGAATCTCTTTGTATCCAAGCAAACTAAACTCAGACGTGTGGTGTTACTTTGTGCTGTTCTACAGGACTGGGCTAAGGAGGACTATAGCGGTGGCTGCCCTGTGAATGTCATGGCGCCGGGTCTGCTAACATACTACCACCCCAGCCTGAGGAAGCCCTGTGGCAGGTAATCACCACACTGACAAATTCAGCTCAGCATCACAGCTCTGCTCCTCACCTCTCCCCTGTGTTCTCATCAAAAACACATAGTTAGGTACAGTGCTTTAATGGAATAAACAAGCTGGACAGTTTCTACATCTTTTGTTATAAATCTTTCCAATGGGTAAATTTTGGTTTCATGGTTTGATACATATTAGTTGAGTAACATGGCAGCACAGTCTTTCATGAAAACAGTGATATTAACTGGTCGCTGGAGGATGTGACTATTTTTATCCCACTGAAACGTGTCTGCACTTCGTCCTGCCAAACAGGTATTACTCACCAGCACCCAGTGCCTACAGATTATTGACCTCAGTAGTGGAGTGATTATGCCTTCACTGATATGCATTAGTCCACTTCTAAAGAAATGGCAGTAGGTCGTCAGGAGTGGTGTTCTCATAGGAAAACGTCCTATAATCCATTTCTAATGGCCTGTTCAGAGATGCACAAAGCTCAACGAATGAGAGCGAGAGGTGGGGAGGGGGGTCCAGGTAATGCATTTCCATAATGACATTAAGTCCATAGGGAGCAGTGGAAGCTCATTACATAACGTGACTTAACCAGCAGCATGGGGCAGCAGCCCACATCCACATTCCAGCCCCATATAGGAAATGGATCCTCAAGGACACACCTTAACCTTGACACAAATCCAGCACATGTAATGAAGGCAGGCTCATGCTTGGTTGACGAAAACACAGCCTGTCCATTAAACATAGTGCAAGTGACAGAACATATCACTGATTCCAGTATTGGTGGATTATGGGATTTAGTATGAGACAGTAAGAATTCAGATACTGAGCCCACTGTGGTTTTTATAATCAGAGCGCTTATCTTAGATAGAGGCAGCTCCTCAGTGGTCGGAATTAGGCGTGACCATCTGATCACGGATGCATGATCAGACTTTCTGAAGAATCATACACATCTTCAATAAATGACTACATAAAGGAGGTGTCCAGTCTCCACTAATAAACCCATGTGCTATTTTAAAAGAGCATTGCACTGATTGTCTCAAGCACTAATGTTGTACTGCTAATGAGTTACTTAACATTAGCCCACTTCAATCTGCAGGAGTTTGTTTAAAGGATTGTTTGGCTCAGACATTTAGTAAGTCTGGTAACAAATACTACATAAGGCACAATAAAACAAATATTAAATAATTATGATGAGTGTTTGGTTTACCTCAAAACAGGTGCAAGCAAATTAGACTATACTTGACCTCCATAGTCCACTTAACTAATGGGAAACAATCACAAAGGAAGAGAAAAAAGGAAAATGTGTCCATCAACTAACAAAAACAAAAAGCATCACATAGCCAAAGCCCTCTAGAAACCAGCAGATGCTGCTACATATAGGGTGCACATAGTGTCTATTTTACTAAAAGGTGAGAAACATTTTGGTTCAGTTTCTAGATTCAACCTCAAAAGACTCTCATATGATCTTCTGGCCAGATCGTCCACCTCAGAGGAAAGCTGTGAAGCTCTTTCCTCCAGTTCAAAGTCTGCTGACACAGAGAGAGACTTAGAAAAATATTGCAGTTAGAGGACAGAAAAACTGAAGCTATATTGACAAAATTCCTCAGTATCATGCTGAGATTCTGAAAATATGCCATGCTGCACATGGCATTGATTGGATTATTAAAATCAATAAAGGATTAGTTCGTCCAACTGAACAGAAAACATTCAACCTTTTTAGCTTCAGTTACCATGAACTAACACTTTTTATGAAAGCATTTTGATTTATCAAACAGCCAAAACACATCTGACCTTGGACTAAGCCTTTGATTTGGTGTTAGCATTCTCCTCATCTTCCACTAATAACACTGCTCTCAAAACCCACTCGCTAGGTGAAAAAATACACAACTGCAACCTGATTAGACTTGGCTTGTGCTAAATTGTTTGTTCTACATGGTGTTTTCTTTTGCTGCAATTTGGTGATTTTAATGAGAAGATGCACATCCCAAAACACAAACACTCCCCAACAATCTTTGCAAAGACACCAATCGTTGTAGCTTCGCTCAGCGTTACTTGAGTGGAGCGTGATTTATTTAAAAAAATACAAACAAGTCAAAAAGGCAGATGATATCATACTGTATCTGTTCATTTTTCAGACTGTCACAGAATAATAATCATTTGCAGTCATGATGGATGACTAATGTTTACAACAGGAGTCGTCTGTCAGCAGTTCATGTCTGCATATTCCCACAGTTATTTGAGGATGGGTGCCCCTTATGAAAGGCAGCAGCTTCAGGTCTGTAGGTCTGAGGCACCATCGCTCCTCAGGGGCAGGAACGGACTGACCAGTAGGACATTCTGATTCACCACATCAGACGGCCAACCCTCCGACAGTCGTCTGATGTGGTGAATCAGAAAAAAAAAACTGACCAGCAATATTAACGGCCGTCCGTGTCTGATGTGGGGAATTAGAAAAAAAATCTGATGAGCGATTTTAACGGCCGTCCCACTGACGGCGACAACCATCTGATGTGGTGAATCAGGGGGAAAAAGAACGTTGAGTTTTCATGATGGTGACGACTACATTCAAAGGTAATGCAGTCCAGCCTGACATGTTTGGGGCTTTCAAAATAAATGCGTGAAATACCACGAACATTAAACAAACATGGAAATAAAAGCGCCACAATGTTGGGTAGTCCGCGAATATTTAACTCATTTCAAGTGTCACTTTTGATATGCTAGATAAGAGGGGCTATGTCAAAATCCTCCAGAAATTACTTGTGGGTCTCTCTTCTCTCTTTCTGTCTCTCACACATACACACACACACACACACACACACACACACTCACACACTCTGCCTTCTCTCTTTTCCCCCACAATGGCATAGCCTAATTAAAAGTAGCCTAAACACAGCCATTGTTTTAATAAATGATTTACTTTATTAAAGGGTATATTGCAGACATACTGAATAGGTTATATTTGAAGGTAACTCTAAAGACACTGATACATCTTATACCACAGGTGTCAAACTCCGGTCCTCGAGGGCTGGTATCCTGCATGTTTTAGATGTTTCCCTCTTCCAGCACACCTGACGGTCGTTATCAGGCTTCTGCAGAGTTGGATGATAGGCTTATCATTTGAATCAGGTGTGTTGGAAGAGGGAAACATCTAAAACATGCAGAATACCGGCCCTTGAGGATCTGAGTTTGACACCCCTGCCTTATACCATCAACTGGCTATACACAACTAGCTATGTGTGTGTGTGTGTGTGTGTGTGTGTGTATACATATACATATATATATATATATATATATATATATATATATGTTTTTGCCGGCATTGGTTTGTCTGTCTGTCCGTGTGCAAGATAACTCAAAAAGTTATGGACGGATTTGGATGAAAATTTCAGGAAATGTCGATACTTGCACAAGGAACAAATTATTAAATTTTGGTGGTGATCGGGGGTGGGGGGGCCACTGATCTGCCTTGGCGGAGGTCTGCGTTCTCCGAGTGCTTTTCTTGTTTAAGACTGTACTAGTACTAAATTAACACAAATAATTGTTGATCGTGAAATGTTATTCTCTGTGAATATATTATCTAGGCTTGTGGTAGAGTATCTTGACATGCTGGCAGGTGGTTATTTAAATGTGTAATTGTGTATGGGTTGTGGGCCTAAATTTTGGAAAAAATTCAGTGCCTTTTTTTAGTCCCAGTCCTGCTCAGGGGACTCCACTTTGGATAAACCAAAAGAGGAGGTAGAATGTGCTAATATCCTTCTGTTTTATGTCAAACACAACCCAAAAGGCCTGCAATTCAATGCCCAATGGTCTCTACCTTTAATGTGTTCATCAAAAGCCTGACTGCAGCAGCACAACACCGCTCACCATCCAATCATGTGTCACAAGCACTGATCTAAACCTGAGCATTACATCCCACGCAGCTGGAAACCGGTCATCTAGTGCATCGGTATTAGAGGTTTGCACAAGATGAAAGCTGTTTTTTTTTACATAAACTCTGGGCAGGATGCCCTTTGACACATTCAGCACACAATGGGGGACTGTCACATGCAGTATCACCAGCTATTACAGTTTTCAGTTTAGTTGTATTTCCAGTTGTACTTTTAGCTTTTTCATATACCATCAAGACACTTTTGATTTACGGAAGCTGAATAAAGTTAGATTAAAGAATTCATGACAGCAAATACTAAACCTTAGAAAATTGTTGTAAAATGGATGGATGTGGTTCTTGGTTATAATTGGCTAAACCACATTTGAAGTTATAGTAAAATCCAGTGACTGCATTACATTTATGTCACTATAGGTACAATTTCTGCTTTAAAATTTTACTAAAATGACCTATTCAAACATCCTATGCAATACATTCTTACATTTTTTTATATTCTCAATTCTATCCTTTTGTCTTCATATTAATAATGGATTGGATTTTAGACACCCATTCTAGACACCCAAAGCACTTTACATTATTGATCCATTATTCATTCGCTCTCACATTCCCCCTCTGGTGGTGGTAAACTACATATGTATCCACAGCTGCCCTGGGGCAGACTGACAGAAGCGTGGCTGCCAATTCGCGGCTACGGCCCCTCTGACCACCACCAAACATTCATATGCATTCATACACCAGTGTGAGTGACACTGGAGGCAAGGAGGGTGAAGTGTCTTGCCCAAGGGTACAACAGCACATGGACAGAGCGGGATTCAAACCGCCAACCCTTCGGTTATTGGACAACCCGCTCTACCACCTGAGCCATGGCCGCCCCCCAGTATTGTACTGTATATAAAACTAACTGCACAGTCTTGTAGGACTTCATCTTGTAAATATTTTGTACCTTATATTTTATATATAGTCACCTGTTTGCACTGAAAAAGGAAATGCTCTCCAAACTCGTTGTGCATTCTGTGTAATGACAATAAAGGGCATTCTATTCTATTCTATTCTATTCTATTCTATTCTATTCTATTCTATTCTATTCTAAAGTTAAAATTAGTGTTTGAAATACAGAGTGGTGAAGTTCTGCAAAAGATGCCAATGTAATGGATTGTAGAGTTATGAACTGAATTTATTGCCACCAACAGACTGGGGGATAAATGTGACCACTAGAGGGAGTACTGAGTCAATCTGCTGGTCTCCCATGGTGACGAAAACTAACGCCATGTCATGTAGCAAAGCATCAGAAAGTGACCAGATAGGATGAAACACATAATCATGTACATAAACAAGCATACACACACCTGCACATACATTAACCCCCCTGCAGTTATGACTATTATGTTTCTGAGGGTGTCACATATTTGTTTACATTTACAAAGTGTTGGTTATTGAAAAAACAGTGAAAAAGAACCTTTGCACTTTTAATTGAAATTAAGGTTCAACAAAATAATTTTTTATTGTATTTCAGAGGATAACACGGCTTCTCTGGAAAAAGACTTATTGGTTTGGAAATATTCGGATTATACATAACTGTATTTTGTAGGAATGTACAATGGCATCATTTTATTCTGGTGAAAGGGTTTTACACAAACAGCCCTAAAACCAACACAGCTTTCATTAATGTTCATTAATGTTAATTCATTTTATTCTCAAAGTAATGCAAATAATTTACTGCTAGTCAAACTGATCAAATGCTTGAGAAAGGTCACACAAAAGCTTTATTCAGTCTACACTCTGGTTTTGTGCTTGATGTGACAACACTGATCACTTTAATTCTAAATCCATTTGTTCATCAGCTATTACGTTATTTGACTCAGTCCACCAGGAAATGTGATTATATTGAACGTAACAGAATATTTTGTGCAGAAAAGGTCAAAATGATTTCCTAAAACCTCAGAAGGCTTCTGTTATCTTTACACCCAGTAGTTTAGAGAAGGATTAATCTCATGCTTGCGCTTTTCTCGGATGTTGAAGACCATCACATGTTTTAGTTTTTAATTGGAAATTTTGAAAACAAATTACATGCTTTTGTTGCGGTGGTATTGGTGGGTTCATACGGCATAATGACATATTCACACAAACTCAGTGAAACTCAAAGGGCATCTTTTCAATCACACTCACACAAATTTCCTGTTTTTCACCCATGTTGCTGTAATAAATGCATTAAGAAATGTCTCTTACTATTTTTAATCATGTATGTTATATCATACATGACAGCTGTGGCTCAATTGGTGGAACGGGTCATCCAATGACCAAAGGGTTGACGGTACAAATCCTGGCTCTGACTGTCCACACGATGAAGTGGCCTTGGGCAAGACACTAAACCCTCAATTGCTCCTAGTAGGGTCTGACAGTCGTGACTTTATGATCATAAAAGTACTACTAAGATCCCAATTAGCGTGTGGGGTTGAACCATGTTTTACAAGTGATTTACTAAGATTGCTTGCTCAAATGGCAACAGGTGCAAACTCTCAGAGACCACCCTATTTAAATGAGGATTTTGCATGAGCTACCAGAGACAAAACGCTGTAAAAAGTGCTCTGGGATCCACCAGCACTAATGGTAACAGTGCGCTGAATGATCCAGACGCATGGAAATGTAACGTTGGAGGAGTTTCGTCATAGAAGGTATTGTATGACTCCTCCTTGTGACTGGCCCCAAATCATCCTCTAGTTCAGGGGTGTCAAACTCATTTTCTTCCGGGGGCCACATTCAGCCCAATTTAATCTGAAGTGGGCCGGGCCAGTAAAATAATAACATGATAGCCAATAAATAATGACAGCTCCAAATTGTTTAGTGCAAAAAATGACATTCAGTTATGCCAATATTGACATTTACAAACTATCCAAACAAAAAGGATGTGAATAACTTGAAAAAAATGAAATTTGTTAAGAAATATAAGTACAATTTTATCAATATTATGCCCTGACTTTTCATTTATACATATGCAATATAGATCAGATTTACAAAGGCACAAAACATTTAGTAACAGGCAGAATATTGTTAAAATTGCACTTAATTTTCTTTAGACACTGCAGGTTGTTCATATTTGTTCAGGTTATTCACATTTTATTGTTAAAGGATAGTTCGTTAATGTAAACATTGTCATAATTTAATGTTTTTGCACTGAATCAAAGAGAAAAAAATTGGTGTTGTCATTATTTATAGATTATTATGATACTATTTTTGAGTTTGATGCCCTGACTTGCACTTTGCAAATTCACCCCACGGGCCGAATTGGAACCTTTGGCTTTGGTTTTGGTCCCCGGGCTGCATGTTTGACACCTGTGCTCTAGTTCATCTAGAAGTTCAGATTCATTTCATAGGTGGGTGTGGTGGATGTGGGGAAGTTGGACTGAATGACTGTCAGGCGCACATAATTGTCACACTGTGGTTTAATGTCGGTGCATATTTTTAATCACAATCATCAGATCCAGAGGAAAAATAGCATTTACAAGAGTCCAGGAGAGAGAGAGAGAGAGAGTGTGTGTGTGTGTGTGTGTGTGTGTGTGTGTGGGGGGGGGGGGGGCATACGTATATATCTCAATTATTTTTCCAAAATTGTTCACACGAGGGTGAAACATACGTTCTCTGCATCTTGTTTCATTGTTTTGATGTCTCCTTCTTGTGACAATAACCACTTCCGTGTGTGCAGTTACACATCTAAACTGTTTGCACCTCCCTCTGAGATGCGTTAAATATAGACGCAGTTTCTATGAGCAAAATGGCTTTCAGGTTTGATAAATCACTTTGCGTGTGCTAAATTAATATATTTACATTTTCTCCTCCCGGCACATGTGCAATTCCTTGTAAATGCCCCATATTGTATATTCATTGTGGTAAACGTACTAACTGGATGCAGACGCACTATTTTGCACCTTTGAAAGACGCAACCCTTAGTGCGCACTGTTAGTAAATTAGTTTGAGCTATTTTTTGCATTTGCAATGCGTTTGCACATATTTTTATACACGCAAACCTTTAGTAGATCCCACTATATGGAACCACATCCAGTTCAGTTTGGTAAAATGTAGTTTCTCAGCTTTTCATCAGCATGAAATGTGTCTTTTTTGGACATTCAGAGACTCTGTAGTAAACATGGAAACACTATCATCTTCTGAAACATCAATTCACCAGTAAAATCTAATAACAGTAGTCGTAGCTACCTGTTTTTATCTGTAATGATATATTTTGCTGAAAAAGTCACCTTTGCTCCAAATCTATGTAACAACCTTTGACTTTACTCCAAACTTTTATGAGCATTACCATGATCAGTGAATTAAATGTAAATGATATGGAAAAAATACCTGCTTTTTTAAACATGTACAAAATAATTTTATAATAAATGGTGATGAATCACTTAGGAAAGGTTAAATACAGAGGAAAAAATCATTTGGAAGTCCCCGCAAACCAGCTGTGGATTCTTAAGGGTTAATAAGTGAATGAATACTGAGGTTTTTCATTCTTAGTGCCGTTCAAGCACCACAGCTGAATAGAAACATCTTTATGTGAAATGTTTTATCAGGACATATAACTGTAGCTGTTTACATAAAGATATTACCAAGGCCACAGTCATCTCCCCTCGATGATTATGCACAGTCAAACATGTTCAACCTTTTCTTCCAATTAAATGAAGTAATAGTCAGTATTTTGTGCAAAAATGGAAATTATAATTACACAATGTATAGCCTTGGAGTGAGACACGTCTGGCTGAATATATGATTTGATGTGATAACTCAGTCTGACCTTTGTTCCATTAAAGCACATTTCTACCGGGCTCCATCATAACCATTTATCCAAGATGACACCACTTCAATATGTTCAAGTGACAGGATATGCCACATATGAGTTGAGCACTTATGTGTGTTCATGTAAGAAAACCAACAACTAGAAAGAAGAAAACATTTGGACTGTATGGACCATATTGGAAGGTACTTGGACTTTTATTTTATGGGAGACAACACAATATATTTCATGTTATGTCTGGTCAACTTCACAAATACCACCAGTTGGTGCGTTCAGTGTTGTGGAAAGTGTGAAATGTTCTACAGTCCGATATTTTTCTTCTTGGAATGGATGTACAGTTGAGGAAAAAATTATTAGACCACCCCTTGTTTTCTTGTTCATTTTAATGCCTGGTACAACTAAAGGTACATTTGTTTGGACAAATATAATTATAACAACAAAAATAGCTCATAAGAGTTTAATTGCAGAGCTGATATCTAGACATTTTCTATGTTTTCTTGATAATAACCAAAATCACTTCAATTCTTATATCAAAATCTATGGCATTGTACTGATAAAAACAGTGCTTTTAGACATTCCATGTTTTCTTTTCTGTCTGTTTTAGTCACAAGATACACACAGGAGTTAGTACTTGATTGCATAACCAGTTATTACTTTCGATGGTCTTTCTTTTAAGCTTAAAGTTTTTGTCTGTTTATCTGTTTTATCAGTTTATCTGTTATTGTTTTTTTTTTCTTTTCTTTTTTTTCTCATGCCTATACTTGCTTGGTCTCCCGGTACCATGTGGTTTAGAGCACATCCAAGCCCCACAGGAGCCAGGGCTTTGAAGGCGCTAAGCGGACTTGGAAGTCAGAGCACGGCTTGGTTCTAAGTTCTGTAAATGAAATTAGTTCCATGATCCTTAAACGAAACTGGTTCTGAGATCCTTAAACAGAACCAAATCCGAGAACCAAAAATGGAACAGTTACAAGAACAGAACCAACTTCACGCTCCCTCTGTTGAAATGTACAAAATACACAATATTCAGAATTGCTGAGAGTCTATGTTTTGCAGGAATGTTCACTGGCCAAATCTTATTCTGAGGACTGGATCGCATTTACTGCAAAACTGTAAAGCACTGGAGGACTTGAGGCAATACCGCTGGTCTACAATTTTTTTTAGAAATTATCTGCTTCCAAGATTAAATGTGCTAAATGTTACGTATTTTAATAAGACTAATTGGAAAACAAATGACAAAAGTGCTGGTTTGCTGATGTTTTCAAGGTATATGATAAAGCGTTATTACACATGTATATTGGTTTATGTACATTTATATTATGATTTATAAATCTTCCACTAGATAGAACCTGTAAAGTGAATGTATTGTCATGTGCATACAGTGTTTTGAAGTAGATCTGGTCGCTCTAAGACACATATTCCTTTTGAATAGAACCCATTCTCTCGTTAATTCTCTAATTTCACATTTTGACCCAAGACTGCATCTTGGAAACTTCAGCCAACCAACATTTTTGACTTGATTTTTCTTTATCAGTGACTCATACGTGGTAAAAATTTCACTACTTTTATTCTGGAAGCATTTTTACTTGTAGTACCAGTGTTATTTATACCTTCAGCAAACACCATAGGAAAGTGCAGAGCATAAGCCAATCAACAAAGTGTCCATCCACTCCATTAGAAACATGCAGTCGCATTAGATCATCATGATGCAACTATGTTGTTGTGCCCGCCTACATAGAACCCTCCTCTATGGCTCCATCTACCATGTCTCTTGGCTGTGTGCCATCTGGACTTCACTCAAAAATCTGCTTTCTCATGTTCCATGGATGTGAATGGTTGGATATTATCATGTGTTTCTCTAGAGGACTCATATTAGCTTAAATGGGCGACAAACAGCCTTTTGTAATTAGGGACTTTGATAAAACATCTAACCCTCTGAATCTTGTTTAAATGTTTGATAATAGTCTGTTTTCACAGTGCCACCAATTAAAAAAAAATAGAAAAATATGGAATTGGCTTTGGTTCTGCAGAGAAATTATCTTTGCCCTCTTGGAGGACAGGCTGTTAGCGTTACAGTCTAATCCACTGCAGTAGTTTACCTCCCAGGCATTTTACTCCAGTATTTGTTTTCACAGTTTTTCATTAGGCTTGTATGCAGGTTGAACTACAATGCTTTAAGTGTTTTGTTTTGTTTTTTACAAGAATATGCTCTACACTCCTACATCTCCTTTTGTCAACTCCAGCTGTAGTGTTAATAATTACATATAACAAGGACCCATGTTGTCACAAAACCTTGGTTCCCTGGGTATTATTTTCACACAATTCTCTTTGTATATTCATTGTTGTAACACAGAAGAAGAACTGCATCATTAACAGTCTTTCCTCCATCCTCTTATCCTTTCTTACTGCAAAATTTTCCCTATTTATTTATTTATGGAACTTGTGAGAGTCAGACTGACACTGAAAATAGGAAACTGATCTGAATATTGTACTGGGTAAAATAAAAGTTTAAATGCAAGTATATGGGTATATGCTATATTTAATAGATAATCACTTATTGATAGGAAGGAGATTAATTAATTTATGCTTGAGGAATGTGTGACTATGAACATGTGATGGATGTAAATAAGTTCCACTTTTTCCCATTCATTTTTTGGGTGACTAATATACAAAATAAAATTATATGTAGGCTATATATGTACAATTATTTATGCATATGTTACTGTTTATACAATAGATTACATATATCTATACACACATATACCCATACATGTGAACATCTACATGTATAGACTGACTTATATATAGGGAAATATTATAAATATATATTTTTGATAATAAAATAGTAGCATAAAGAATGAAAGGTTACATCTTAAATTGTGCCTGTTTGGCTGGAAATCCAATCAATAAAATGCATCACATGCTTATAATAAACTCCTGATGCTAAAAAGTATTCACTGTCTTCAATAAAATGCAAACACTGTCAATAAACATATTAACAGTAATTTACTTGCACCTGCAGGCTAGAGCATGGGTTGGCAACCTTTGGTATCTACACTGCAAAAATCTAAATCTTACCAAGTGTATTTTCTCATTTCTAGTCAAAATATCTCATCACACTTAAAATAAGACATAATCACTTAAAGAGTAACTTTTCAGTGGGCTATAAGAACTTATTTTTAGACAATAGATCTTGAAAATCTTATTTCAAGAAATCTTACCAAGATCATTTTCACTTGTTCCATTGGCAAATTTTTTTTAACCTTGAATTAAGCAAAAAAAAATCTGCCAATGGAATAGGTGAAAATTATCTTGTCTTATCTTAATGGAACAGAGCTGGACAGCCAACAAGCTGGAGGGGATGGGGTCATGTGCATTTAAAGGGCCAGCGCTCAAAACCACCTTTCTGGTGTCATTACACAGAAATAGGGTTGAAGATGGACCTGTGGAGTTGAATTAATGAAGAATTCAGACCCAAGCATCGCATTTACAGTTCATGTAGACCACAGGGAAATGTTGTCAAATGCATAATTCCATTTAAAAGAGCAAAATATCACTCCTTTAAGACCAGTTGCCCCCAGTATGTGAGGCAGACACAGTTCTGTCTGTGTTTCCATGGTAACAGTTACTCCACACTTGTAGCAATGTAGACATTCTACACATCCACCTAACCAGAAGAACATCAGATAAAGGCTCAACAAAAGCAACTGTCAGACAACAGAACACAACTCAAACAACAACAACATAAGTGGCTACACTTATTTATTTATTTAGCAGGGACAGTACACATTAATGAACATTTCTGTAAATGTGCCAGTATTAGCAAAAAAGCTGTTTTTCAACTGTTGTCCCTGAGTAAGTGCCAGCATTCTTAAAATTAGAAATATTTTAAAAATTAAGGCTACACCCACACATTACATAACATTAGTTCACATATACAGTATACACAGTCAGGATGCAATTTGTCAAAAAACAGAGGGCGGATGTTTTTTTTTGTTTTTTTGTTTTCCAGTAAAATTCTAATATAATAATATACACTACAAACAAAAAGTTAAGGATATTTTTAATTGTTGGACTATTTTTTTCAGTTGGGATTCTTGCAGAGTGCTTTTTACTTTTTTGTGTGTGAATTGAATTGAAACACATTTTTTTAATGACCAGACATAGTTTTATTTACAAATGGCAAAAATGACAAAAAAAAAATGTTTAAAAAAGAAAAAAAGAAAAGAAAGAAATACCCGTAACTTTTTGTTTGTAGTGTATAAATAATGTCAACTCCAAACTTTTGTTTATGTTTTAGAGTGAAAAAAGTCAAATTACATTATGAAAATGTTTGCATCTACAATCTATCCTGTCAAACAATGTGAGTAATATGAACAAACTGAAAAAAATGTGTAATTTTTTAACAATATTATGCCTCTGATTATCATTTACACATGTACATTATAACATACAGATCACAGTGGATCTACAAACACACAAATCATTTAATAACAGGTGGAATATTATTAAATTTGCACTTACTTCTGTTAAGACATTTCAGATTGTTCATATTTGTTCAGGTTATTCAGATATTTTTTCAATATTATACTTTGTTTTAGTGTAAATATGTGAAAATATTTACATTTACAAAGAGAAACATTTGGAGTTGTGAGTATTTATAGGTTATTATGACCCACTTGAGATTGAATTGGTCTGACTGTGGAACCTAAACTAAAATGATTGTTAATATCTTAGTGTAATTTTTGCATTCCACAAATTCATCCCAGGGGCCGGAGTGGACCCTTTGGCGGGCCGGATCTGGCCCCCGGGCCACATGTTTGACACCTGTGCTGTACACAGTTAACTTTAAAGTATTAGTACAAACACCTGGAGAGACATTGGCGCATGGGCAGGTGGTCATGCAGCCCAAAACTGAGAAAATTTGATTCCAGTGAAGATGAATATGAACAGTTTACCAGGTTGTAAGCAGCTGTTAGTGAGGTGCAGTAGTGCAGATTATCTGGACACATGAGAGAAAACATGGAACGTGCATCAGGAGACCTGCAGGGTCTAGTGTGTACAATGTTGATTTGATTTCAGCCAGTTTTTAAGTTCAGTCTTGAAGGTATTATATGTGGGGCATTCTGTTATGGAGAGTGGTGCTGTTCCAAGTATTACCGCCCCTAACTGACATGCTGGTGAAGGTTTATTGTGTGAGTGACAACGTTTCTTTTCACAATTTCAAAGTATTAAAAATGCAGATACAGGTGTGTATTATTTGTTTTTAGTAATTCTATAAAAATATGCAGGATTGTTCCATTTCATAATTTTTGACATAGTATTAAAATATTTAGGAATACAGCATGCAAATGCTTGTATTTGTTTTTTTCTACTTTTGATTTTCTTAATTAAAGTAAAATAATAGTTTCATATTAACACTTTTTAAGTATTGTAAATGTTAAAACAAAGATATATAAATAAATAAAATAAATGAAGAGCACAATGTTACAAACGTATGATACAAAATATGTGTATGTATGAAAAATAGCTATGTAAATAAATGTTGCTAAATTACAGTAGCCCTCCGGCAACTTCATTAGGTAAAAGTAGCCCACAGAAGAGAAAAGGTTGGTGACCCCTGATCTAAACCAAGCTAACAGTCTGAGACCAGCGTATGTCATAAAGTTAACCAATGTGCCAAACTTTGCAGAACTAAGCTAACACTAAATAGTACAAGTATCATTTGTCTACTGCTAAAACTCACTGAACAAACCAAAGAGCAAAAATAAAGGTCTCATTATGAAATGATGATGGTATATTTGCTCTTCCCTATTTGCTGATCCATTGTTTTGAGTTATATTGAAATGATTCCTACTGGAAACAAGTGGCCCAGGGTTTAACAGGTTTTAAGGTTGAGAGAAAAAAGGCCAAATATTTAAAATGTGTCATTCAGTTCCATATGTTTTTTGACAAAGCCACAGGGAGTCACTGGAAACCGACTAAAGAGTCAAAAGTGGCCCCGCCCACTCCTGATCCAGAGGTTGAAATAAACACCCTTTATGCGTTTTAGGATCCGCTGGGCCGGTACGGAGACAGCGACTCAGTGGTGTGGATACATGAGCGGAGCGGTGCAGGCCGGTCAGCGAGCAGCTCTGGAAGTCCTGGCTGAACTTTGCCCTTTGACCCTTACTGAGGAGGAGCAGGAGGCAGTGCTGCAGAGCCAATGCAACGAGGACCCTCCACTGCAGACCCAGCCATCCAGACCCGCACACCTGTACGCGAGGAAGTCCGTCATCATCGCAGCACTGATGGTCACGGGTGCTCTCGCCTTGGCTCAGCGTCACGACGCTTTGCAAAAAGTCAAATTGTACGTGACAAATATGTTCGTGGCAGCAAAGTCTACTATATTTTGAATGTAACAGCTGCACAGTGTACTTTGTGATAATGAAGGGAGACAGAGACAATCCCAATGCATCAGGGGTGTCAAACTCATGTTAGTTCAGGGGCCACATTCAGCTAAATTTGATCTGAAGTAGGCCGAACCAGTAACATAATAACATAATAATCTATAAATATTCTCAACTCCAAACTTTTCTCTATGTTTTAGAGCGAAAAAAGTAAATTTACATTATGAAAAGGTTTACATCTCCAAACTATCCTTTCAAAAGATGTGAATAACATGAACAAACTGAAAATATAAGCGTAATTTTATCAATATTCTGCCTCAGTTTATCATTTACACATGTACATTATAACTTACAGATCACAGTGGATCTACAAAGACATGAAACATTTAGTAACAGGCAGAATCTTGTTAAAATTGTACTTACTTCTCTGAAGACATTTCAGGTTGTTCGTATTTGTTCAGGTTATTCACATTTTTTGCAAAATTATACTTTGTTTTAGTGTAAATACATAAAAAATATTTACATTTACAAAGAGAAAAAAATGGAGTTGTCATTATTTCTTTGTTATTATGATAATATCTTACTGAATCCTGCCCACTTGAAATTGAATTGGTCTGAATGTGGAACCTGAACTCAAAGGACTGTTAATATCTTAGTGTAATTTTTGCATTTCACAAATTCATCCCAGGGGCCGGACTGGACCCTTTGGTGGGCTGGATTTGGCCCCCAGGCCACATGTTTGACACCTACGCAATACATAAAAGCCATGACAAGCTCCGAAGCTGAAACTGAAGCACTGTGGTACTGTTTATCTTTCAAATGTTCATTGTGGTCGGTTTCAGATGCTGCAGCTCTTTCATAATTCATAGTTTGAGTTATTGTTTGTTCAGTATTAATTGTCAGCCTTGTAAATCCAAGCTGAACTGACTGTACATATCCTGACCAAGGAAAATAAAAACCTGACCTTCTGCAGTAATCTACACCTGGCTTTTCTGCCTCCGTCTATAATAATATACATTATATAGACTAAATGTTGTTTAAAATGAATGCTGTAGCAAACTATTACATGATCAAAAATAAATTAATTTTAGCAAAAAAAAAAAAAAAAAAAGAAGTCTCTGTTTTGAATTTCTGGGGTCACCAGAAATTTGTTTTGTTAAAAAGGGATCACGAGCCAAAAAAGGCTGGGAACCACTGGTCTAACAGTTCCAGTTCTGATGTGACATCCCTAAAAGCAGTTTTCCACAGTATTTTTGTTCATGCTTTTCTTGCTGTTAGCTGTACTTTTAATGCTACAGTTGAAACAAAAGGTTCCAAAGTGGTTTATTCAACTTCTTGCATTATTCCTTCTTATGAATAATAAATTGATATCATTTGATAAAATCTAAATGTAGTTCCTTGATTTAAATGCTTTGTTTCAATGGTAACTATCTCCATTTTAACAGTGTTTTCTCTGCACAAAACCAGACTCTGCTGTACATCTGCAGTTCGCGCCATCTGCAAAAAGCCTCCTGGATGTTTCAAACACATCGTGCTCTAAGTCACTGAACAAAGGGCAACTAAAATTAATCCTCCATAACACCAAGGTCATAAAAGTGCACACGTACTGCAAACCAGGGTTACCTTCACACTGTACATACAGTATGTGCACATCAGGGATCTTTGCATTCTCTGGAAATGTAATTTTATAGAAAATGGTTTTGCAGACAGGAACCACAGAGCTTATACAGAACCCTGTGGAATTTAATTTCTAAATTTTGGTTTCTTACAAACCTTCCCTTTCCATTGTTCCTTATTGTTCTTTAATACGTTTTCTTTGTATTTTTTATTATACTGCAAGTTACTTCTAAAACGGCAAATAAATCATGAAGATCTTTTTGTTCAGAGAGTCGTCTAGCAACTGAACATCAGGATAAAAAGAAAATGAATTCCTTCACATTGCATGGGGTCATGCTGAATCAGATTTGCTATGCATCATGAGATTAATCAAAAAATTATATTGATTTAGATGACAGGTGTGTGAGGAGTCAGGTGAGGTTCACTCCAAGCAACATCCTTCATTTATTCATAATGTATTAATTAAGGTTCCTGGTATAGATTTACAGTATTATGAAATAACATGGGGATGAAATCTTGGATTAATTTCCTGTCTTATACGTCTCCACATTTAAGTCCACATCTATCTCAATAGATATAGATGATCTTTTTGAAAATTATAGTGAAACTTTAGGAACCAACTTGATTGTATCAGTTGACAATGACTACATTTACATGTGCATTGATATTCTAGTTTTTCCCTAATTCCACAAGAGACACTATTACTAATAAGCTGTTTGCATGATCATTGAAAATTAATATTCCTCTAATATTCCTGTTCACATGCAACTGTATAATCCACAATAAAAAAAAGAGTTTGTTAAAGTTTCAGCCTCCTTCCTTTGTTTCATCAAACACTATCTTGAAAAGGAGTTAAGAAAAATCTGCCTTAACATGCAAGATTTCAAAAAATATTCCAATGCACACTGTAGGATTTGTATAAAAATAAAATGCCTTCATTTCTTCACATGTGGCACTAATAGTAAGACTTAACTTTAGAAGTGTGAGATTTTTTTTACTTCTCCCTCTCTCTCTCTCTCTCTTTCTCCCCCATCACACCTTCCTCCTTCAATTCATTTAAGTGATTGTGTGAAGGTGTGTAACTCACTGGTGAAAAAAGCCCTGATGAAAACCAGAAGTTGTAACGCATTGGCTGTATTTGAAATGATTGCCATGAAGAAATCAAGGCATTTTGTTTTTAGACAAATCCTACAGACTGCCTTGGAATATTTTTTTTTAAATCTTGCATGTTAATGCAGATTTTTCTTGACTCCAAATAGTAAGACACACCACAAGTTTCCAAAGAGCACCTGTGGATAATCACTAAGACCCAGGGGCACTTCCACTTTGTTGGTTTAGACCAGGGGTCACCTACCCTGGTCCTCTAGGGCTACTATCCTGCATGTTTTAGAGTATCCCTCTTCCAACACACCTGATTCAAATGATAGGTCTATCATCAGGCTCCGCAGAAGCCTGATAATGACCGTCAGGTGTGCTGGGAGAGGGATATATCTAAAACATGTAGGATAGAAGCCCTCGAGGACCAGGGTTGGTGACCCCTGGTTTAGACTATCTTGAAAATGTTTGGATTTTAATATAGAACTTACCAACATCCAGGAACCTTTCAATTTCAAATATCATAATGTTTAACGGTTAGGTTTGTTTTAACGTCTGACCAGAAATGTGGACATTTCTTTGGACTCAACATCTCCACCATAAAGGGTCTGTATTTCCGCTCCACCTAAGTGTAAACAGAGGTTGTGTGTTCCAACCTGCAGTAAAACAAAAACCTAATGTGCTGTGCACTAATACCCCTCGACTAAATATAGTGTAAGATTCTGTTGAAAGTTACTGCCCTATAATTTAGAATAGACTGTCTTTGTGTAAAACTTATTACATACATATTTAGATTTGAAAGTGCTCAGATATTATAGCTGCACAAGGCCATTTGACCTTGAAAAAATAGGTCATGGTCACCTATTTTCAACAGACTTCTGCTTCAGGACACGATGCATCCACAGTATAAATTTGGTGCAGATATGTCAATGCATTTTTCAGATAATATGATTATGATAATGGACAGATGACAAAACAATTCCAATACCCCTCGGCCAATGGGTAAAAATTAGATTATGTTCCAAATGCAACAAATGCAATGTCTACATGCCCAAAGAATCCTTATAAAAATGGGATAATATCAACACATACCATATGTCTGGACTGAGGAATGCCCCACACAGAAAATCTAACTGGAATATGTAGTTTATTTTCAAATTTATCTATGTCAAATTAAATCAAATCAAATTTTATTTCTATAGCGCCAAATCATAACAAAAGTTATCTCATGACACTTTACATATCGAGTTGGTCGAAACCAGACTCTAATCCAATTTACACAAACCCAACAGAATCCTCCAGGAGCAAACACTTGTGGCTGGTAACAGGGCACATGTGTAATTTATGTCAAATTCAGAATAATTTTGGAATGTTAGTGTAACTGTGGACATAATCAATGAGAAATGATTTAAATAAAGAAGAAACTAATTAGAAGCACTCGGAGAGCGCAGACCTCCGCCAAGGCCGATCAGTGGGCCCCCCCACCCCCGATCACCACCAAAATTTAATCATCTGTTCCTTGTGCCAGTATCAACATTTTCTGAAATTTTCATCCAAATCCGTCCATAACCTTTTGAGTTATCTTGCACACAAACAGACAAACCAATGCCGACAAAAACATAACCTCCTTGGTGGAGGTAATAAACTAATGTAACATTACAGATGGAAACCAGTTTTATGTTTTCTTGTATAGGGTTTAATACACACAGGACGGTAATGCACCTTAACACTGGATTCCATAAAACCAAGTTCTGATTTGTTAAGTGACACAACATGGTGTAATTGATTCATTTTAAGGCAATGAAAACAATTATTCCTCATTTCAGCTTGTTAAATACTAGTAGTGTTATATTCAGTTTCTACAATTAGACCATCTGCATTTTACACAATGAAACCTTTAACTTGTGTTCACCCGTTGACATTTAGATCAGTTTACAGTGGCAGGATAGAGCTCTTTTACTGTATGCCTTGCATTTTTTCCCCAGTGAACCATAAAACCTGCTTGAGAGGCTTGGCTTGGAGCCACATGCGAGCTCACACAGCCACAAAACCACCACAAGATATTTGAATGGGCGTAAGATGGATGAACCTCTCTCACAATGATAACGTCCCAGAGAAAGTGATTTAATCGCTATCACTTGATTGCACAGTTGATTGAAAGGATTTTTGTCAGTCCCCATGTCTCACTTAGAGAGTATCTCAAATGGCCACTGATCACTGGACGGTCGTCTGTGACTCCATTGGCGCCACGGCTTACTATTTGTCTTTGTTATCACTAGCTTGCACTGAATCAACTGCCTGTTCTCCCTGGTTTCATTTAAGCCGAGCCAACGAGCTGATATCGGTGTGTGGTGTTTTGTTTTTTTTGGGTTTTTTTTGCACCCTTTGGTTACAGATTTGGTAACTGTGGACATTACATGATGAGGGATCTGAATATACAGTTGCGGTAAAAAATTAGACCATCAAAAGTCATCAAAAACAAAGGTCATGCAATCAAGTACTAACTCCTGTGTGTATCGTGTGTTGGGATTCTACTTACAAATCTGACTCCAATTCTCCATCCCCCGTGTTCATTACATTGGTTATTACCTTGATCATAAAACAGACCTGAAATAGGATTTAAGAATAACATTGAATCAATCATTTAATGAACATCAATCAAACTTACACAGATCTGTGGTCAAGGTTACAGAGCATCAGTTTTCCAGGCCCACAGACATAAAGTCTCCAAACATAGAACCCATCTCTCTAACTCCCTGTCCTCCAGAGCCCACAGAAACCTGTTTCCTCATCCTTTACAGCACAGGTGTCAAACATGCGGCCCGGGGGCCAAATCCGGCCCGCCAAAGGGTCCAGTCCGGCCCCCGGGATGAATTTGTGAAATGCAACAATTACACAAAAGATATTAATCATTTTAGTTCAGGTTCCCACTTTAATCTCAAGTGGTCCAGATCCGTAAAATACTATCAGAATAACCTATAAATACTCACAACTCCAAATTTTTCTCTTTGTAAATGTAAAAAATATCATGTCATTTTACTGTATTTACACTAAAGCAAACTTTCATTTCACAAAAACATGAATAACCTCAACAAATATAAATATTTTGAAATGTCTGAAGTGCAAGTTTTCCAATATTCTGCCTTTTATTGAATGTTTTGTGTATTTGTTGATCCACTGTGATCTGTAAGTTGTAATTTACATGTGTAAATGATAAACTGAGGAATAATATCATTAAAATTGCACTTTATTTTCTTAAGAAATTTCAGTTTGTTCATGATATTCACATTATTTTAAAGGATAGGTGATAGATGTAAACATTTTGATCGCATAATTTTACTTTTTTTGCTCTAAAACATAGAGAAAATTTTGGAGTTGACATCATTTATATATTATTATGTTATTATTATATTGGTCCGGCCCACTTCAGATCAAATTTGGCTTAATGTGGCCCCTGAACTAAAATGAGTTTGAAACCCCTGCTTTATAGTCATACATGGGTTGTCGTCTCTTTCTGGCCTCAACCAATAACATTGCACCTCCCCCACCTTACAGCTGTCACCCCCTGTCCTTACCCCGCAGACCTCTTAAACTCTTCTCCTTATGTATAATAAAACAATAAACATTCCACACTCCTAAAAACTAAACTAACCCGTCTGTGTTCCTTCGTCTGTGTTTTCCATTGAACCTTTTAAAGCTTGTGATCGTCTAACACAACTTAGAGCAAATCAGCAAAATACAGAAATCACAACTATTACAGAACTGCTGTATTACATTCAAATTACAAAACAAAGTTATCATGATTATAACATATTGTATTCTAATTATATAATGCTTAGGTTTTTATATGTTCTTCAATTGTATAATTCTAACACAAGTGACTACAACAGACAAAAGAAAACATGGAATGTCTAAAAGCACTGTTTTTGGCAGTACAATGCCACAGATATTGATGTAAGAACTGAAGTGATTTTGGTTATTATCAAGAAAACCATGGAAAATTGCTAGATTTCAGCTCTGAAATTAAACTATTATCAGCTATTTTTGTTGTTATCATTATATTTGTCCAAACAAATGTACCTTTAGTTGTACCAGGCATTAGCATGAACAAGAAACAGAAGAAAACACGGGATGGCCTAATCATTTTTTCTGCAACTGTATGAGTCTGAAAGCATTTTATATAACTTAGAAAACATATACACTCTGTTTTTGTTCTGATCCCATTAGCAGGAGGTTAAAGCTGATGGATGCAGTTTTTTTAAGGAGTCAACTGTGCCGTTTTCTCACAGAATATCTCATACTCAGCCATGGGCATGCATGCAGTAATGTGCCATCTGGAAGATCGGTCGTTTGCAGTGTCAGTATCTTTCTGTGATTGTTTTCTAGTCTTGGATTGAAGGACATCTGAGTGTATATGACAACAGCATTTGAAGGTAAAGTCTTTTATATTATGTGAGTGAGAGAACAACATCATTAGCTATACAGCTATATGCACAAATGGCTGTGCTCTGCAAGGCTGCAGTCAGAATCTAACTCTCAGGAGCTAAAAGGTGCAATAGCACTGGAATAAAAGGGCTGATATGTAATACAGTTATCGACCAAAATCTCCAACTCTCTGCAATATGAGCTCAGATCAGCGACAGCCATAAGGAATAGATGGGCAGCTGTGAGGATCCATTATGCCAGTGGTTCCCAACCTTTTTTGGCCCTTGACCCCATTTTAACATCACAAATTTCTGGTGACCCCAGACATTCAAAACAGAGACTTTTTTTTTTTGCTGAAATGAATTTGTTTTTAATCCAGTAACAGTTTGCTGAAATAAATTAATAAATGTTAATTTTAGATGACATTTAGTGCTATATAATGTATATTATTATGGACGGAGGCAGAAAAGCCAGGTGTAGATTACTGCACAAAGGGAGAATTTTGTTTTCCTTGGTCAGGATATGTACAGTCAGTCCAGCTTGGATTTACAAGGCTGACAATTAATACTGAACAAACAATAACTCAAACTATGAATTATGAAAGAGCTGCAGCATCTGAAACTGACCACAATGAACATTTGAAAGATAAACAGTACCACAGTGCTTCAGTTTCAGTTTCACAGTTTGTCATATGATTTATGTATTGGGATTGTCTCTCTCAACTCTCCATATATTTTTATTAGTAATTTTTTTTTTTTTTTTATCAATTACTAGAAATTTCAGGCAACCCCATTTGAATTCCAGGCGACCCCATGTGGGGTCCCAACCCCGAGGTTGAAAAACACTGATATAATCCTACTATATAATGCACGTTCTCTGTACGTCCACCTGGCGTCCCTCCCATCAATGTCCATCCTATCGATGTTGCAGCACAGGAGGGTGTTTGTACAGGTTTTCCTCAGCCTTCACACGCCCGATCACTGCCAAACTCACTAAATGAATAGAAACATTACCTGACTATCTACTAGGCACAATTTTATGCCCATATTCAAATGTTGTGAGGTATGCTGGGTGATTTTAACAGGGTCCCAGCTCACCACAGACCAGGTCCCTGCTCACCCCGGACCAAGTCCGACCTCACCACAGACCTTCACAGGCCCGATCGTCGCCAAACTCGCCAAATGAATACGAACATTACCTGACTATCTACAAGGCACAATTTTATGTCCGTATTCAAATGTTGTGAGGTATGCTCGGCGCTTTTAGCCTCTCATGCTATCATACAATGGCACCGCAGGTACAATGCTGCTAGTGCACATATGCACCTTTTTGGTGTCTGCTTCTCAGTTTCTCTTGGAGATGTCTTAGCGGGGCCAGTTGGGTGAAGAAATCTTTCCATTCTCTGTTTGGTCCAGTTTTCAGACTGCGACTGTGTCCGGGCAGGTTGAAGTGCAGTAACACATGCGGTCACATGATCAGCTCAATCAAGATATACCCTCTCAGATATTATATCCTGCATTTTATTTGAATTTGATTTTTATTAGGAAAAGTGTGTGGTGTTTTAATTATAATGAAATATATATTGAATCATTAAAAAATTGTATTAGTAACTTTTTTGTTTTTTTTAATGAATTACTAGAAATTTCAAGTGACCCCATTTGAATTCCAGGCGACCCCACATGGGTTAAAAACACTTTGTGATACACTGAATATGCTGGTCCTCAAATACATGCTGCATGCAGAGCCTCAAGTATGAAAGTATCAGCAAATTGCACTCCAAGTATGAAAAAGTAAAAAGCATTCATTGTGCCATAAAAAGGTCTTGGTCTGAGTTTTACTATTATATATGTGCTGCATTTATGTGTATGCCACATTTTACTACTGTACATGTTTAAGATTAGGTCATTTTCAATATGTTATAAACTTGGTAGTTTAATCTACAGCTATGCAATCATCTTGTATCAGATCAGCATTACAGTTTTGGGACTTTTCATGAGCTCATAAAAACAGGCCCATTTCCAATTTTGCAGCAGTGAATTTTTGCAGTGAATCCAAATCTCACCTTAACCTTTAAAAATGCAATTTCAATATTATACTCTATTCTTTAACACTAGGAAGACACTTACCATCACCTTTTTTTGTCATCTGGGGTCTTGTGTTCTTCTACCTGGCATAGATACAAGCAGGATAAGTGACGATGGCATGGTGGTGTAGAGGTTAGCGTAAATAAAAAAAACAAAAACAAAAACAATGCTCCTGATGTGCTAATGCTAGGTGCAGTGTCTATTAGGATGGGTAAAACACTGAGGACTGCTGAATGACTGAATTGTCCTATTAGGTTTAGATAAGATAAGATAAGATAAGATAAGACTTTATTGATCCCACCATGGGAAAACTTCACACTTGACAGCAGCAACATACAACACAGAAGCAGAGCCGCCGGGATGACGTAGGCAAGCTAGGCAGCTACCTAGGGCCCCCTCGCTGAAGAGGGCCTCCGATGGCCTCCGATGGCCTCCGATGGCCTCCGATGGCCGCATGGTCATTTATCTGTACAACTTATTAAAAACCAGGGCCTTCCTAAACTAAATGACGAATGACACAGAATAACGAATGACCACGTAAGATTTGGCAATGACCATGTAAGATTTAGTGTAACAACTGCTCCTTTGTCATTCAGAATAGTTTAAATGGAATGACAGCTATAATGGGAACGACAGAAGAAGGTCCAAGGAGCCGCGCGAGCCCATCTAACTTGATTTTCAAAATAAAAGCGTTTCCGTATCAACTTTACGGGACTAAAGCGTCCACTGTCGTCTTCCTGACATATTAGAGCCAAGGCATCACGTATGTGACATGACATTTCCTTACGCACTGTTGTCGATCAAGTTGACAAATATCATGACACTTATACTCAGTGGAATGACACTGTAATTCATAAGAATGACAGTGTTTTCTCCTTGTTATAATCAAATAGCTCCCTCTCTAAAGCAAATGACACCAATATCCCATGGAATGACACTGTCATTCTGGAGAATGACAATGTATTATCCATTACTATGACCACCTTCTCCCTTAACAAATGGAATTGGCTCTAATATGTCAGGAAGATGACAGTGGATGCTTTAGTCCTGTAAAGTTGATACGGAAACGCTTTTATTTTGAAAATCAAGTTAGATGGGCTCGCGCGGCTCCTTGGACCTTCACTTACAGCTGAGGCCAGGGCTACACCGACAGCTAACTTCAGGGGATAAATGCTCTTACTTCCATATTCCGTTCACTATATTTACTAGAGGCCAGCCAGCCAGCCAGTAAACCGACACGTCGTTTTCTGTTATTCGAAGTCATCTGTCGTTCCCATTATAGCTGTCATTCCATTTAAACCAGGGGTGTCAAACTCATTTTCTTCCAGGGGCCACATTCAGCCCAATTTAATCTGCAGTGGGCCAGACCAGTACAATAATAACATGATAGCCAATAAATAATGGCAACTCCAAATTGTTTTAGTGCAAAAAATGACATTCACTTACGCCAATATTGACGTTTACAAACTATCCAAACAAAAAGGATGTGAATAACTTGAAAAAAATGAAATTTGTCAAGAAATATAAGTACAATTTTATCAATATTATGCCTTGACTTATCATTTATACATGTGCAATACAGATCAGATTTACAAAAGCATAAAACATTTAGTAACAGGCAGAATATTGTTAAAATTGCACTTAATTTTCTTTAGACAGGTCAGGTTGTCCATATTTGTTCAGGTTATTCACATTTTATTGTTAAAGGATAGTTTGTTAATGTAAACATTTTCATAATTTGTTTTTGCACTGAATTAAAGAGAAAAAAATTGGTGTTGTCATTATTTATAGATTATTATGATACTATTTTTGAGTTTGATGCCCTAACTTGCACTTTGCAAATTCACCCCACGGGGTGGATTGGAACCTTTGGCGGGCCAGTTTTGGCCCCTGGGCCGCATGTTTGACACCTGTGATTTAAACTACAGGGTGGGGAAGCAAAATTTACAATATTTTGAGGCAGGGATTGAAAGACAGTGTATGACCAGTTAGTTTACTGAAAGTCATGAGAATTTATTTGCCACAAGAAAATTGACATAATAGAAAATGTTTTTATTCTATGTGTCCTCCTTCTTTCTCAATAACTGCCTTCACACGCTTCCTGAAACTTGCGCAAGTGTTCCTCAAACATTTGGGTGACAACTTCTCCCATTCTTCTTTAATAGTATCTTTAAGAAAGTCGACATTGCTGTGTGATGTTCTATTGGTAGCATGTTCTAAAACGCCCCAAATAGCAGAATCCAGAGGGTTTAGATCTGGGCAAGAAGGCGGTCATAAACATGATTCCCAAAAATTGCTAAAGTTGGATTTGTTGCTGTTGTCAACAAGTGTTTTGGTGTTCTTGTGTAAGATTTTAACTTCAAATCATATTTTACTGCATTTCTAAAGGTCTTGTTGTCTACCTCAAGTTCAATTGCCATTTTTCTCATGGATTTGCTTGGATCCTTTAGGATTTTGGATTTGAGAGCTTTAATAAAAGCTTTGATACATTTTTTGTTGCTTCCTCCACTTCCACACTTTCTCATAATAGTTTTGCTCATAGTCATTCTCTTCTTTACATTATAAACAGTCTTTATGGACACTCCAACTATTTTTGAAATCTCCTTTGGTGTGACGAGTGCATTCAGCAAATCACACACTCTTTGACATTTGCTTTCCTGATTACTCATATGGGCAAAAGTTTCTGAAAAGGTATGGATAATAGTGTTAGGTATGATTATGACATCAATATATGTTTGGTTTCAAAACAACTGACGTAGTGCTTGCTGAGAAAAAACAACTAAATGTTCATTGTAAATTTTGCTTCCCCACCCTGTATTAAATTTAAACTATTTATTTATAACATTTAAACTATATGAATGAACAAGGAGCAGTTGTTACGCTAAATCTTACGTGGTCATTGCCAAATCTTACGTGGTCATTCGTTATTCCATGTCAGTCGTCATTTAGTTTAGGAAGGCCCTAAAAACCATCCATTGTAAACAAACCACCACAGTGAGGCAGCGCTAACCCTCTCCTGTACTGTTTTGTGACTGGGGCCCCCCAAACTAGAGGGATTCCCCCTATGCAAGGACAAAGGCTATGAGGGTCATGTAGAAGTGACCTCTGCCCTCGCGCACCCCCCATCACACCCCCCACTCTCTGTCAGTGGAGGAACAAACGGTCTGTCCACACTGAGCACGGCGGCGGCCATTTTAAAAGAACATCAATGATGAAGCTCCTACCCTTCAGGGTTTGCAAAAAGACAAAAATAGAAAGAAGAGGAAAAACGCCAACGACACAGCGGTAAGTATTAAGTAAAGCATTGTTTTCTCCAATTAGACTACAACTGTGTGATATGTTTGAAAGTGTGCGAACTAAAGCCCTCACATCAGTGACCAAACACACAGATAGATGTTAGCATGAGAGGGGGAGGATTCAGTTCAAGAACTAATCATATACACACAACACAACTGTGTTCTGTTGGAAGAATTTAAATATAGAATAAACACAACTTCTCCATCGCCCTTTTTTACTGTTGTACAGTGTTCCAAAACTTCTTTTGAGTTAAATAATTTGGATGTGGAGGACCGAAGTACAACAGCATTAAAAGAATTTAGTCCTGAAAAGCCAAAGCCAAGCCTACTGAAGTGTTTTCACTTACTCTGGACGGTTGTCTGCTCCTGCTGCCGTCACCCACACAACTTTATTCCAAACAAAATCGTCTGGTCCTATGAATCCCATCCAGTTTGGACAAATAATCCATCCAGTTCAATGCACATTTTCGGTTAGCTAGCAATTTCCGTTTGTGATCTGTCCATCCCATTAGGAGAAAAATGTCCCTTTTCCATTGCGTTTGTCCGTCTCATCCATACGTCTGTTCCTTGTGTGTCAGCTGGTTTAGGCACAGAAGAGGACTAGAGTAGGACTGCAGCAAAAGTTTGTATTTTCAAGCCAACATTAGTTCAGTCCCTCACATCAGCTCTGTGCCCTCACTGCGGAACTGAGTTCTGTTCACGTTTAAGGAGGCACACGTAAACAATACGTGAGGCGTTCAGGAACAATTAGAATAGTTAGGAAATTACAACACTTTTCAAAATCGTCAAATATTCAGAATATTCCAGTACAATATTTAAAAAAAATGAATGGTGGTGTTTGTGAACCATGTCTGTGAACCGTGTAATCCCAATTCTACATTTTAAACTGTGTAATCATCTATAAATTCCCACACTTGCCCATCAACACATCACAACACTTTGCACCATGTGCTCAGGTAGTTTTGCCGATGAGGTATGACGTTACATTTTGGTGCATTTTGGAAAGTGAAGTTCTTCTCCTGCAAAGTTACTATCAAATCCTCTGCATTTTAATCATATACTTCTAGAATAAGGACAAAAGTAAGCCAATTCACAAAATGCCTTTTTTTTTTTTGTGCTTTTTTAGGTCCTTTGCTTGAATTTCTGTCAGTGCCAATTGATAGTGACAATGCCACCTCCTCACAAGCTGAAAGTATTTATCAGGCTACATAGAATTAGTTACATCACAGTCTAGGAAAAAAAATCTTATTATTATTAAATCTATCATAATCAGTACTAATTGCATATTATTATATAATAAATAGGCCTAATAGTAATAATAATTATTTTTCTTCTTCGGTGATTTGACCACCACATCTTCGTATATTAGGGGCCTCACTTTACTTTCTTTCCTAGGGCCCCCAGATATCTTGAAATGGCCCTGCACACAAGTGCACAGAAAAAGACAGGTAGAAAAAAAACACAAGTGAGACTTGAAATATAAAAGATAATGAGCAATTTTAATAAAGCAAGTTAACCATTAATGTTTTAAACCAAAACAAATATGAATGAAAGTTCCAGAAGTCCAAATGAAGCCAGTGTGAAGTAAAGTGTGCACCAAAGGACACAAGTTATTGGGTTTTATTTGTTTTATTGTATGCTTTTATTTTTCAACGTTTTGCAGTTTTATTTCCCTGTACTCTGACACTAATACTCCAATCATTATCTGATTTCTGGAGTTATAAGATTATTCAAGTGATCAAGCAACCAGCAAAATCTGGTTTATAATATAATATAATATAATAATATATAATATAATATAATAAATCTGGTTTATCTGGATAATAGCAGTAACTGATTATAAGAAATCAAATTAACACATCTGGATTTCACCCCTTTGTGCATGTATACAGGTTAAGCTGATTTATTTTGTTCTGGTACATTCAGTGGTGTAGTGGTCCCTGGAGAAGTGGGTATGCTCTCAATTTTTGCCAACCCCCCCCCCTTTTTTTTTTTTTTTTTTTAACGTAGTCCAGAATAACAATGTTTTATAAGCAGTGAAATATAAGACTACTGTATTTAGTTTACCCAAACAGCCATCAGTAGTATTTGCTCACTATTATAAAATTATTATGACTTGATCAGGAGCAGTTTGTAGGTTTTACTGGTCACACAAGCAGCTGCATGAATGTAAATGTATTCAACATGAGGCAAACACAGGATAACATTAGCTTTTTATAACGTTAGCCTTTCATAACGATTGGCAACAAATTCTCTTCTCCTCTAAATGTGCAGTCATACCAGTAGTTTAAAACAGTGACTCATTCTGAAACCACCTTAAAACTTACCTCAGAATTATGTATTCCATGAAAGTAGGTTCTCTTGATATGTGTCACTCACTTAAACAACGTTTTTTCTGCCTTTCTTGTTCACATTTTCAATAATTGCGCATCTTTCAACAAGACGTACAGTGACCTGTCAATCAACTGGGGTGGCACGGGCACCTGAGGTGTCCAGTCAGGTTCCAGAGGTAGCCAGCACTAAGCAGAGCCCTGGCTCTGGCGCTAAGTTAGCAATATTTTCCTCTGCATGACCCGCCCTACTCTGCCTCTGATTGGCTCATCAGTCCTCATGCCTAAAGTTAACAAATCTAATCAGTGAAGGTACCAAGTACTAGCCAATTAGAGGCAGAGTAGGGTGGGTCATGGCTTCACCATCCTAGGGAAAAATATGGACAATTTAGCTCAGATAGTACTGAATGGTGCTCATCAGGGGGATTTAGAAGTGGGTATATGCAATGCTGACTGAAAAATAAGGAGGTATATGGCGTATACCGCCGTATACCCTGGACTACACCACTGGGTACATCTATAATTTCATGACACTCTGGACACAATTTGGATGAAAACATAGAAAGCACTGAATTGGGATTAGAACAAGTATATTTTTACGCTATGCAAAAATACTGAAAGTACAGACTGTAATTACAGAGTCTGCTTCCTGCTGTGTGTGATGCTTTTTATACATTTGACAAAAACACTAACATGAAAGCTCAATTGTTATGCAAGTGGCTGGCTTAATTTATTTGTACTTTTCATATAAGCATGAAATCATGTCTTTCACAGTTAGGATATATTTATTTTCACAGGTGGTGGTTTAAAATGAGAACCTTAAGATTTCTACAATTTCCGTGTCAATACATAAGCAAAAACAGTTACAAATCATAGAAAAAAGAAGTGATCTAGCCAAACATGGATGGAACACAATAATAGGTTTGATTCTACCATCATTATGTACTCTGAAAGAAATCCAATCCTGCACTGAAACCTCTAAAACAGTTTTTTTTTTTTTTTTTTTTCGATAATTGCATTTCCAATCTACATGTAAATGCATCAGATCCAATTATTACAATGGTCTGATTACATCCAGTTATCGGATTTTTATGGTCATGTAAACAGGTTCAGTAACGATTTGCACCTGATTGAGTGATTTTGTTTGGCAGAACACGAGTCCAATCAGCCGATTTGGAGAAAGAAGCGGTGAAGCAGACGAGCAGAACAGATGAACATAAGACACCCACCAATGTGAAATGCACTTGTACTGGCTGAAGGTGAGCTGTCCAGAGTATGAAGGCTGAGGGCTGAGCAGAGGATAGGATGGGAAAATGGGTGTTGCAGTCATTCTGATGCTGCCGGCAAGGAAAGTGAGCAGCCGAAGAGTTGACAGGTCAGCAGCGTTGTCTATGTATAGAATGACAAAGACAGGATAAACATGAAGTGGTTGGAGGCAACATTAAAGACAAGAACTTCAATACAATGACACTTATAAGTGTCAGCACAGTATATATGCTGCGTTTCAGCTACATGGAACCGACTTGACTCGACTCGGGTACCAGGTACTATTCCTGGAGACCATTTCTGTTACAGGATACTACTGACTTTACAGTACCTGGACGTCATAGCGATGTGGCACGTTACTTCCGTGTTGTCTGCTCAGAGTTGCTGATAAACTAGCTCGTTGTGTGTTGTCTCATCAAGCTCATGCTGAATTTTTACATCTGAATCTCCTCGACCGACTATGGTGTAGTTTTGCGGGCTGTCATCATGTGGATTAACCTACCACTATATTTACTGTCAAGTTCCGCATCTGTTTTTTTGTAAAATGAACTACAAAAAGACCTGAAACTTAAGGATCTGGTTTCATTGGACACTTTTAAGACGAGGCTGTACGACTTAGAGAGGGAGACATCTGGTTCCAGATGTTTTGCCTGACGCACTTTGTCTTCATCTCATGGGCACTTTTTGCAAAGTTGATTTGGAAGGTTTGACTTGACTATGTGTTTTTATGTATTGAAAACTTGTTTTCGTTTTACGTATGAAAGTTTGTGTCTCTAACTATTTAATGTACTGCTGCTCATCTTGGCCAGGACGCTCTTGGAAAAGACATTTTTAATCTCAATGAGGTTTTCCTGGTTAAATTAAAAAAAAAAAAAAACGGTAGGTCACAGAGACAACTCTCTGACCAATCAGTGGTCTGCAGTGTTTACACATCAAGTTTTAGTATCTGTTCTCCAGTCTTGGAACCTCGGTGGAGGTGATACCAAAAAACTAGTTGCAGGTACCAGATTCCAGGTCCTTTTTCGTAATGGAAACACAAAAAGGACGAATCGAGTCGAGTCGAGCTGGGACCACGTAGTGGAAACGTGGCATTATACTGACTGTAATTAACCATCTAAGGCACCGTTTCCATTAGTTTTAATGTTTTATGTTGACTCAATCCATATTAGACAGTTTACAATAAATATTTTAAATAGGAATGCGTATGAATAATAATTATGTAGATATTTATATAAATACCAAATTTCTCTTTCTCTCTTTCTTTTATATTTCATTTCTCACTTGTTTGTTTATTTCTACCTGTCTTTTTCTTTGCACTTGTATGTTGCTGCTGTTAACTATGAAATTTCCTATCTATCTATCTATCTATCTATCTATCTATCTATCTATCTATCTATCTATCTATCTATCTATCTATTGATTGATTAGTCAAAATGATAAGTATAGCTGACTTCCTGTTTTACTGCAGAAAACTCATTCTGCTCCCTCTCTTTGGTCTGTGTGTTGCTGTTTACAAGGTGAAACACATTCATAAAACCTTTTGTAATCCCTGCACAATCATCAGGTGTATCTATGTGCAATCTGGCTCTGTGCTAACTTTTGCTGGTCTCTGTACATCACTGCAGGTCATTATTGAAATCACCTGGCTGCATCTGTTCATGATTTTGCAAATTGTTGGTAAATCACCCACAAAAAGTGTCTACTCGCTTGGTAACAAGCAACAGTGAAAATAACCCATGAGTTGGGGGGGAAACGTGGTAAAATGAAATACAAAAAGCAAAAACAACAAACAAAAAACCCCACATGGACCTAGACAACAACCCAAACAGGATGAAAACAGAGATATGAGAAGTCAACCTCTTCCCACATAACAGGAAAAAACATTAAAATAAATAGAAAAGAACACCTACAGGAGCTTCAAGGCATGTACTGAGTAAGGAAGGGGTGTGTCAGATGGAGCCCTGTTTTGATGTATGTATCATTTTGCCGAAAACCATGTGACCAATTACAAACACGGGCTCATACAGGTGTCATATGGGAAACATGACAGATTCATTTTCTATCTCAGTTTTCATACTAAAAGCATAAAGAACCATCTCTCTTCATGGGTTGTTCTAGGTAGTTTGGTTCATGCATCGTCAGTAGGAGAGGTATTAGCTGTTGAGATCAGGGTTTGTTAGTAGCAGTAGAAGTGGTAGAAGTGGTGTTATTACTTAAAATAGGGCAAATTAGATGAAAACATCTCCTGCGTGGGAACATATTGCATATTTATGTTTGTTAGGTGAACTGTTTGTTCCGTGACAGAGAGCTTGTGTACAGTATTAATAATACTTCATCAATTCTCAAGCATTACTGTGCAGTACCTAAGAATACACAGCCTACAAACAGACCAGACGCCAAGACATGATCTGTTTTTCATTATTCAAACCATAGTATACATGTATTATTGTATCATTATCTCCACTAAGGAATGTTTGTCTGACTGTTAGCAAGATAACTCAAAAAGTTATGGATGGATTGGGATGAAATTTTCAGGAAATGTTGATACTGGTGGTGATCGGGGGGGGACTGATCTGCCTTGGCGGAGGTCTGCGCTCTCCAAGTGCTTTTCTAGTTTTAATTGTTTCCACTTTATATTCATTACTATTATCGCAGGTTCCAGAAAGCAAGTGGTAGATGAGGCTATGGTCAACCTGGTTGTAAAACACTTACATTTACAGTAGTGGAAGATATGTCGGGCCCCACCTATGTCTTCCCAACTAGAAATGCATGTATGTGTTTTTTAAAAAAAAAGTAAATGTTTTCATAGTCAGTAACTGCATCAATAGAAATGAATCACTGGCATTAAAGAAGCTTGCAGGTCAAAGAAGGGGTTCAGAAGGTGAAGCTGTTGGCTTGTTGTTGAACACAGAGGTGGACCTGGCATCACCTGACGCTTCAGTGATGATAAAGACAGACTGGGCACTGTGTTGCTTGGAGTGGAGCGCTTCCCTTCAAGTCACACATCTGAGAATTTGGCATAAGTGGTGTGTACCAACATGAATTACTAATAAGGTCACATGCCGTGTCACTGATGTTACATCCAATATGACCGTATGTACGAAGATTTTGCAGATCAGACTGTATCTGCAATGCTCATGCACTTATTTTTCAAGTCTGCAATTCATTTGATCAGATCTCTGCCCTCCGGGATATACATACAAAAGCCAAAAAAAGCACTACAGGTAAGGAGAAACTGGATGGAGTTCAGGTACAGATGGGAAGATGAGTATTTGAAGTGGACATAACTCATGCTGGAATGTCTGTTTCAACAGAGAACTGCTATGAGCCCACTGACCTCTTATGGATATCAGACAACAGGAGTGTTAACCTATATTATCTTCATTTCACATACATTGGAGCTCTGAGGAGAAAGAACAGTATCAATGTCAAAAGTTATACCCTTGATGATGTTGCATCATGCAGGTCTTGGTAAGTCTGGGCATTTTACTAATAATGTGGCAAGGTTGCTCCCTGATCCGTCAGAGAAAATGTGGCAAGCAAAGAGTCCTTAAGTGTAATAACAATAGATACTACTTTGCAGTGGCGGCTGCTGGTCTTTAAAACAGGGGAAGCTCATCTTACGGCTCTGTCATAAAACTTGTCGTATTGTAGCAAAGCAATTCAAAACTAGAAAAGCACTTGGAGAGCACAGACCTCCGCCAAGGCAGATCAGGGTCTTCCCTACCCCCGATCACCACCAAAATGTAATCATTTGTTCCTTGTCCCAGTATCAACATTTCCTGAAAATTTCATCCAAATCCATCCATAACTTTTTCACTTATCTTGCTAACAGATAAACAAACAAACCCCAATGAAAACACAAGGAGGTATTAAAATGAATGCTTAATTGAGGCTGTTCGGCTTCATCTTCACCATAAAACCACAGGAACACGCACTTGCAGGTGTATGATTTGACCCTTTTTTCTCTTCAGCTGATGTAGTCACAGTACTTTGTCAAATGCCCTCTCTTCCACTGATATCCACATGGGTCTGAGCTCCAACATGCTCCAATGCCAGTGTGTTTCAACATCGCTGTCAGTCAAAACAGGTTCAGCCTCTCGGACCAATACCTACTCTTTCAAACATTTCGTCCAATCTAATCCGAGGTCCAAAGTCCAGTGTCCTGGCCCACCTACTGACCCATTTACCCCCAGAGACACTGAACGTCCGTGGGAGGGTTTTAGGTGGGATGATGTTATGCATTTATCCAATGACCAACATGCTTCCCTGCAGTGAAAAAAACAGCTGGGTGCTGCCTCATAGACAACCCACTGACACTGGACATCAGTGGGGAATTCAACAGTGTAGGTACTGATACGAGAATGTATCGGGGAATTCCTATCGGAAAGCAAACGACAAACAGCAAAATTAAGTGCATGCTTGCGCAATTTTATTGTAAATGTAATTCGTATCTGTATTGTAAATTCAACAGTGGAATTCTTCCCATTCATTCCCTAAAATGTCAGGGGAAGTTCAGCTTCCCTTGCTGTCTCAAAGCAATCACCTTGCTACATTGGATCCAAGGTTCAAAACCCTTAGATTCCATAGCCAAAACAAGGCACAAGAGGCTGCACAGTGGCCAAAGGCAGAATGTTGTGTGTAGATGGGAAACAAGCCAAGTCTATCAGATGCAGCTGAAGCTTTTTATTCATTCTGTAAATAGCTACTACTGATTTATTTCTGCCTTAAGTATTATATGTGATTCATACTAATCAGTGCTTTCATTATTTTAATGTGAACTATAGGTACATCTAAAAAAAAACAAAACATATATTATATAGACTCATTAGACGTAGAGTGAAATATTTCTGGCTTTATTTATTGAAATTTTAAGAAATAAAGGCTTGGAATATTTCACTCTATGTCTAATGAGTCTATATAATATATGGGTTTCACTTTCTGAAATGAGTGACAAAAAATATTGAACTTTTTCATGATTTTCTAATTTTTTGAGATGTAGCTGTTTGGACTCCGCTGAATGTGACAGATGAAGCTCCAGTACCACAGCAGATTCCACTGTGGAACTGTGGAGTAATAAACAAAACTGTGTGCATCCTCACTAGTACCACATACAGCTGTGGCTCCAGTGTGGGGTTTCTGTTCTGTTGATGTTTGTTTTGGCTCCCTCCTCTTATTTCTGGCAGGTGTGTGAGGAGGCGTGGCTGAACCGTACCTGCTGTTGATGGACATGCCTGTCTCCAGTCATGTCTGTCCAAAAGCCTGGTTTCACCACCGCATCACTGGATGGTTCTGTCATGTGTGGACCCCTTGTTTCTCTCAGTGCTGAACTCCAGTCTGGTGGTTTTGGATCATCTCTGTGTCTCAGACTCTGCAGCTGTCTCTTTACCATCACAGCCAAACATTGTATTTGTTTTTGGACAATAAATCTTTCATTGAACTCTGCCTCAAGCTTCTATTTTCAGGGTCTGTTTCTAACGCTATGTTCACAGTGCAGGTAAAAATGACTCATATGTGACTCATGTTTTTTTTTTTTTTTGACAGTGAACAGGACACATATTGCAAATTGGACACATGACACTTTCATATCTGGTCCTAAGTTGAATACATATCTAATGCTTTGCAATACAGCTTCAATCCATATGGTCATATCACATTCCATCTGACTTGTATGTCAGTGAAATGTGAGATACATCCTGATTCTGCACTGACGGAGGTAGGATCTGGCATGATCCACATTTGCTTCTGTAAATACAGTGTGCTGCATGTGACATCACATCTTCTGCACACGTGGGTCACGTAAGGACTGTAGACTGCTCACACATGACTCTCATTGCAGTCACATTTAAGTTATAATGTGAACCATTAAAAAATAATAAATTAGATTTCAGAAGGAGGAACAGCCTCAATCAAGAAACTGGGGGGGGGTGTCCTATTTTAAAATAGAAATGATTAAGTCCCTAGAAAACCCCATTCATTTAGCATTTACTTAAATTATATACTAATATTACATAATTTATACACATACACTAACGGCCTGATCACAATCAAGGGTACCAGAAAGGGTGCACATATAGATAAAAAAAAATAATAATGCTCTTTCAGAAAATCAGACAGGCCATTTTATTTGTCTATTTCTCTTTTAAAGTCCAAAATATTTTTGTATTATGGTGTCTACTAAAAATTTTGCAGGCTTGCCCCTGTCAAATCAGAAATTCTTGGGTGTACGGACACTACAGCCTAATAGCCTCCATATTTAATGCCTACAAAGATATACAAATGTTTCAGCACTCAGGATAATCATGCATTGTTTATTGCATAGATGTTGTGTCCAAAGCATGCGTGCTGAAAAATTCCATATATTGACAGAAACAATAAAATTAGACCCACATATTTTTGATATGGTGTACGGACACTACTTGGTGTACGGACTCTACAAGATTGGAATGGAAATCTGTCTGACCACATGGTCCCATCTCTGTTAGATCTGTAACTAAGTCTTCCTGGTACAGGAGCAAATAAACATTTGTGAACAAGTTATAACAATATATCTACAAGGCATATACGCCATATTATTGATGGAAGTATATTGGTGTACGGACAATACATGAATTTTGGTGAACAACGCGCCATTGAAAACATGCGGTTCGACGTAAACATCCATTTGCCACATTGTTACCAAATTTTCTGCAGCCAGGGAGCATACCAAAATCTGTCTAGTTGTGCATATTTAGTCATAATAAAACTTAAATAACAGGTTCCCATTCTATTATTACAATTAAAGGGCTGTAAAAGAAGGGTTTTCAGAACAAAATGGTTGATTGTCTTAATACTGAAAATAAGAATTGATAATCAAACAGCTGGTCAACAAAAATGATCAATAAATGAAAAGCAATGTGATGTGTGTATTTTGTAATAAAAAAGACACAGGAGTTGAGTAGTAATTATTTATTGTGTAACAAAACATTATGTTCAAAAATTTTGCTCTCTTACAACAATAAAATTGTGCACATGTTTTCACGCTCATTGGGTCACCATTTTATCAGTTTTTATCCTATTTTCTTCAAATTTGGAGGATTGCAAGAGCTAGTAATAAGATGGCCAAAGAAACATTTTGGGAATGGTTTTGGGGGTATCTTTTTGCAATACTGATTAATAACTGATGCAAATATACTTGTACACCTTGATTGTGATCAGGCCGTAACTCCACAATTTCCCAGTTTTGGAACAATAAAGTCTATCTATCTATCTATCTATCTATCTATCTATCTATCTATCTATCTATCTATCTATCTATCTATCTATCTATCTATCTGTCTATCTGTCTGTCTGTCTGTCTGTCTGTCTGTCTGTCTGTCAAAATTATAAGTATAGCTGACTTTCTGTTTTACTGCAGAAAACCCATTCTGCTCCCTCTTTTTGGTCTGTGCTGTTGATTACAACGTGAAACACATTCATAAAACCTTTTGTAATCCCTGCACAATCACCAGGTGTATCTATGTGCAATCTGGCTCTGTGCTAACTTTTGCTGGTCTCTGTACATCACTGCAGGTCATTATTGAAATCAACTAGCTGCATCTGTTCATGATTTTGCAAATTGTTGGTAAATCACCCACAAAAATTGTCTAGTCCCATGGTAACAACAAGTAACAGTGAAAATAACCCATGAGTTGGGGGGGGGAACATGGTAAAATGAGGTAGAAAAGGCAAAAACAACAAACAAAAAACCCCACATGGACCTAGAAAAGAACCCAAACAGGCTGAAAACAGAGATATGAGAAGTCGTTGTCTTTCCACATAACAGGACAAAAGATTAAAATAAATAGAAAAGAACACCTACAGGAGCTTCGAGGCATGCACTGAGATGCATCATTTTGCTGAAAACCATGTAACCAATTACAAACAAAGCTTCAGGTCATATGGGAAACATGACAGGTTAATTTGCAATGTCAGTTTTCATACTAAAAGCATAAAGAACCATCATCTATCTAGACAAAGGATTCAGATCACAATGCCACTGACAGTGACCTAATGCCTCACCATAGTTATTCTAAACACAAAACAAACCTGAACCATCCGACAAACACACAGCATCATGTAGAATGGCAGCTCAGTGGCCAACAGGGAGGATGAGCGCGCTGTGAGAGGTCTATACAGACTCCACTGATGACCAGACAAGGCTCAGGTGCAGAGGGGTGTGGTGAGGCCATCAGAGGGTGGGGCTTAACACACCTGAAATACAGAGACAAAGAGGTCATAAATGCTGCGTTTCCACTACGTGGTATAGGCTCGACTCTGCCTTTTTATGTTTCCATTACGAAAAAGGACCTGGAATCTGGTACCCGGTACTAGTTTTTTGGTATCACCTCCACTGAGGTTTCAAGCGAGACTAAACCGTGACGTATAACACTGCAGACCACTGATTGGTCAGACAATTTTCTCTGTTTTACAAAAAACAGATGTGGAAGTGGACAGTAAATATAGCGGTACATTAATCCACATGATAACAGCCCAAAACCACACCATGGTTGGTCGAGGAGATTCAGTCTTTGGTGGCCGACATAAAAATTCAGATGAGACAACACGCAACGAGCGAGTTTTCAGCAACTGTCTGAGCAGACAACACGGAAATAACACCCCGCATCACTATGACGACCAGGTACTGTAAAGTCAGTAGTATCCTGTAATGGAAACGGTCTCCAGGAATACCGACTCAAGCCAAGCTGAGCTGAGCTGAGTCGAGTTGAGCTGGTTCTACGAAGTGGAAATGCAGCAAAAGGTAACAGCACTTTCTCTTTATTGCACCCTCCTTACTTTGCACACGTGACATCCCAGATAGCAAAATCATTGTGGCTTAAATCTGGCCCAAAACTGGCATGCCATTTTGGCAAAGTTCTGGGAAGATGTATGGGCTCTAAATGGCCCAAAATAGGCAAGCTAAAATCAAACCAGAAGGAAGCCAAAATTCATCCAAAACTAATTGCAGACTTCCAAAATATAGCCATAATTGTCCCAGAAAAGCCCCAAATCCCTATAATCCAGCCAAAACTGAGCCAAAGAGAGGCCAAAAGGAGACCAAAATTCACCCAAAATTTGTGTTGATCATGCTTTTAAAATGAAGTGGGGTTTTCTTCTGGGCAGAAATTCCTTTGCGCAGTGTTTTGACTTTACAGAAATATGCCAAAACACAACCAAAACACATCCATATATGGAATAAGATGTTCCTGCTCTTGAGTTAATCTTCTGGCTTGCCATAAACATGCCATACCATCCCTATACTTGATCCTGCTCTTTGCCCAGTCTTTTGGTTAACCACACATATACCATAACTCAGCCATATATTGCTGGTGCCTCCATATCTATTAAGGATAACCTTAATCATACCACAGTTAAGCCTAAAGGTTTTCATAATGCCAAAAGAAAGACAAAAATTCCAAATGTATGCCATAATACTGCCAAAATATTTGCTATCTGGGACACATAAATGTATGGTCACATTTATGTTTTATTTTATTTTTGGGATGTTATTTCTTCAGAAGTAATATTTTACATAAATTATAATGGTCGAATAATATCTTGTTGGTTATAAGCTGGGGCGCCAATAAGGGGCGGGGTAAACACGACAAATTCATGGGGCTCAGTGTTTGTCGGGGGCCCATAGAGCAGTGCAGGGGGTCCAGTGGATATAGAAGTTGTTAAAATTTTTTGTAAGATCCGCTGTAAAAGAGAGGTGTAGAAGTCGGGAGCTGAAGGGTGAAAGGATGTTAAGTTTTGTTTTCATGCTAGCGTAAGCGACATTATTCATGGACTGCCCCCCGCCCCCTGGTCTGACAGATTGATAAGATAGTCAATTTCTGTAGGGTCCACAACAAATATGCTTTGATGGGGCCCATAATTGGTAGCAGTGCCTCCGGTTACAAGAACTATAAAAACAATGTTAAATTGTTGGTCGTTATTCTCAGCCCTGTCACTAGGGGGCAGCGATGCCAAGCTCTTCTCCAAAGGACCCTCTTGTCTCACGAACTTTCTTGATTTCCTCATTCCACTGAGTGAGGTTGAACTGGGAACAAGCTAAGCATCAACATCTCATTATTTCTCCTGTGTTAACAGATTGGTGAACTCCTAAAAGTCATGAAAAGTATATGTACGTACATGTTGCTTATGTTGTTATGTTGCCCTAAGACCAATTTTGGCATGTATAGCAAAGTTTTCAGTCATTTTGTGACCGGGAAAAAAAACAGAATTGTGCTCCTGTTGTCTGTGCTCTCCCTAAGATGGCGGAACAGTCACATGGTCAGTAACTGCTAATATAATTCATTTTGGGCTCCAGTACATTTCATTTTCATTTCAGAAGGGTTGATTTGGAATCCTTTTGTTATTTTGTATCTGGAATATCTCATTTGGTGTTAAAGTCTATTTACATTTCACAGATAAGGTTATTATTAGATATGCAATTCTTTGTTCAAGCACTTTTGAAATATCAACTCTAGCCGTCCACTGAAGCACTGTTCTGTGACCTGGTCAACTGTAGCATTATGCTAGTTTATTTGTATGATACATTCATCAGGAATGAGGCTTTATTATAATTTTGGCTTATGATGAAAACAAATGTGAATGTGGAAAAAAATATACTGTGATTTTAACCCTTTCATGCATGAATTATAAGCATCTTAATCAAGATTTTTTTCCTGAGTGTTTTTATTCTCCTTTAGGCATGAAAAACAGCAATGCAATTTAATTTTTTTAGTTAACCTATTTTTCTTGGCGTTTCAAAGCTCAGCTGAACATCATGCGTTTAATTTTAGAAGCAAAGAAACATATATTTACTGATATACTGTGTGAAAACTATGATATAAAAACATTTTTAATGCCGCTAAGCTGAGGTTTTCTCACATTTTAACATACTCTATTGCTAGTTATTACTCACTTCATGGAAATAACATGCAAAAAAATAACAACTTTTTCTTTAAAAAAAAAACAAAAAACAAAACTGTTAATTACAGTCTAATAACAATTAGCAATTTTTTACACTCAAACATCTTACTGCAGATCAGGTGTATCAAGAACAGTAAAGTTATAGTAATAGTATGAATTGCAGTGTATGGGATGATACATAAGTGTCCACTGTGTTGGCTGATATGCAACTAAGACAACAAAATCCATGAATATATAAGATAATACTTTTGAACAGCTGTCCAGTGTAGTAACCATTATGCATGAAAAGGTTAGATGACATGTTGATTGACATGAAGAAAAAGATAACAGATAAGATACAGAGTCAAAGAACCTAACAGTTTATAATAAAGATTCTGCTGAGTGAGGCTGAACTGAGAACAAGCTAAGCGACACCATCTCATTATTTCTCCTGTGTTAACAGGAAACATTATCTGATACCGGTCATCATTGTGAGACCAGTAACACACAGCCTCAATAAATCTGGCCCTAACATTACTGAACCTAGACCAGGCTTGTTTGATTTATTTATTTATAGTTTACCTTTATTTAACCCTTTCATGTACAGTGGTCACTACAGTGGACAGTTATTCTGCAGCTGTTCTCCAACTGTTCTCTTGTATATTCATGGGTTTGGTTGTAGTTCCATACGAGCCGACACAGTGGACGCTCATGCACCATCCCATAATACACTGACATTCAGGCCATTACTGTAACTGTGCTGTTCTTGATAAACCTGATCTGCAGTAATACGTTTGAGTGGAAATCAATTGCTTGTTATTGTTATTAGACTGTAATTAACAGTTTTTTTTTTTGTTTTTTTGTTTTTTTTATACAGAAAGTTGTTGGTTTTTTTGCATATTATCTCCATGAAGTGAGTAATGACTAGTATTAGATTAAGTTGAAATGTGAGAAATCATCAGATTAGCAGCATGAAAAATGTTTTTATTTCATAGTTTTCTCAGTAAATACGTTTCTTTGCTTCAAAAATTAAATGCAAGGTGTCCAGCTGAGTGGACATTTTTGCAACTCCATGAAAAATAGGTTCACTAAAAAAAAAAAAAAAAATTCAATCACATTGTTTTTTAATGACTAGAGGAATAAAACTCAGGAAAAAAAAAAAAAATCTTGATTAAGGCTTTAATAATTCATGCATGAAAGGATTAACCAAGAAAAAAACCAAGTGAGATCAAAAATGTCTTTTGTAAGCCTGTCCTGGCCAAGACAACAGCAGCAGAAGTTACAGACAATAGAGACTTCATCCATACATTCACACTAAAAATGTACATAAAACACATAATAAAACTCAGTTCTAAAGCCAGACATAAATCACTAAAGTACATATATATAAATCATCATCAATTATTTAAAAGGTACAACAATGTACATTAAAAGCATCTCAAAGCAGAACCTGATTCAGTTAAAAAAAAAAAAAAAAAAGATCTACATCCGGATTTACCCTTTTCCCATTGATTTAAACTTACTTAGAATGTATTAAAAGAGCCCAGTTTCTTCAGTTTATTGCCCTTCTGTAGGTTGTTCCAGGCAGTAGGAGCAGAACATTTAAACGTTCTCTTTCCCAGTTCTGTTCTGACTTTTGGAACCTGTAAAGATAACAGATCCTGGGACCGGAGACTGTAATTATTCAAGTCATTCCAACAGAGTAGACCAGTAAGTATGATGGAAGCAGACCTAAAATACATTTATAAATAAAAGAATACCAGTGTTTTAGTCTGCATGTAAAAAGATCTGTCCATCTATCTTGAGCATATAAAAGACAATGATGAGTGTGAGCGCCGAGGCCTGTACCAAATCTCAGAGCACTGTAATAAAAAGTAGCAAGGGCTTTTACTGTAGGCACATGGTATAATAGGTAATCACTTCATCTGCCTCCCCATCACTCTGGAAAAGGGTCACTCTGGACTCATTAGACCACATGACCTTTTTTTCTTTTTTTCCCCCCATTGAAATACAGTGCAGTCTTTATGTTCTTTACAAAGTGATGGCTGTTTAACCCATAAAGACCCCAACATCCACATTTTAACAAAATCGTCTACTGATCAAAAATGTTTAATACTTGTTGATCCATTAATTCTATTAATACATGTAAATAATTGGTGTAAAAGACAGTTTGTCGTCTTTTCATGGTCATCAGATATGACCCATTTGGACGTTCAGAAGCTCCGTAGTGAACAAGGAAACACTGTCATCTTCTACAACATTGATTCACCAGTAACACCCATGGAGTTGGCTCAATGACAGCAAATGGACACACTTGATTTATATTCCGTTATTGGTATCTTTGTTGAAAAAGTCATTTTTTCTTCAGTTTTCTCTGTTTCTGATAGAATAACCCTCAACTTTAATCTGAGTTTTTAGGAACATTTGCATGATCAGTAAATCAAATATAGGAAAATACATGATTTTTCTGAAAAAATTCAAAATACAGAGGATACTTTAATAATAAATGATGATAAATCATTTAAGAAAAGTTAAATAGAAAGAAAAAAAAAAATTGGAAATGTTATAAAAGTAGCACTGGGTCTTTATAGGTTAAGGAATGAGAACCTACTGACTGCATCAGTTAGAGTGAAAGAACCAGTTCATATCCAGATCTAATGGAGGGATCTGAACTTTGCTCAGTTAAATCCAGGTGCTCATATGCAGACATGTAGTCATGGTGACTAAACCGCAGACACCACCAATGTTAAGTAGGAGAGACGTTCTCTACTTACAGTCGTGTAAAAAATTATTACACCACCCTTGTTTTCTACAATTTCTTGTTCATTTTAATGCCTGGTACAACTAAAGGTACATTTGTTTGGACAAATATAATGATAACAACAAAAATAGCTCAAAAGAGTTTAATTTCAGAGCTGATACCTATCCATTTTCCATGTTTTCTTGATAATAACCAAAATCACTTCAGTTCTTACATCAGTAGCTATGGCACTGTACTGACAAAAACAGTGCTTTTAGACATTCCATGTTTTCTTTTCTGTCTGTTTTAGTCACATGATACACACAGGAGTTAGTACTTGATTGCATAATCATTGTTTTTGATGAGTTTTGATGGTCTAATAATTTTTTTACGCAACTATATGCACTACCAGTCAAAAGTTTGGACACACCTTCTAGATAGATAGATAGATAGATAGATAGATAGATAGATAGATAGATAGATAGATAGATAGATAGATAGATAGATAGATAGATAGATAGATAGATAGATAGATAGATAGATAGATAGATACTTTATTAATCCTGAGGGAAATTCAAAACATTTCAGGTGACTACCTCATGAAGCTCATCGAGAGAGTGCCAAGAATGTGCAAAGTCGTAATCAAAGCAAAGGATGGCTATTTTGAAGAATCTAAAACACAGGGGTCAAACATGTGGCCTGGGGGCCAAATCCAGCCCGCCAAAGGGTCCAGTCCGGCCCCTGGGATGAATTTGTGAAATGCAAAATTTACACTAAAGATATTAACAATCAATGGTGTTAAAATCATTTTAGGTTATTTCAGTCTAAAGTGGGTCAGACCAGTAAAATATTATCATAATAACATATAAAAAATGAAAACTGCTAATTTTTCTCTTTGTTTTAGTGTAAAAAAAAAAAAGTTAAATTTCACAAAAATGTTTACATTTACAGACTAGCCTTTTACAAAAATGTGAATATGTGACACATCTGAAGAGAAGTAGGTGGAATTTTAATAATAATCTCCCTGTTATTTAATGTTTAGTGTATTTGTAGATCCACTGTGATCTCTAAGTAGAGATTCACATGTATAAATGATAAACAAAGGCAAAATATTGTTGACATTGCGCTTTTTTTACTTAAGAATTTTCAGGTTGTTCATATTTGTTCATGTTATGTTCAAGTGCAATTCGTAGATATAAACATTTTCATTATGGAATTGTACTTTTTTTTCACTCAAAAGTTCTTATCCTATTATTTATATTATTTTACTGGTCCGGCCCACTTTAGATCATATTAGGCTGAATGTGGCCCTTGAACTAAAATGAGTTTGACACCCTTGATCTAAAATATAAAACATGTTTTGAGTTATGTCACAATTTTTTTTACTTCATAATTCCCTATGTGTTCATTCATAGTTCTGATGTCTTCCGTGAGAATCTACAATGTAAATAGTCATGAAAATAAAGAAAAACCAGGTGAGTCCAAACTGCTGACTGTAAGTAACTGTGATTGTAAGATTCATGAAGGTACCAGATTAGAACAACTGGAGACTCTGTGAGTGCAGAATCATCTCAACGCAACCTTTTTCCATTCATCTCACAGTTTTCAACAGAGATTATACTCAAGCGCTGATTCTCAGAACATCGAAGGTCTGCCTCGGGTTAAAATATGCTGAGAACCAGTCCTCGCACATGGCACCGAAGGCACCAAATGTGACATTAAGTTTAAGAGCTGACATCACACAAAGAAAAGCGGTGAGTGCTTTGTGCTGTTCTGTCAGGAACCGTCTAAGTCCACTTTCCATGACTGTTGTCTTTGAATTTGGAGATGAACTTTCACGAATCCCCTCTGTTTTTTTCCGTTTTTATTTGGCATTTGCAGTTTGCATAACACATCCATTACCGAAGAGTACGAATTTAGCTTCAGAAAACAACAGCCTCTCACAAAACATGCAGTGTCATAGTGTTTGATATTGTTTCATAATGTCTTGCAAACCAAAAAAAGGAGATATTCAGATGCTCTTCAGATGAGGGCAAAAGTGCAATTTTAAACTTTTCAGCCCTTGAATCTGTGAAAGCACAAAAATATGCTTAATAAATTAAAATGAGAAAAGAAAGGTCAGCATTTTTACCCACACTGTCCCACTGCACTCTGCGCCGCACTGTTTCCTTTATTTTTTATTTTTGGTCTTTTTTTTTTTTTTTACATATCCATTGAAGTATTTCCAGTAAAGCCTGTGTGTCGTGTACTGTAATTACTGTAGTTTCAGTAAACGCCTGTAGAAGGACTCAGCCACCTCAGTGTTTGCCTGAGGGCAATAGCACCAACTTTAAAAATTCATATGTTGCAGTGCAGTGTAATCAATATGTGTTAACCATAAACAACTCTTTCCACAAAACTACAACCTAAACCCTAGCTTTACGCTCATGTTCGTGCTATTATACTGTAGGTCAGGATGACTTCTGCACAAACAAGAGCCTGTGATGGCAAGTCAAACACAGTAATACAATGGCAGCTGTATAATAAAACCACATAATAAACATTTAATTTATGTTATGTCAGGAAGTGCTTGATGCTTGATCCATTTGTGGGATTGTTATGCAAATATCCCATCAAGCGCCTTTTATTTTCTCTGGAAAGGGTCTACTTATGGCTATTGTCCTTGTTTCCAAAGCAATTTTTCTGTCTTTCAAACACAACAATTCTTTTTCACATTTGAAACTTAATGACTGTTTTTGCAGCTGCCTACACAGCTGTGATGTAGCCACTTCAAAGTTTAAAGGTTATTTATGCTTGAGATTATATCCATACTGCTGCTTTATTAATGCCATTTACATTCAAATCCACTTTTTATTGCAGATGCAGGAATAAGGACTGTACATTCAATCTCCTGAGAAAGGATATTTGATATTCAGAAATCATACAAGCAGCATTACCATGTCTGTAAAGTCGTTGAATAAATAGATTCAAATATGAAAATACTCACTTATTTCTCATTACATTGAAAAGAGATGAAAAGACTGCAGAATTATGGTCTGACAGCAATATTTAAAATGATAATTTGGCTCATAGTCAGTGCTGATACCAATATTATGTTTCCTTATTTTGTTTTTGCTGTTATTTATCCCTTGTTTGGTGCCAGAGATATAAATATAATACTTTTAATTAAGTTAAATGAACCATTTTACAACTTCCTCAGCTCTTCATTACGTTATCTGTAAACCTTCAATCATGCAGATTTATGAAAAAAAAACAAAACAAACTTGAATATAACACAACGCTGCTAGAGGTAAAATGACATCCTTAATGCAGTTACTAATATTGGTCGGGCACTCAGGTAGCACTGCAATAAAGGAGGGATATTTTTCTTTTTAAAATGAAATTATACACTTTAAAAAATTTCCCTGTGGTCTGCATAAACTGTAAATGCTATAGGGTCTGAATTCTTCATTAATTCAACTCCACAGGTTCATCTTCAACCCTATTTCTGAGTAATGACACCAGAAAGGTGGTTTTGAGCGCTGGCCCTATAAATGCATATGACCCCACACCCTCCAGGTTGTTGACTGTGCTTTTCTGTCCCATCCAGCCACTTGCATTCATTAATACAACCAATAATTGAATATTTTAGGTAATCGGCTCGAAGTTTGGACATATTTTCAGTTCTTACTACAACCGCTCCTGCTGATAAACAATTATGTCGTACTCTGAGAAATGTTCATCGGAAGTCTTGACCTTATATGTGTAAATGTTGTGATGCAACTGGTTAAAAAAAGGAACAAGTTAAGAGGGAATTGAAACAGGTTGTAGAAATCTACTTGATTTTTGCTGGAATGAATATTAAGATAGCTTTGCAGCATCTGGAGGGTTCAAATTCAATACAACACAACAATAGGCACAACACAATACAGACAGATGGTGAGATCTGCACAAGGAGCATCATAAGTAATTAAGTTGTAATAAATAAATGTAAATATTGGTAGTACATGAAAAAACTGAATCATTTAAGATGTAGGAAGAGGTAGTGGGAATAGGGGTGGGGGGGTCACTAAATGGACAAGGCTATCTTCTGATGTGTACATTCAGGGCTTGGATAGAAAGAAGGATAAAGGACATTTTTGTACCTCTGTTTTAAAACAATGGGATTGTTAAAATGTAAGACAGATGGCAACAGCATGTATTCTGTAAACAAAAGGATGACTTGTATCTTGATAGATATTTACAGCTTTGTTGAACACCTGCTTGTTGAAATACTCAATAAAACTATTGAACTTCACTCCCACTATCTTACTGGTCACATTCACAATTTTGAGAGGTGCATTCTTATCTTTGATGGTGATAGTTTCCACACCAGCAGATAATTGAGAACGTCAAGACAGACTCAACAAGTGGTGCCAGGCACAACAAACCCTGCCCTTCGCACGTATTGTAGCTTATTTTGGCATCGATCCAGCTGACATCATCATGTCTATGTGTGTGCTGATGTCAGCAGAGACATAAACAGCATAGACAAATTTCGCCCATTATACGAGGGGCAATTGAAAAGTTTTGAGCCTAACATGGAAAGGATTAAGATATGAAGACCAAATCTGGTCCATGAAATCTTTCACATATCTTAATCCTATCCACTAAATTTCTTGGTCATAGTAATCTTTTTCCTTGTTTTACAGGTCCCTGAACTTTCTGTATCAAGTGTTTCCTGAAAAATGGACGAACTTGAGTATTGGGCTGATTTGTGACTATGGATGAGACTTGGGTCCATCACTATCAGCCTGAGACCAAGGAGCAGTCAAAACAGTGGAAACATCCCCTGTCACCAACCCCAAAGAAGGCAAAGGTCGTACACGTACTTGATGACAGCCCAATACTCAAGTTTGTCCACTTTTCAGGAAACACTTGATACAGAAAGTTCAGGGACCTGTAAAACAGGGAAAAAGATTGCTATGACCAAGAAATTTAGTGGATAGGATTAAGATATGTGAAAGATTTCATAGACCAAATTTGGTCTTCATATCTTAATCCTTTCCATGTTAGGTTCAAAACTTTTCAATCGCCCCTCGTATGTCAATGGAAAGGAAAAAATAGATTTTAAACAGTTGTTCTTAACCTTGTTGGAGGTACTGAACCCCACCAGTTTCATATGCGCATTCACTGAACCCTTCTTTATTAAAAAATAAAATATGATTTTTTTTCAAATTCAAGACACAGGTATATGTTTTACTGGTGCACAAAATGAACCGTGCATTAACATCACTGTGTTCAAAGAACAAAACCAATACAATGCATGAACTCACAACAAATTACATACCTTTTCACAAAGACATGACCTTTTTTAATACTACCACACTGAAATGGTTTTAATTTTTAACCTTATGTATTCCAATAATGAACTTATTGTATTTATGCTATTTATCATTTTTAACATTTTAACACACACCCATCACCTAATTTCCATCAGGCTACAATAATAAAGAATATTTACTGCAAATCAGTGGGACTTCTGCTGTTGCCTTTGAGAGACCAGTTCAGAAATGCGTGGCTTCACCTTGGCAAGTGCCACTCTCTTTCTCCATCCGTGACGGTGCGTCAGTTGTCACATGATTGTAACTGACCAGTGCGGTGACCAGAAATGTAAACAAATGCTACACATGGCTGCCTCCGTGGTTAACAGGAAGTAGCAAAAGTCATAACAACGATGTGGAAAATACTCAAATAATTCATCATCAGACGAGTGGAAGAGATTATAAACACTTCCGGATGTGTTGTAGTGCTATAAGCAACAACAATACACCGCGTATATTGGATGTCAATCAGAGAAAGAGTCTCCGAAGCTGTTTGTTTACATACACAGACCTAGCCCGACACACACACCCGACTAATGAGTCGAGTGTGTGTCTTGACCTTCGCCAAACTCCAAAGACTGACTCACCGAACCCCTAGGGTTCGATTGAACCCAGGTTAAGAACCACTGATTTTAAAAATTAACCCTTTCATGCATAGTGGTCACTCCAGTGGACAGTTATTCTACAGCTGTTCTCTTGTATATTCATGGGTTTTGTTGTTTTAGTTCCATATCAACCAACACAGTGGACGCTTATGCATCATCCCATATACAGACATTCATACCATTACTGTAACTTTCCTGTTCTTTTATCTAAATCGATTGCTAATTTTTATTAGACTGTAATTTACCGATTTTTTTTTTTTTTTTGCATATTATCTGAGTGAGTAATAACTAGTATTATAGTATGTTCAAATGTGAGAAAACATCAGTTTAGCAGCATTAATCTCCTGAGACCCAGGAAAATAAAAATTTTTGCTTTTTTCCATTAAACAATTGTCTTTATTGGAAACCACATAATGCAACAGTTTTTTTTCCAGATACATTTTTTTTAAAATTATTTTTATTTATTTATTTTAATGGAATGTCCTTTGCAATGGACAGCATTTTTTAAGTGAAACTGTCAAACTTTTGTTCCCTACAGAGGATAAAAATGCATTGCTCAGTCTCAGTAGGATAAAAATGTTTTTATTTCATAGTTTTCACACAGTATGTCAGTAAATGCATGTTTCTTTGCTTTAGAAATTAAACGCATGGTGTTCAGCTGAGTGGACATTTTTGTAGCGCCATGAACAATAGGTTCATAAAAAAAAAAAAAAAAAAAAAAAAAAAAAAAAATCAACCCCATTGTTTTTTTCATGCCTAAAGAAGATAAAAACACTCAGGAAAAAAATCTTGATTAAGGTTCTGCTAATTCATGCATGAAAGGGTAAATAAAAAAAATTGAATTTTGACTTACTTTTCCCAAAATGTAATTGGATGTTTTTTGGGTCACTGGCAATCTATAAACCCAATCTGGTATGACTGCAACCAATAGTTTTGCTGATAGAGTGTAAACAAACAAACAAACAAACAAACAAATGAACAAACCAAACCAAAAAACAACACCCCTTGCTTCCCCTTTGGGGGGCGGGGTAATAAAAGCTCTGTAGAACAATGTCATCAATGTTTTATCCACCTGAAACTCTGTCCATGTGGTGTTAGTTTTCCTCACCATGGGAGACCGACAGTGACTCAGTACTCCCTCTAGTGGTCACATAAATCCACTGGCCCATCGCTGTAAATAAATTCCGTTCATATCTCTACAATCCAATACATTGACATCTTTGGCAGAACTTCAATCTAAACATTCTAATGATAACCTTAGGTAATTTTTAAAAATAAGTATTTGACAGTAGAAACAGCCCTGATAAAACCAGACACAATTTGCTGCATATTGCTGAAAAAGTATAATTTGTAAAACAGTGAAAGGAATGTTTAATTTTATGTAGCACAGCACTAACAGGAAGTACTGTTTTCCTTATGTGGTATGGTTCCAAGTAGCTGTGTGGAGAAGGGAATTATTTTCATGTCTATTATCATTTCAATAATGTTCTTAGTTCATAAATATCAAAACAACAAAAACATTTTTAAAATGTGCGATCTTCGGGGTGTTTTCTTTAACAAATCACCAGCCTAGAACACAAAGATACTTTAATATCTAATATTACAAAAAAGGAATGAAGCTCTGCTTGAGAAGCTGCAACCAGCAAAACAATGACTGACACAATTATCGATCGACAGCTCCCAAAGGACACACAAGGCTGGTCTGGATTGTAGATAGTGTTCACTCTGTGCATTCACCCCATCATACCACAAAGCCCCCCACAGAACCTGATTAAATCACTATCACTTGATTGCACAGATGATTGAAAGGATTTTTTGGCCGTCCCTTTTTTCTCCTGGGGAATATCTCCGACACCCACCGGCTGCTGGACAGTAGTCTGATGCCATGGCCTGGTATTTGTCTTTGTTATCAGCAGGATGAACTGAAGCAACTGCCTGTTGTCCCTGGTTTCCTTTAAATGAGTCTGGGCTGAATCGAAGCCAGCAACACAACAAATGTACGTACAGTGCAATGCCCGAGCAGGAAACGAATCTGAGAGCAATAAATCCACACATAGACATGCTTCACATGAATATGAGCAACAAGGTGTATGGATTTTCTAAGGGGCTGTTGAAGAAGAAGAAATAAGTAGACCACAGAGGGCATTAGGGCAAAACCAAAACTAACCTTTGTAAATTCACTAAAAAACTTGCTTTACAACATTATGTGCTCGAGGTGAGAACAGACTGCAGAGGACATGTCTCCCACAGCAAATCCACACTTATACACTTATCAACACAGCAAACATTACAGATACAGCACAGACCCGGATCTTATTACATCCACGCATCAGGACCAAGGACAGCGACAGCTTTGACAGAGCAAAGGGAATCAGACATGTGCAGCGTGGAGGCTGCGAATTAATCTGCAGCATAACAACAGAGCGAGAAGTTAAAAAAAAAAAAAAAAAAAAACCTAACACTCGCCATTAAAAAGACCCGAGGCGGCAAGTGTCCGTACGGAGCTGTGTGGGGATAACATCTTTCCACTCATTAGTTTCTGCACTTGTGAAAGTCCTCCCTCATAAGCCGGGTACACTATGGCTGCTGGGCCTTGCGTGACTTATTCAGTGAAAATTAACAACTTTTCACACGGAGAAGTCGAGGCACTGACTGCAATGAGGAGCCTCGATGGAAGGCAGTGCTAAGTAGGAAACAATGTGCAGCGTTATAGTCGTTTTGCCCATTTTCCAGTCTGTTCTCCTGTTTTATGAGCTGCATTCTCAAGCAGTTTATATTTTTGACGGACTTCTCAGGAGATTATTGAAGGTGGAAGCAACGGGTGGAACCGAGGAGGAGGAGGTGGAAGAAGATTGTTAACAAGCTGTACCTGTTGTGGAAAGTAACTAAGTCGCTTCTGGTTTCATTCCACCTGCTTGGACAAATTCTCTGTATGACTGTTCCAGTGTCCCATCCCGTCCTCTTTCTACTATAGCCTTTTTAACCCATAAAGACCCAAACAGCCACTGGAAACCAAAATGATCTACTGGTGTAAAATGTTTAATAACTTCTGATCCATTAATCCTATCAATACATGTAAATAATTGGTGTAAAATACAGTTTGTCATCTTTTCATGGTCATAAGATACGACCCATTTGGACTTTCAGAGGCTCCGTAGTGAACATGGAAACACCATCATCCTCTACAACACAGGTGTCAAACATGCGGCCTGGGGGCCAAATCTAGCCCGCCAAAGGTTCCATTCTGGCCCGCAGGATAAAAGAACAAAAATTAACCTGAACAGTCAAGGTTGTCAAAATCATTTTGGTTCAGGTTCCACATACAGACCAATGTGATCTACAGTAAAAATAACAACACAATAACCCATAAATAATGACAACTACAAATTTTCTTTGTGAAAAATTATGTGGAAAAAAAAGGGAAACAATAACATTACACTGTGAAAATATTTACATTTACATAACTATTCTTTCACAATAAAATGCAAATAAATACACAAATAAAAACAAAGATGAACAACCCAAAATATGCTATTTTAACAATACTCTGCCTGTTACTAAATGTTTTGTACATTTATGGATCCACTGTGATCTGGAGTTGTGTTAATAATAAGAGAAGTAATATTGTAGAAATTGTTCAAATTTAATTCCAAACTCCAAAATTTTAACAATATTCTGCCTGTTACCAAATGTTTATGCAACACTGTGTGTAATGTACATGTATAAATAATAAGTCCACGCATAATTTTGTTGAAATTGCACTAATTTTTCAAATGAAATGTCTGTTTTTTCAGGTTCACATCTTTTTTGTAAAATGTAAATATTTTAATAATTTAATTGGGGGTTTTTTTGTACTAAAACAAAAAGAAAAATGTGTATTTGGCATTATTTATAGGTTATTAAGTCATTATTTCACTGGTCTGGCCCGCTTGAGATCAAATTGGGCTAAATATGGCCCCTGAACCAAAATGACTTTGACACCCCTGATCTACAACATTGATTCACCAGTAAAACCCATGGAGTTGGATCAATAGCAGTGGATGAAGACACTTGGTTTATGTTCAGTTAATGATAACTTTGCTGGAAAAGTCCCTTTTTTCAGTTTTGTTTATACTGATATAATAACCTTTGAATCCACTCAGAGTTTTAATGAACATCTACAAGAGCAGTGAATTAAATATAGAAAATATGATTTACTCTGAAAAAATGCTAAATTAGAAAATATACAGGGTGGGGAAGCAAAATTTACAATATTTTGAGGCAGGGATTGAAAGACAGTGTATGACCAATTAGTTTATTGAAAGTCATGAGAATTTATTTGCCACAAGAAAATTGACATAATAGAAAATGTTTTTATTCTATGTGTCCTCCTTCTTTCTCAATAACTGCCTTCACACGCTTCCTGAAACTTGCGCAAGTGTTCTGCAAATATTCGGGTGACAACTTCTCCCATTCTTCTTTAATAGTATCTTCCAGACTTTCTCGTAATAGTTTTGCTCATAGTCATTCTCTTCTTTCCATTATAAACAGTCTTTATGGACACTCCAACTATTTTTGAAATCTCCTTTGGTGTGACGAGTGCATTCAGCAAATCACACACTCTTTGACGTTTGCTTTCCTGATTACTCATATGGGCAGAAGTTTCTGAAAAGGTATGGATAATAGTGTTAGGTATGATTATGACATCAATATATGTTTGGTTTCAAAACAACTGACGTAGCGCCTGCTGAGAAAAAACAACTAAATGTTCATTGTAAATTTTGCTTCCCCACCCTGTAATATTATAGTAAATGGTGGTTTAATAGAGAAAGAGGTTTATTTATGAGCTGCCACAGAAGTATCACTGGATCTGCAGGGTTAAGAGATGACAGTGACTTCTGGCACCAGAAGGAACTATAGGCTGTATACAGGGTGTCCCAAAAAATGTATACACACTTTAAATAATTGTAAAGTAGGTGTTTATTAAAATTCTTTTAATTTTCAAAATGTAATAGAATTTACCAACATCATTTTATTGTTTTGTCACCACCTGTTCTCAAACTGACATACATTCTGGTCCAGACACTGCTGACAAGTGTGAGGTCTGGTGAACTTGCCAAACAGGTGGATTGGACGGGGTGTTTCATTGAATATCCTCCTTGTTCACCAGATCTCACACCACTAGACTTTTTTTTATGGGGATTGTGATGATTGGCCAAGTGGAGGAGGAAACACACCAGGAGGCTGGAATGATCTTCACCGTAGTATGATTTATTTACAGTGTTTACCCAGGTAATATTGCCGTTAGAGCTGTGTTAGTAAAAAAAAAAAAAAAACTAACAAAAAATAAATAAATAAACTAACTGATGAAAATCAGCTCGACAGAACATAAGGAAAATCAGTCTTCAACAACAGAAAATAAAGCTCAGCCCCTGGCTAAGGGCAACCAGCTGCAGTGGCCTGCTTCACTCAAGCAGAGCCACACTTTTGCCTCAAGGAGCACCTACTTCAGGCTTTTTATACCCTTTGCTCCTCCCACATGAACAAACCATCCATAAATGTTCGATTTACCTTTCAATTACCATTTACTGGAATAATACTGATATCTTTACCTAAACCTTATTTTAGTACTTTTATTTACTACTCCCCCAAAAAGTCTCTAACAGTTTAAACATAATTTAGGGCATTTTAAAGGTTAACTTCTCGCCAACTCACAAAACTCCCCCTCTGATTGCTGCCACCCTTGGTAAGTTCCTGATGCCTTCTGCTATAAAAGGTTTGGGAACCTCCCTCTTCCTGTTTGTCTGTCAGGCCTGGAATCTGGTGTTGAGATGGAGTGAGCATGGAGTGAGCGTCCAACAGTTAGATAACAAAAAGAACAAAAGAAAAAGACTAGGCTACGCAAAATGTGTTTTGATATGTGGGCCCATTATGTAAATATTTCTAAGGATGCAAAAATGATGAAAATATGATTACTAAAAACAAACAAAACTAGACCAGCTAAGCTAGCAGGCCCAAACCCATGCTCCACCCTGTCACTCCAACCCAGAACCAGGCCCAGAGCCTGAGAACAAAGGATATGGGTTCAACCCAGTCACAGGGCATGGGTTGCCACCATGACAGGGACACCTAAAAGACAAAGTCTATACTGTGAGACCTGCAACAGTTGCTGAATTGAGAGCAGCCACTGAACGTGAATGCACGCAAATACCAAGAGAATTGTTTGGTGATGTGTGTGATTCCATTGTTTGGTGTTGTCAGCCGTGTCTGGACCAGAATGGACGTCAGTTTGACAACAGGAGATGACAAAACAATAAAATGTTTGTAAATCCTATTACATTTTGAAAATTAAATGAATTTTAATAAACACCTACTTTGCAATTATTTAAAGTGTGTATACATTTTTTGGGACACCATGTATATGAACTTGAACTGTCACTATACATTCTGAAAGACCTAAATAGATTAAAAACATCTACTGATATAACATGTTTAATAACCTCTAAGTAACTAATCCTACAAATACATGTTATTGATTCAGATAAAATAAAGTTTGTCATCTTTTCATGGTCATCAGATATGACCCATGTGGATATTCAGAGGCTCCGTAGTGAACGTGGAAACACCACCATCTTCTACAACATTGATTCACCAGTAAAACCCACAGGGTTTGACAAAGGACTGGAAGAAAAAGTGCCGCCGCTCATGTCGGCTGCCACTGCACGGACTCATGACACAAGATCCATAAACATGCCTTTTCTTAGCAGAGTTGTAAAGAAAGAAGGACCTACAATCAACAAAGCCGGCTAATACTGTATGAGAGCAATCACTGGTCTTGGTGGCCTGTCCAGCACCCCCACACCTCCCACCAAGGCTGCCCACTGCCAGAGGAAAAGCAGATACAGTGTATGCTGAAGCACAAGTGGGGAGCCTAGTGAGGGGCAAGCACTAGGGCTAAAGATAACACCTGCAGAAAAAAAAAAGAAAAACTTCAGTATGCTGAGTATATCTCAGTTCCACTGTGCTGTATTGACTCTCACACCACATGTGTAACTCACTGAGTGGATCTCAGTTGGACTGTACATTATTTGTACGATACCTAGTGCAATACTCAGCAACATAAATGCAATGTTTATACTTCTTCCTACTCCTTTTTGGCCGTGCAAAATGCAGACTTGCACGTACTTGAAGATAGATTCTGTTCATTTAAATGTTATTTTGTTTTTGTCTTAATTTACTTTTTGTTTTATTTTGTTTCTTTGCAAGTTCGAAATAAATAAGTAAATAAAAATGTTGAACATGGCACAGTTTTCTCAGATTTTTATCATGAGCATACATTTATTTATGTTATATTTTTCTACTAACTTATATATTTCTATATTTTTTTTCTGTACAACTTTAACTTTTCTTTTTTTACTGTCCTCCCAGTGTATTTTCTACCTGTTTTTGCAATCTAATTTCATTCTGCAGTGCATCTATGATGTAACGTCTGACTGACAATAAAGACATCTGATCTGAAATGACAGTCTTTGTTTTTATGTGTAGTTTGTGATACACTTTGCCTGAAAAAGTCATTTTTTTCCACTTTTCTTTGTTTACTTATAATAACCATTTTACTCAGAGCTTTTTAAGATCATCTACATCTGTGGTCCCCAACCCCCGATCCCTGGACCAGTACCGGTCCGTGGATCATTTGGTACCGGGCCACAAAGAAAAAAAAATTGTGGTTAATATTAAAGCAATTTTTTCCATTAGTCTTGCGGAGATTTTATTTTGAAAAGCGACCATTTCCGCCCTCACCTCACAGCCGTTCATGAATCAATAGTAACACAAGCTAAAGAAATGAGCCACAAACAAAATTCACTGGAGAACTTTTTCGTGAAGAAACAAGGAAATGGTGCTGCAGGAGGGTCACAGACTGCCTGCAAACAGAAAGCTGCATTTAGAAGGAAATATCAGGATTCCTGCTGAAGTTACAGGTTCATCACAACAGGTGACACACAAGCACCTCCAAACTGCTCCGGCACATCTATCCGTGTTTGAGACAACTTCAAACTTCTGTGCATTCTGGATTAAAGTCAAAGCAGAATATTCAGACATCACCACAAAAGCCCTGAAAGTCCTTCTTCTGTTTCCAACAGAATCCTGAATAGACTGGATCTGCGGAACACAACTGGAGTGTGTGTCTCCCATCAGCCCCAGATGGGAACATCTAAGTGCAGGGAAACAAGTCCAGGGTTCCGACTGGTTCTGCATTAGGCCGAGTTGATTTTCTACAGTAGAATCAGTGGAATTGCCTGATATACAGTGTAAGTGTTTCAGATCACATGCTCTGAACTGACAAAGGTTTTTGTTATTGGAACTCCCGCACCTCTTACTATTTTCATGAATGAAACCGGTCCGTAGTACAAAAAAGTTTGGGGACCACTGATCTACATTATCAGTAAATTCATTATAAAGAAATATTTACTTTTTATTTCAAAATGCAGAGGATAATATAATAAATGGCAATAAATCACTAAGAAAAGGTTACATGTAGAGAAAAAAATTTTGAATACAAAAATAGTTCTAGGTATTTAAAGGTTAAGCCACGATTTTGCAACGTGAACTTTTGTTGGAGATCATAGTTACCACATTCAAACCAAACATATCACAGCTACCAGAGCATGTGAGCCAAACTATAGGCTGATATGGAAGAATCGTAAAGTTGTAATAGAGAGCTGAAGTCCCACCCTTTCAGTTCTGACTAGAGGTGACTGCCTTGAAATAGAAGCTCAACTTCCCCTCACATTTCAGAAAATGAATGAGCAGAATTCCACTGTTGAATTTACAATAACAATACAAATTACATTTACAATAAAATTGCACAAGCATGCACTTAATTTTATGGCTATGTCATTCTGGTCAGCTGTTTATTGTTTGCGTTCCAACATTAATTCCCCGATTCATTCTCGTATCAGTCGCCTACACTGTTGAATTCCCCACTGACGTCCAGTGTCAGTGGGTCGTCTATGAGGCAGCGCCCAGCTGTTTTTTTCACTGCAGGGAAGCGTGGTGCTCATTGGATAAATGCATAAAATCATCCCACCCAAAACCCTCCCAAAGATGTTCAGCGTCTCTGAGGGTGAAAGGGTCAGTAGGCGGGGCCAGGACGCTGGAGTTTGAATGGTGGATTGGACGAACTGTTGAAAAGAGTAGGTATTGGTCCAAAAGGCTGAAGCTGTTTTGACTGACAGCGATGTTGAAACACACCGGCATCATGGAAACGTTGGAGCTCAGACCGATGTGGATATCAGTGGAAGAGAGGGTGTTTGACAAACTACTGTGACTACATCAGCTGAAGAGAAAAAAGAGTCAAGTCATACTCCATGCAAGTGTGTGTTGCTGTGGTTTTATGGTATAGATGAAGCAGAACAGTCTCAATTAAACATTCCTTTTATTTAGAATTGCTTTGCTATAATACGACAAGTTTTATGATGGAGCCGTAAGATGAGCTTCCCCTGTTTTAAAGACCAGCAGCCACCACTGGTTCTGACCTCATTTAAGAAAAGAAAATGCATTACACTCAGATGTGTTTGACGAATGTTTGTCAGTTTAAAAGATAAGACAATTTGAGAAAATTACAGTTTGTTGCAATAGTGAAATATCAGACTGAATACTAAATTGAAGTATCTACGACTGTGAAAATACATTAAGACTAAACACCTGAGATGGAGCAGAAGTGATATTATCATTTTTGCCTTATGAGAATGTCTCTGCAGCTTCGACGTGATCATATGTGACCAGATTTTTGTCGCTTTTATTACCTGTTCAACTCCCCTTTGAAGAATGAGATGAATGATGCATATGGAAATGGCTGTTTTTATTAGACCACCCCTTGTTTTCTTCAATTTCTTGTTCATTTTAATGCCTGGTACAACTAAAGGTACATTTGGTTGGACAAATATAATGATAACAACAAAAAATAGCTCCTAAAACTTTAATTTCAGAGCTGATACCTATCCATTTTCCATGTTTTCTTGATATAACCAAAATCCCTTCAGTTTTTACATCAATATCTATGGCATTGTACTGACAAAAACAGTGCTTTTAGGCATTTAGGCAGGTTTTCTTTACTGTCTGTTTTAGTCACATGATACACACAGGAGTTAGTATTTGATTGCATAACCATTGTTTTTGATGACTTTTGATGGTCTAATAATTTTTTGCCATGACAGTATGTACATCAAGAAATGCAATCACAGAAAACTATACATCTCTTCATTATATTTACCACAAACTATGACTTAGTTGACTAGTAAAATTGCGTAAACGGTGGCACAATTCCACCACTGACCGCCATTAATATGTATTAGATTCATCGAGGAACACTGATGGCCTCTAGAGTTGGCTCCAAACAGCCCTGCTTCCCCTAGACTTACACTGAACCAGAACTAAACTTATTAAATTGATAGTTTAGATTCCAGGGGTCATTCTGGTCAAATTCATGATATTTAGACTCGGATGACCCATATTTTTAAGAATTCATGTCAAACAGAAGCACTGATATGTGCCGGGCTTTGATTGACAAGTCTGTATGACAGCTCACTTCCCCGCTGAATCAGTTGGAGTTTCTATTGATTTAACAAAACCCTTTTTTCCCTCACAAGCACCTCTACTGTAGAAGAGGCTACACCATAGGAAGTAGTACAGTAAGTATAGTATAGTATCCTGATCCTTTTTGAATATGTTTTTTTTTTTTCCCTTTCATTTTATTTGTTGTTTTTGGCTTTAAATATTGGTATTTGAATTAAAAATAAACACAAATTAACAAAAAAAAAATATTGTAAAATTACTTTTTTGTACAGTGCTTCATGAAATGTACCATTTTATAGTCAGTTAACTAGCATTTAGCATTAGCTTAACTATGAGCCCTTAAAGATGGCTGACACCTCATCTTCCCATATCTCCATATCTCCACCCTTTTTGTCCAAATATGATCACTTCCGGCACCACAAAACCAACATGGAGAGGGCCAAAACAAAACATAAGAATGGACCAATGGATGATGTCACAATTCGACCTCCAAATCTATAGATACAGTAGGTAACAACAGGAACGCCCATAAACGTCACATCCGGTTAGAGCTGCAGGGGTAAACAAACCGGTCTCTTCCATTAATCATAATGCCAAAGAGTTGCTGTGTGTCCTTTCACACCACAAATAACCAAAAAAATCACTAATTAACATTTTACATTTTACAAAATAATAAAACGGAACCACAAAGGAGGACAAAATGGCTTCAAGCTATCAGAAGATAGGATGAGTTTGGTAGATTATGGGACCCAACAACAAAACATAAGTATGTCTGCAGTCAGCACTTCATTTCAGGTCAGTTTAATGTAATGTTAACCATTTCCAAATAATTGTAGACTATGTCAGGGGTATCAGGAATATTAGATTAATTGTTTAAACACTAGTGAGCTTTGTAATACATTTGTAATTTGTGTAGATTTTCTTGCGACATGTTCAAAAGTACACATTCAGTACCTAAGTAGAAGAATAGATACTTGTGTACAAAAGTCCGGTAAAAGTAGAAGTACTGTTAAAGTTCTTTACTGCGTACGGTATAGATTAAAAAAAAAAAAAGTGCTGTCTTTGAAATGTACTCCAAGTCCTCTGAAGGACATTTCTATTGCTTGTTTCTGTGCAAAGCTAAAAGAACCTCATGTCATATTGGACCAACAACAACATTAATTAACATGAATTCATCTATTTAATATCAGGTACTGAAATTATGTTAAGTTTAATTCATCATATTTATACCAAAAGGGATATAGTTCCTTACCAGGTGACTCCATTAAGTAGCAGAAGATGTCTGGAAATGACATTTCAGACCACTGAGTAGGATCATTTGTCCAGCCTTTTAAAACGTATGGACAACAATCTAGCCCCAATGGATTTAAATTTTTAATATATTGATCCTAGTCAGAAGGTAATAAGTGACTCAAACTACGTCATGCCATGACAACTTGCAAGTGTTGGCAAAACAGCTTTAAATTTCGTGTTTTTCAAGAGAAAGACTAAGATTTTATATTAACGATCAGAAGGACGTCTTTACAGCAAAGTTTGGAAAAGTGCTGGAATATCTGGGAACTCAGACTGCAACTACCTGAAATAGACTTCATAGGAACTTTTGAGATCATCGCTGTGGACGTATTTTGGATCTGCCTTATATTTCATACTACCTGTATGTACTGCACTGGACTGGATAATTTTGAAAATGTTCAATAAAAAGAATGTTCAAAAAAAAAAAAAAAACAATCTGCGTTTTTACCATACAGTGGATGGGGGGGGGGGGGGGGGGGGGGGGTGTTCCCCCCTTGGGTTTCCCTGCCCCCAGCTGGGACATCTTTGCTGACTGTATCTATGGAGCATCAGATCAATTTTGGAAGGGTGAGGGTCATGGGTGAGCTAATAATGAAAGCTAGATTACTGACATGATAAAATGTAAAGTACCATGAAATACATTTTGTTGTGATTTGGTACTATTTAAATCAAATTTAGATAGATAGATAGATAGATAGATAGATAGATAGATAGATAGATAGATAGATAGATAGATAGATAGATAGATACCACCCTTGTTTTCTTCAGTTTCTTGTTCATTTTAATGCCTGGTACAACTAAAGGTACTTTTGTTTGGACAAATATAATGATAACAACAAAAATTGCTCATAAGAGTTTAATTTCAGAGCTGATTTCTATCCGTTTTCCATGTTTTCTTGATAATAACCAAAATCACTTCAGTTCTTACATCAATATCTATGGCATTGTACTGACAAAAACAGTGCTTTTAGACATTCCATGTTTTCTTTTCTGTCTGTTTTAGTCACATGATACACACAGGAGTTCGTACTTGATTGCATAACCATAACATGGATGGATGGATGGATGGATGGATGGATGGATGGATGGATGGATAGATAGATAGATAGATAGATAGATAGATAGATAGATAGATAGATAGATAGATAGATAGATAGATAGATAGATAGATAGATAGAACAGTAAACTTCATCAAACTTTTGCGTAACAGAATAAAGTTACTGTCTTGTCACTGATTAAGCCATCAGGGAAGAAATAAAAAATAAATGAACAGAAGATCCAAAAGTCACGTCTGTCAGAGCTCAGAGCTGTCAAACACACCTGTCAATCATACGGGATGTTTTTGACACCACAGCCTTCAATTCATCGTAAAATCTTCTGAAGGACACAGTCATTTACAGATGGACTCCAAAAACACTGGAGGGTATAAGTGAAATGAATGACACCACAATGACTCCTGGGGAAAAAAAAAAATACTGAGTTAGTATATTTAAAGAGTTCAGTGTAAGTCAGCGACAGATAGATACTTCCACAGTGGCTTAATTTTAGAGCTGATGTCCTTTCCACATGACAAATTCATGTTTTGACGTCCTGTCACCTCCTTCTTGTGACCTTTATCTCAGCAGACAGTTTGGCTTGTGGCAGCAGGAGGAACACAGGTGATCCTAATAACATTAATGATGGATGTGTTCCGTTTCAGCAGCCCAGAAAGCCGTGCCAGTGACCCAGCAGGCACTCACTATAACCCTGGAAATGATGTGTGCATGTGAAATTCAGCCATTGTTAATTAAAGCCTTTGTGCATTCTCTACTGTAATGGGTCTGAACGGCTGCTGTTTCAGTCTGCTGGTAGTCTAACCCCGAATCACCCCCCCTCACTTTAATAGGATCCACTGTCTTCGTGTGGACTAGTCACTGATTTTGGAAAATTAATGAATATGCATTAAGCAATTTACTATTCTTTTGTGTGGGCTGTCTAATCCGGTCATTGCAAGCGCAAGGATGGATTAGGAAAACAGCCACGTTCATTTTGTGTCAGGTTTGCTTATGTCTCTATATTTCACTTACAGAATTCTCCATAGGTGAACAAAGTGTTCACATCCAATACCGAGTAGAAGTACTAATACACCACTTTGTAATACCACACTACTGCACAGTGACTAATTAATGTGGTCATTGGGCAGTAAAATGGTCAGTGCTTCTATCAGTGTTCTACTATTATAGGATGTTTTTATACTATTCATTATATTGTAGAAACATACTTCTATCTATTCTGCATGCACAGGGGAAAATCAATATATACAAAAAGAACTGTGCAGTTAGTTACAACACTAATAGTGTATTGTGCTGTATTTTTTTTTTTCATCTCTGTGTGCAGCTATGATAACTGCACATCTGACTTACAGAATTCTCCACAGAAAGAAGAACTATTCACATCCTGTACCGAGTAGGAGTACTCATACTCCACTTTGAATTACCGCACTATGAGTAAATGGTATGTATTATCAGCAAAATACATGTAGTCATTGTGCAGTAAAAATGACCCCACTTAGTATTCTACAGTTATATTATGTGATAGTAAGTATTATATTGACTGTTATATATCAAAGTGGCTGTTGCCATAGTACTGTGGGACTAACACTGTCATTTGACTTGTCGTTTGTATTACCACAGTGCCATCGTTATATCATGTGCAGACTAGTAACCTGTAACCTGTCACAAAAAATATAGAATTATATATATGTGTGTGTGTGTGTGTGTGTGTGTGTGTGTGCGTGCGTGCATGTGTGTATATATATATATATATATATATATATATATATATATATATACATATGTATGTGTGTGTGTGTGTGTGTGCGTGCATGTGTGTATATATATATATATATATATATATATATATATATATATATATATGTATGTATGTATGTGTGTGTGTGTGTGTGTGTGCGTGTGTGTGTGTGTGTATACACTACCTATATACACAACCAGGTTTGATGGGTCAAGTTGCAGCAAGAAAGCCATTGCTGAGGCTTCAGAATAAGAAAAAGAGGCTTGCCTGGGCCATGAAACAGCGCCAGTGGACTACTGAAGACTGGAAGAAGGTGTTATGGACTGATCAAACCTGCAACTGGAAGTCTTCTCTTCACAGTTAAACTCAGACTTGCTTACGATGACCACTAACTTCACTGTGCTTGAAGCTGTTGTCCTGTGAGTCTCCTCTCACTCCAGCTGTTGACTGTCATAAACTTGTCTTCTGATTCTGTTGTGTCTTTGGCTCTGCCAGACCTCTTCCTGTCAGCATGTCCCCCAGTTTCTGAGTGCCTTTGGATGGTGAAGGAAACTGGACTTACTGACACCTGGACTTTCTTGGACATTTCTCTGTAGGACAGACCTACATTTTTAAGTGTTATGATGGTCTGTCTCTCTTCTATAATTAATTGCCTTTTCCTCTTTTCCATTTTTACACTAACACACTACTTTCTGCAGTACAGTACTGTTCAAAAAATGCTCACAATGGTATGGTACCAAAGTGTGTTCCAACACTATTTTTATGCAGACAGAGGGGGTTGGAAGGAATTCAGAAACATTGGGACAGCTGTAGGAAATGGTAGCACCAACTTTCGAGGCTTGATCAACCTCCATTGCTGCAGAACTGCTTTAAGTTGTTAACCCATTTCTTGTTCACCTTTTGTATAATTCTGAAATGTACATTATTTTTCAGTTTTGTTTAACCTTACCTTTTTTTTTTTACCTCTGGCAGTTCACCGCTTACCTTTGTACCATTTCAAGCTGTTCATTGGACTTGAACTGCTTGAATTTCAATACAAAACTGGAAAAACTGGGGTGTTCTAAAACTGGTAGTGTGTATATATGTATATATATATATATATATATATATATATATATATATATATATATATATATATATATATATATATAAATATACACACACACACACACAGTCATGTCATTTATAGCAATACTACTGTCTATATACTGCACATTTCACTTATAAGTACTAATATTTGCCTTTGAAATACTTCACTATGAGTATCAGCTAAATAAATGCAGTCACTGTGCAGTTAAATGGTTTCTGTCAGTGTTCTATTATTATATGATGTATAATGCTGCTTTCTTGTACATATTACATCTTGCTCTGGTATATTTTTAAGGTCAGTAGGGTATTTGAATCTTTATTTGACAAAAATATTATGTTTGTGGCATCATTGTCATGTGACAACCACATCCTGTTTCTTTGAAATGTCAGTTCTGTGAGCTCAAAAAACTGTTTCTCCAAGGATTTGTTTTAGTTTAACAAGGAGAATTTTAAACTCAGCCAATAAAAGAACAGTAGTTGTGTTGCATTTAAGTGTAACATCAATCAAACCATGTGCTCACTTCATCCAAATCCAAATGTTCAGTTATTTCATCAAGTATTTTTTAGTTGGAGGTCATACTGAGACAGAATTTTCTCTATAGTTTTATTGAGAAAAACACAAGTGAAAAATGCTGTAATGCTGTGGGTTGTTATACAAGGAAACTAAACAGGCTCAGTTTAACCTTTAGCTATAGCACGAATAATAATAATAATGAAAAGTACGCTTCAATGAAGTACTGAGTACTAAGGTGGATTGGACTTGGAATCCCCCTTAGCTATAAAGAAAAGTATTATATTGTTATACTATTAGATTAACTGCACAAGTATTTTGATGGGGTTCTTTTTACAGTAATGTATTCCTACAGTGTCCTACCCCTGTGTTTAAATTAATGTTAGTGGATGAGAGTTAAATAAATGAATACTGAAATGAATACTTTCATCCTCATAATGTTGGTGCATCCATTCTCACTTTATAAGACCAGACCATTATTTGATAGGTACAGGTATTCATTAGTCTCTGAAATTAATTATCATGACTAAAGTAGCTTACATTTTGTGTGTGTGGGCTGTCTAATCCAGGGTTTGTAAATGAAAGGCTGGTTGAGCAGAAGGAGCTGCAGTCATTTTGCAACAGGTTTGTTTGTGTCTCTGTGTTAATATGATTAGGCCTGTTGTAAATTCACACAGAAACCTTTAATGAGGCTGAAGCACTTTATCACATAATGACAGTCCATTCTAGTGTATGAATTCATGTTTGGGTTGTTTGTATGGTTGGATTGGATCAAAGTGTTCATTTATTACCACCCCCCACCCCCCAGAAGCGGAGACAAGGGGTATTGTTTTTGATATGGTTTGTTTCTTTGTTTGTTTGTTAACACTTTAGCAGCAAAATTATGGGTTGAATTGACCCAGAGTGACCCAGAACAGATCTGATTACATTTTGGGAAAAGTAGGTCAAAGTTACATTTTTTAAATGAATTTTTAAAATCTTTTTTTCCCATTTACTTATAATGGCCGAAATTTTTCAGCAGACACATATACATGATGACATCAGTTGGATCAATGCCAAAATAAGCTACAATACATGTGAGGACCGGGATTTGTTGTGCCTGGCACCACTTGTTTATGTATGTACGGATGTATTTATTTATTCCCAGTAGTCACAACTGCAGTATCACCTATTCCTCAAAAACAAGAAAACATTCACACGTTATTTACAGCAATAGAGGGTATGCACGTGACGTCACCGCTAGTGGAAGTCACCGCGGTTACGCCCCCTGAGTGGCAGAAAGAGGGAGATGAGTAGCGGCTTTGGCTTGAATACTGCAAAAACTTTAGAACAATCTAAAAAATGGGGAAGAGCTGTTGTGCCACTGATTGCACAAATAGGTTTAAAAATCACTCGGAGCTATCGTTTTAGCAGCTACCTAAAGCCAAAGACAGAAGAAGCAGATGGATCGCTGCAATTTGTAGAAATAACTGGAATCCAGGCAACGAAACCTGGATTTGTGTCAGGTAACACTAATTTAAGCTGTGTTCTTGTGTAAAATCATACCTTACATTACATATCGTTTTGGCTAACGTTACTTCTTAGTAAAGCTCTTAATGTTAGCATCTGTCATTTAGTTCTATATTTCATAACTGAAACGTTTTTGTCTTCAGTTGTGTGATTCTGAACCTTGTGCTCTACATGATTTGTAAACTAGCTTAAACTGAGGCTAACCTAGTTTTCTGAATAAGGGGGTACTCTAGCACAAAGCTGTTGTAGCTGTGTTGTGTCAAGTATTTGATGTTAACTCTACTTAAATCTCCACAGTACCAGTAGATCATCCACTCACTTGGGTCAATACTAAGGGTTCAACTCCAGTAAATCAGTAGTGAACTGTGAGCACTACTGCTGGGCCTTTACCTTGGAAATCACCGCTAAGAAAATACGTCTGCACTGACGTTCACTGATGAATAGTGGTGGCAGACAAGTTCTACTCAACATGCTATCGTACAATGGCACCACAGGTACAATGCCACTAGTATAAATAACTGATACATAACAGAATGATGTTTGTTTCCAGAGTTTAGTCAATAAAATAGTGTAATGAGCCTGTAAGAACTCCAGTCCACTTGGTGGCACTAATGCACATCTGAGATGGTTTTACAACCGTTGATAAACACTAAACAATGACAGGGAGAAGCAGTAAACGAGAGGCATGACCTTCTTCTCAATTCCCAACTACTTGTTCCTCTAATCAGTCATGAAGGCAGAGGAGTTGAGTTAAAGACCTGAACAGACGTCCTTGTATTTGAGTCACGATTTGAAATAAATATCAGTTAAATATTACATGTTGAGCACTTTTGTTCTGTGGTACTGCATCTTATAATCTGTCAGATGAGCGTTCATTAAACTTTATGATTAACTTTTAATTCAATCCACAGTGTAGTGTAACATGTCGGTCAATGATGTAGGGATGTCAGACGTCTTTTTTAATTAAAACATCTAACTTTGATCATGTATTTGATCATTTTAAATGACAAATACATGCTGAGCTTGAGGAAAACTTCCATAATTAAAGCCCTGCTGCTGCTGTCGGTTGTATAATCCAGTCGTCTGTCACATCTCTAACCCGACACTGATCTGATTGAGATATCCTTCAAGATGAGGAGCCAAGATTGATGAATGGGTCACAGTGAAGTATGGAGGAGCTGAAGAGGTAAAAACAGGGAACTGAGAAGAGCCTTCTATCCCCTCCACTGACAAACCTGTTCTAGACTATGTGAGGGTCCATCCAGATGCAAACGCTCGTGGCATTTTTCTTTTGCGGATTCTAAAGTTTCGTGTCCATACGCGTATCCTTTCAAGAAATATCTGCATCCTGGTGGAAATAGGAAAACTGGGTTAAAGCTACACCTACTGATGTGGCATTTCTCACAGCACTTAGTAAAAGTTTGAACATGAACAACCCACTTCCCCCCAAAGCCCCGCCCCCTTCCCCCTGCCTGAGCTCTTACACTCCCCTCCTCTCACCTGATGTGCGCGGTAGAAGCAGAGGTGGAGGTGGAGGTCTGGTCTGCTTTGGCGTGTCCATGGACCCCTCCCTCAGTAATCAGATACATCATCCACCTGCCGCGGCCCCTGTTTCATCAGTAGACCCTGAATTTAAGGGTCTGGTCTGTGCAGCGCTGGGTCAGTGTCTTCACTCATCACCTGGGAGATGAGGTGCCCAGGCGACAGGCGCACTGTGAACGTGTGGCCTCCACAAATTTTCCATGGACATTTGAGGTTTCATAGTCCATACATTTATCATCCTACATCATCCTACGTTGTGTGACACCATGTATGTACATATATGTGTTTGAGTCCCATGGTCATAAAAGCTGAGCTTTATGCAGACCTGTCTGTTTAGTCCAGTACACCAGACTTCCAGACTTTTATCTCCATCCTTCATTCATCAGACTCCTGTTTGTTCCCCTTAGTTGTTGTTTCTGTTAATAAATCCGTTTTTTCCTTCCACATGTGCATTTCAGTCCTGTCCATACACATCCTAGACAGTAGACTGTGGTCAGTGACAGGAGAAGCAGCGAGAGTGAAGTGTCAGATTCAGAGGGACACATATCGGATGTGAGGACGGCGGTAATGGATGATTGACAGGAGGCTCAACCAGGTTCGGCCAGTTATTTCATTCGGACCGAATAAAATGATTGGTCAGAATTTTATCAGAAATTTGAGCAATATATGAGAATTAAACATTTTTGAGTTTCAATACCTGGTGGATTTCTTTTACATTTTAGTTTGACACACGCTTATTAGGAGCATTTTAAGATGACAAAATAAACGTGTAAAAATGCCACATCATACAGTACAGCTTTAATAACCACCAGAGTGTGAATGTGAGAGCGAATGAATAATGGATCAAAAATGTAAAGCAGTTTGGGTGCCTTGAAAACTGCTTTACATCTAATCCATTGTTATTATTATTATTATTATTATTATTATTATTATTATTATTATTATTATTATTATTATTATTATTTTATTTATTTATTTTAATGTAACAGTATGTTGTAAGTATGTGTTGTATTTCATGGTGCCTCTTTGCCAGGACTCCCTTGGAAAAGATGTTCTTAATCTCAATGGGATCTTTTTCCTGGTTAAATAAAGGTTAAATAAAAATAAAATATAATAATAATAATAATAATAATAATAATAATAATAATAATAATAATTATTATTATTATTATTATTATTATTATTATTATTATTATTCTCAGCCGCTTGTGTATAACATTTTCTCCCATTTCTCCAGTGGAAAATATGACATGACGCATTCATAACTTGTCTTTACCATAATTCCCATCGTACGTGAAGGCAGGGTCAATACCCTGATGTCGTTAGTACAGTTGGCTAATGTTGGACACTTTTTAGTTTGATATGACCTGTCATAATAGTAAATGTTATTTCATCCTGTTTGCATGAATCAGACTGGTTTAAGCTCCTGCACCGGACCAGACCGGCAAAACTGGAACTAGATACAGCTCTTGCAACTTCATGTGCATGTGGATTCTGGGGACAGTTACCACAAAGGCTTATACCCGAGAGACTTTGGGAAGTCAGCTGAGGTAACATGAGGATGAAAAGGTTCACATGTGGAGGAGATTGCTGTGGATAATTGAGTTCTAGTTGATCTTTATCTACGACCCAGACATCCATGTTCCATTTTAAAGCCTCAAGATTCAACATTCACTTTATTGTCCTACACTTTTATTGTCCCGTGCTGTGCCACACAAACCCAATTATAAAGATTTTCAGTTACATAAAGGAGGACATAGCAGGACAAAGAACAAACTACATGGGAAGATCTGTTAGTTTATTGACAAGTCAGTTGCCACTGGTTACCACTGTGTGAACCTGTGAGGAGAGACATGGGGGAAAAAAAAATCTTGGAGGACAAAATAGCCGGAAAATCTTTACTTTCCTCTGCATTTGTAAAGAAAAAGGATACCTTCAGTTTTATCAGTGTTGAGGACACAATATGTAACAACTTTTACGATGAGCTTTCTTGTTTTTCATGAATATTTGAATGAATTGAACTTATTTCACGTAACGATCTTCCCATAAAAAGTTCAAATTGAATTAAGTATGTAAATCACTATGAAATTTGCCTTAGATTTCTGCCCATGTTGTGCTAATGAAAATGCTATTCAGTATACACTATATGGACAAAAATATTGGGACATGTTGAATTCTCTAACAGGGGTCTGGGATACAAAAAACAATAATGACAAATATCATAATATAGTTTTATATTGTGATAAATACCATTGTGTTGCACTGGTTAGCTTGGTTTAAATTGTTAGGCTATCTTTGCTTCCAAAATGCCTCAGAAATGGTTTTGACTTAATCTCTCTCAACACTGAACATTGATTGACTATGATTTTAAATGTTCCACCTCTAAAACTCTAAAATATTTTTCATGGTCTGAATGTAAATAATAGTAAATAATAATAATAATAATACATTTTTTTGTACCACAACTAACCATCTACTTTCTTCACATCTCACTTAGGAAGAAAAATCTCCTACTAAACTTTAAGGAAATATTGATGTCTCTAAACTATACAGACAAAAATATTGGGACACATCATGGCTACAGCTATAAAATGTCCTGTTTATGCTGATTTGAGATAAAAACATCAGTATTTCCAATGCCACCCAGACTCCTGTTAGAACAGAAACACGTGAATTCAATACTTTTGTCTGTATAGTGTACATAAAGGAGGACATAGCAAGACGAATGCAAACTACACTGAGCAAAAATATAAATGTACCATGTATCACTTTAACTTTTTAATAGCAGTAGGTGTTGCACAATATATTAAATTACACACTGTTTATTTTGTTGATCAATGCACTGTAAATAAAATCTGTAATTTAACAGAATTTTCAATGTTTATTTTACATGATTTTTCCTGTATTTTTAAGATACAGGAAAATATCAATGAAACAACAAAAATAGACTGTGATTTTACATGTCAAATGTAAAATAACACAAAAAAAAACCTGTAACTGTGAATAACCATGAAATTTCAATTTTTTAAAAGAATTTTTTTTCTTTTGTCACAGAAAACTACAGTTTAAATACATTTGCAAATGTATCATAATTTCACAAAAATTTCTTTTCTATTTATGAGATTAAACTGTTAATTCAAAGCTTAATACTGTAAAAAAAAAAAAAAAAAAAAAAAATTAAAACCAGATAAAATTACTGACAATTAACTGTTAAAGAAGTATTTGTTCTGTAAGTTTAACAAGACTTGTTTGTTAATTGACAAATATCTTGTGTAATTACGGGAGGTTTCACAACAAAAATGTTGAATAAATGTATTTTTGTGAATGTATAACATGTATAAGCACTGATAAACTGTCAAAATACAGTTTTTATCAGTGGATTGTACAACTTAGTCTCATTGAAAATTACTTGTATATATATTTATAGGTATTTGATTGTTTTAATACATGAAAATATTCTTTATTAAACATTAAAAAGTAAAATAAATAAATAAATAAATAAATAAATAAATAAAATCTCGTGTAAAGTTGGGGCAAAAAACTGTATTTTAATTATGGAAAATTACCATATTTTTATGAGATGGTTATTTTCCGTTATTTTATAGTATTTTTTTGGCACCCCTGCTGCCGGAATATTACTGTTTTTTTACAGGTTTTTGTTTTACAGTGTGGTACAGATTACTGTCCGTTAGAACATGATAGTGATATCTGGTCTTCAGGGACATTCATGTGGACATGGTGAAAGAAATCACAACTCCATATCTCATGTGGTCACCATTGGCTTCCTGTGGAGCAACACATCGTCTTTCATCGAGTTGACAATATTGTCAGTTGTGGCCCATGCAATGTTATTCCACTCCTGTTTGAGAGCCACACAGAGCTATGGGATGTTATCCAGAACCATTCCCACATGATTTGCGACAGCTGTGGCATGGTGACATCTGAGGAAATGTGACATTTTGAGGTGTCTTTTTATTGTCTCCAGTATAAGGCGTGTCTGAATACTTTTACCACTGTTTGAGCAGTGTCTGGACCTGCTACAGCTGTGTTGTGGGTGGAATCACTAGAGCAATAAGCAAACACTCACTCACAGAGATGGACACAAAGTTTGTTCATAAGTCAAGAGAATTAACCCTGTTTTACAATTATAAGACATCATGAGCTAATTTTCAGCTGTGCGTCTCAAGCAGGGCCGTAGAATTGCGTAGGGACGCCGGGGACATGTCCCTACCAATATCCAGCCACTACTGTGTAGTCACTATCAATCCAACTGCTGTCCATAGTGTTTAGTCAAAGATTATGGCACACAAAGGGTTAACAGTCGGTCTCTGCTAGAAGTCCCGCCTCTGACGTAAATATTGCTGTATGATTGGCTCTTTGGTTTTGCTAATGTACATGTGATTGGCCATCCCCGCTGTCACTCCATCTACTTGTAAAAGGAACCTGCTAGTTGGACCGCTAACGTAAGTTTTCAATATGTTTGGCATTTGTTCTGTCTGGGTCACGTCAACTAGACAGATTTGAATATCAGTGGTGTCATTTACATGTACATTTGTACATGTGTTTGTTTGAAGAATGTCGAAGAAAAGAAAACTGGTCATAAGACACTTCTTTTGGAGTCAAAGTGTAAGTTAGTTCAAAGGTATAGGACTGTAGAGGCTCAACAACAAAGATAATGAATAAAAGACACTATTTAATGCCAAACAGATACACTTTTGAAAAGCTGTTTTACTTATTATTTTCATATATTTCTATTGAAGAGAGCAACTGTTTAAAAACACAAATAAAGAACATTTGTGGAGAAAATACAATAAAATCTCAGATTGTAAATGTGATTCCTGATGTAATTTTATCCATATTTTTGGGGAATAAATTGCATATAATAATTGAAAGTAAAATCCTTTTTTGCTCAGGCAGTAAATGTACCATCAAACTCTGTGATCACTGTATCCCTAATCTGTTCATATGTCATGCATCGACATATTTATTTCAGGTGACAGAAAGTAGAGAGGCAGGAGGAGGTAGAGGAGGAGAAGAAAGAGGAGGTAGAGAAGGAGAAGAAGGAGGAGGTAGAGGAGGAGAGGCTGTAAATTCCCAGGTGAGGTTAAATAATAATATATATGTCAGTCATGAGGCAAGGCAAGGCAAGTTTATTTGTATAGCACATTTCAGCAACAAGGCAATTCAAGGTGCTTCACACAGGACATTGAAATAAAAGAAACAAAAAGAAACACATTTAAAACATTATAAAAGAAACATATAAAAGGTGATTAAAAACAGCAAGTAAGAAAACAACACATAAAATCAAAAATAAATAAATAAATAAATAAAATAAAATAAAACAGAATAAAATAAAAATAAAAACACACACATAATAAAGTAAAAGTTGCAGTGCAGAGTTTCAAAGAGAATATAAAATTTAAAAAGTCAAAAGCCTTTTAGTCAAAGGCAGCAGTGAACAGGTGAGTCTTTAACCTGGACTTAAAAGAACTCAGACTCTCAGCAGACCTGATATTTTCTGGTAGTTTCTTCCAGATATATGGAGCATAGAAACTGAACGCTGATTCTCCATGTTTAGTTCTGACTTTGGGAACACAGAGCAGACCTGCACCAGATGACCTGAGTGGTCTGGATGGTTCATACTGGACTAGAAGGTCTCTAATGTATTTTGGGCCTAAACCATTCTGTGCTTTATATGCTAGTAAGAGAATTTTGAAGTCTATTCTCTGAGAGACAGGGAGCCAGTGTAGAGACCTCAGAACCGGGCTGATGTGGTCCACTCTCTTGGTCTTAGTGAGGACTCGAGCAGCAGCATTCTGGATCAGTTGCAGTCGTCGAATAGACTTTTTAGGCAGACCAGAGAAGATACTATTACAGTAGTCAACTCCACTAAAGATAAATGCATGGACAAGTTTTTCAAGGTCCTGCTGCGACATCAGTCCTTTAATCCTAGAAATGTTCTTGAGGTGATAGTAAGCTGACTTTGTAATTGTTTGTATGTGGTTTTTAAAATTCAGGTCTGAATCCATGACAACACCCAAATTCCTGGCCTGGTCTGAGGTTTTTAACTGAAGTGACTGGAGCTGCATGCTGATTTTAAGACGCTCCTCCTTGGGTCCAAAAACGACTACCTTAGTTTTTTCTCTGTTTAACTGAAGAAAGTTATGGCCCATCCATTCAGATATTTACTCCATGCATTTACCCAGTGCTTGTATGGGGCTATGGTCACCTGGGGACATTGAAATGTAGAACTGTGTGTCATCTGCATAGTTATGGTAATCTATTTTGTTTTTTTTCTGTGATCTGAGCCAGTGGAAGCATGTAGATGTTGAACAGAAGGGGCCCCAGGATGGAGCCTTGGGGGACTCCACATGTTATTTTGGTCTGCTCAGATTTAAAGTTACCGATTGACACAAACTAATCCCTGCCCTTTAAGTAGGATGCAAACCAATCAAGAACTGTGCCAGATAGTCCCACCCAATTTTCCAGTCGATCAAGTAATATATCATGGTCGACTGTGTCGAATGCAGCACTGAGGTCCAGTAACACTAAAACTGAAGATCTGCCATGATCTGTGTTTAAGCGAATGTCATTAAATACTTTGAGCAGAGCTGTCTCAGTTCTGTGATGTGGTCTAAAACCTGACTGAAAGACGTTAAAGCAGCTGTTGACTGTTAAGAAGTAATTCAGCTGTTGGGACACAGCCTTTTCAATGATTTTACCTAAAGAAGGAAGATTTGATATCGGCCAGTAGGTGTTCATTGAGGTCTTTTCTAGAGTGTTCTTTTTTAGGAGCGGCTTAATAACAGCTGTTTTTAGGGTCTGTGGGAAGACTCCTGAGCTGAGAGACACATTTACAATCTGTAACAGGTCAGATGCCATGACATGTGAAACTTTTTTGAAAAAATCTGTGGGTAAAACATCTAGACAGCAGTAGGAAGAGCTCAGCTGGTGTAGAATGTCCTCCAGACATGAGAGTAACTTTGCAGAATGCATTAAATTCTTGTATTGTCCTTAGATATTCAGATATACTTTATAAACATGTCAATTACTGAATTTTTTTTCTATGATTGTTTGCTCGTTTGATCAGCTCGACATGAAATTATGATCGCAAATGCAAAAAAACCCATCAACTTTCAGGAGTGCTGCCTTGGGGTACTTTTGTGTCCCCATCAATGTCCAAATCAAACCTACTCCCTTGGTCTCAAGTTACACAAATACTAAGTAAAGTATTATGTGTCTCTCAGTCTGGTTTTAGGAAATCACACAGCACAACCACTGCAGCTTTAAAGGTCATAAATGATTTCATCGATTCTATAGATAATAAACAATATCGTGCAGCCCTTTTCATTGACCTCTCCAAAGCCTTCGACACAGTTGACCACCTACTACTAAAACAGAGACTAATTGCCTTTGGACGTCCTAACCATGCAGTCAGCTGGTTTGAATGTTACCTTACCAATAGAACGCAGTGTGTGCAAGTCAGGGGCCAGACATCGGACTTACTTACAGTTACGAAGGGCGTACCGCAGCGGTCAGTCCTTGAACCTCTCCTGTTTATTTTGTATATCAATAATGTTGCTCAAAATGTTTCCTCTGTAAACTTTCATTTTTATGCAGATGACACAGTCAGTTATACCTCAGCATCCACTCCCAGTCTGGCTCTTACACAGCTCCACGGCACTTTTAATGTTTTTCAATCAAGATTTATGATTTATGACTGGTTTTAAACTCATCAAAAACAAAACTCATGTTATTTTCAAAAGCTAAGTCAAAGCTTCAGGACCTTCCTTTTATCTCCACTATTTACGGCCATCACATTGAGCGAGCAGCTGAGTATAGATATCTGGGTATTTTAATTGGTGGTTCTGTCTTTTTTCCCCCTCACATACAGCAACTTTTAAGAAGACTGAAACTAAAATTGGGTTTTTATTTCAGGATAAAACGTTGCCTCTTGTATGAGGCTAAGAAGAGACTCATTGCTACCACTTTTATATCTGTGCTTGATTATGGGGACATTATTTATATAAATGCGTCGTCTCAGAGCTTAAATGGCCTTGATACTGTTTATCATGGTGCTCTGAGCTTTATCACAAGCCTCAGAGCTCGAACTCATTTTCTTTTATACACCTGAGTTAGAAGGACAGATCTTTTTACAACGCAGAATGAAACACTGGGATTCTATTATTTATAAATGTATCCTAGGTCTGCTTCCATCCTATTTGGTGGTCTACATCTGTTGGAATGACTTAAATAATTATAGTCTCCGGTCCCAGGATCTGTTATCTTTACGGGTTCCAAAAGTTAGAACAGAACTGGGAAAGAAAGCTTTTAAATGTTCTGCTCCAACTGCCTGGAAGAACCTACAGAAGGACATTAAACTGAAGGAACTGCTCTCTTTTAATGCATTCAAAATCATTTTAAATGAATGGGAAAAGGACAAATGTGGGTGTAGATGTTTTTCGATTTGATTAAATTGGGTTCGGCTTTGAGATGCTTTTAAGGAACATTGCTGTTATACTTTTAATACCTTTTAAAATAATAGTGATGTTTTATATGTACAGTATGTTCTTATCCATTTTAAGTTTGTTTTTAGCACTGACTTCTATTGTGTTTATGTATATTAGCGTGGATGTAGGGCTATGATTTCTATTTTGTGTAACTTCTGCTGCTGTCTTGGCCAGGACACTCTTGAAAAGGAGATTTTTAACCCTTTCATGCAAGAATTATGAGAACCTTTGTCGAGATTTTTTTCTTGAGTGTTTTTAGACATGAAAAAAAAATTGCGATTGAGTTTTTTTTTTTTTCACGTAGTTACAAAAACGTCCATGCATTTAATTTTTCAATTAAAGAAACGTGTTTAAAACCCAATATCAGAAGGTGAGATAAAAACAATGAAATTAAAACATTTTAATCCTGCTAATCCAGTGTTTTTCAACCTTGGGATCAGGACCCCACAGGGGGGTCGCCTGGAATTCAAATGGGGTTGCCTGAAGTTTCTAATAATTGATTAAAAAAAAAATTACTAATAAAAAATATGTTGTAATGATTCAATATATGTGCCTTTATAATTAAAACACCACACACTTTTCTTATAAAAAATTTTAAAAGGCGCACTATATACATTATATAGCCTAACTATTGTCTAAAATTAATGTTTATTTGTGACATAGTATAACAAACTATTACATGATTGAAAACAAATTAATTTTAGCAAAAAAATAGTCTCAGTTTTGAATGTCTGGTGTCGCCATTAATATGTGATGTTAAAATAGGGTCACAAGCCAAAAAAGGTTGGGAATCACTGTGCTAATCTGATGTTTTCTCACATTTTAACATATTCTAATGCTAGTTATTACTCACTTCATGTAGATAATATGCAAAAAAAAAAAACTTTTTGTCTTACAAATAACAGTTGATTTCCACTCAAACATGTTAGTGCAGATCAGGTTTATCAAGAACAGCAAAGTTACAGAAATGATATGAATGTCAGTGTATGGGATGATGCATAAGTGTCCACTGTGTTGGCTGATATGGAACTAAAACAAAAAAAATCCATGAATATACAAGAGAACAGCTGTAGAATAACTGTCCACTGTAGTGACCACTATGCATGAAAGGGTTAATCTCAATGAGCTTTTTTCCTGGTTAAATAAAGGTTATAATAGTAATAATAACAATGCTGTACATGGTGCATTTATATTTTTGCTCAGTATACATGGAAAGGTTAGTAGAGGAGATTGCTGTGAATAGTTGAGTTCTACTTGAACTTTATATACGACCCTGACTTCCATGTTCCATTTAATAGCTTCAAGATTCAACATTCACTTTATTGTCCCACAGTTTTATTGTCCTGCGCTGTGCCACACAAACCCAATTATAAAGATTTTCAGTTATATAAAGGAGGACATAACCGGACAAAGAACAAACTACATGGAAAGTTCTGTTAGTTTATCCACAAGTCAGTTACCATTGGTTACTACTGTATGAACATGTGAGGAGAGACATGGGGAAAAAAAATTATTTTATAAAATAGACCAAAAAAAAACTCTTTCTGTTAAAGAGTAAGCAAACTTTCACCTTCATTCCAATCAGCAAGTCCTTGTTTGGCAGGTACAGGAGAAAGATTTTCAGAATGCAAAGCCCTGAGGACTCACTACTGCGATATACTAGATATTCTCCGCTGGACAAAAATCCAGTTTCATGCCTGCACACACTAACACCACTGACGCAAGCAATTTACATCCCATTAGGTTCCATTATATTTGATTAAAGTGAATCTAAGTTGAGCGATCATGTGCGGTTGTCTCCTCTGTTTTCTTCTGAGCTGTTACCTGTCTGGTTTTTCTGCGTATATATATATATATATATATATATATATATATATATATATATATATATATATATATATATATAAAATACCGACCTGTCAAAATGCTCCTGTCTTGTCAAATTTAGCCGACGCATACAGCAAAACAGAGCTGCAAACCATTTGGGTTGTTTTTTCACCTCCAGTGATCACAGATGATGTTCTAGTATCTCTGCTTCCATCGATGACAGATTAGATACAAAGAAACTGTTGAAATACTTGCATCATAAAAAAGAAAAAAAGGGCTTTTTGACCTCAACGACCATGTATCATAACCTATTACAGTTTTAGAGCTTTGCTAGTTTCTCACTCGCTGCATTCCATCTTCGGTTGAAAGTATTCTTAATATGTCTCCCTTAGGACACATAAGTCATTGATTTCAATGCACTCAGTAACTTATCTCCGCTTTGTGGACAATACCCAGCTCTCTGTCTGCTCATCGTCTTCTGATTTTAGCAGATAATCAATTGTATAAAATCCCCTTCATTTTACAAAGTGGATAGGGAAAAAGAAAACATGATTCACTGAAGGTCAAGTAAAAGAGGTTCTCACTTGCCAGATATCAGAATATTCTCCTGAACAAATGAAATCTGAAAAAAATGTAAATGCAAATGAGCTCCTCTGTAACTTTTGATTTGTCACCAAGGACAAACCAGAAACATTCACTGACATCAAAATATACAATATATGGACAAAAGTATTGGGACACATCATGGCTACAGCTGTAAGATGTCCTGTTCATGCTGATTTGAGATATAAAAATTAAAATTTCTTTAAAGTTTAATTGGAGATTTTTCTTCCTAAGCAAAATGTGAAGAAAGTAGATGGTCATTTGTGGTAGAAAATTATTATTTACAGTAGAGCTGCACAATATATCGTTTGAGCATCAACATTCCGATGTACGTGTGTGCAATAGTCATATTGCAGGTCCTGCAATGTAGGAGGCAAATGAACTCACTGTGGTCTCATCGAATTTTAAGGGTATGTGACACACACTGCGAACTGCAATCCACCAATCACAATCATTCGTAATCAGTTTGGAGTGAGTCCCTGGTAACAATATTGAAAATTGAGCAACGAACGAGAGAAAATCACCGTAAATGCAGAACTGGTGCCGAAAAGAAAAGCAACGTTAATTACTGGAATTATTTAGAATACAAGAAGGATGATACTGAAACATGTGTTCTGCGTCGACAGTGCCTTGCACCTGTTGCCACAACGAGAGGAAACACAACTAATTTGTTTGACCATTTACGTCGGCACCACTCTGCTATTATATCCTATTTATTTATTTTTAGTATTTTTTCATATCGCATATATACCACAGGGTTAAAAAAAATAATGTCATAATGTCAGTTTTTTCCAATATCATGCAGCCCTAATTTACAGTTAGAGCATGAAATGTTTTGTTTGTTTGTTTACAAATTTTGATGTAGAACATTTAAAATTATAGTTATGGATTTAAAAAAAAAAAAAAAAATCAATGTTGAGGAAAAATTAAGTAAAAACCATCTCTGAAGCATTTTGGAAGTAAAGATAACAATTAAAACAAAACTAACCAATGTAATGCAATGATATTTATCCTAATATAAAACTATATCATGACATCTGTCTTTATTGTTTCTTTCCCAGACCCCTGTTAGAAAAGAAACACCTGAGTTCAACATGTCCCAATACTTTTGTCCATATAGTGCACAGCATTATCTCCTTCCATCTGGTGTGCTGCCTCTCCACTTCCAGAATCACTTGTTTTTGCTCCTATTTCTACACATAAATGCTACATAATGCTGCTTCTCTGCTTGTGATGCTCTGGGAAAAGGCCTGACCTTACTGTGGTTGAACACCCCTTTTACTTGCTCCCAGTATGACTCAGAGATTGCTGTGAGGATTGTTTTTTAGAGGTTGGAAATGGCATGAATGGCCTTGACCATTTAGGTTACCTCTGAGAAAGCTCTCAGTGAATCCACTGAGAGCGGGTACTTTGGAGATCGCAAGGCCTGTCACTGTGGCAGAATCCACATGATTAAAAACCCAGAAACGTCATACTAAGCTTTCATATACACTTCTGCTTGTGTATGCGTGGACTGTGAATGGACTGGTTTTGTAATGGTTTTGTTGTGTAATGGCTTTCTTTCAGTTTCATTTGACCCTATATTTATCTAATGTTTTCAGATTTTTACATTTTTAATGGAAATGAAAGCTGTACGTTCATTTCAACAAAGCTGAGGACACTATATTAACTTTGATGATGAGCTTTCTTGTTTTTCATTATATGAATTCAATATTTGAATGAATGTACATTATTTCACATTATGTTCTTCATTAGAAGGTTTTAAATGGCATAAATGGCCTTGACCATTTAGGTCACTTCTAAGAGAGCTCTCAATGAATCCACCAAGAATGGAAACTTTAGAGATCGCTAGGCCTGTCATTGTGGAAGAATCCACTTTGAATAAACACCCAGAAACTTATTTTATACTAAGCTTTTTTATCCACTTTGTTAAGGTGGTGGAAAACAGAGGAGTCAAATGCTCAGTGCTGAAGGGAGAAAAGTGAATTTATTAAAATAAATCACAACTTAAACGAGGAAAACACACAAAAACCTGAGTCACAGATTGTGACACACTTCTGCCTGTGTATATACAGGTTGTAAAATTAACACCTGAGACGGACCCATCCACGTTTCAGTGTGCCGGTACCTGGGTCAGGTACTCGCAGTCCCACCCTGAAAAATCAGCCGTATCTACTATTACTCAATAATGCAAAATTAAAATAAAATCAATCCAAAAGCGATCAAACCAATTTTTTTTTTTTTTAACCTATGCTGCCCTAGTATTCATACAGCATTCAAACAAATGTCTCTGGTCTGTGGAGTTCATTTCATTTAGACTCAATCCTGTTTGATGTTTTTTTTTTATTCTTTTCCCTTTTCCTGTTGGTTAAACAGAATGTTCCTGTTAAAGCTGTCAGACAGACATTTGACTCAGTCAATGTCAAAGGTTGCACTTTTGAATATTTCTGTTACGTGATGATGCAGCAGTCACCTTGAAATGAAATCTAACGTAATAAAATGGCAATTATCTAATGTTATCTGTACATAACTGTATTATTTAAGTTATGCTTAAATTGCATTTTCATAATAAAAACCTATGGTAATTATTTCAAGTCAAATAAGGCATGTAATTTTTATTTGGCTGGTGAAAAATTATTTTGGCCGGTAAAGCCAATGACAGATGAGGTAAAAAGTTCATTTTATGCCATGTGTATAGGTATATATTGTGAATGTACTGGTTTTGTAATTATTTTCTATGTTTTACATCTATATTATAAAAGCCCAGTGGCCTCTGTGTGTGTGTGTGTGTGTGCATGTATGTGTGTCTGGGGATTCACACAAAATCTGGACAGAGCTGACTGCTGTAGTTTGACAGACTTATGTATTTTTGGTCGAGGAGGAGACTAACGAAAATGGCAAGTTGATAGGACCAATATTTTCGTAGATATTAGTAATTTTGGATTACAATAGCCTTACGATCATGTTGCTATAGCCAGAATGCTTTGGCGGTGACTGGTGGACAAATGCGGTACAGCATGCATGGATACACAACAGCATAAAAACTACCACATCTAGAACCTGTGGATCCTTATGGGTCAATGCACTAGTTTGACCTTATTTCACAAATGATCTGTTGTTTTCAGATTTTGATATTTTTAACATAAATTAAAATGATGCCTTCAAGTTTATATGCTGGGGGTACTACATTTACAATGTTTATGATGAACTTTCTTATTTTTCATGATATTTATTCAATATCTGAATGAATTTTTATTATTTCACATTATGTTCTTCCCATAAAGACTCCAGATTTAATGAACTAAGTATGGAAATCACCCTGCAAAAGAAATAAAATGTCACAAGTTATTAGAAATGACCAGATTTTACATAAAGATCAAGAGTAATGCTACAAAATCTCATAGATAACCATACATCTACTATTCAGCTTCAGATCACATGTTTTGTGTGAGCAGAGAAATCTATGATGAGCATAAATACAAGAGCTGATATTCCAGCAGACACCTGGAAGAAAAGCTTTATTCATGGTTGCCTTCGATATTCCTTTGTGTTCTGTTCAATGCTGCGGTCCTACTAGAGCCTAAATACAAAATATTTCTCATTTACCGAGAAGGGTTACTGTCACACAACGCTGTACTTCATTCATCTTTACCTTATGTAGAATTATTGACTCTACACAGTACATTAGCTCACTTTGTCTTCCTGAAGGTCAACTTTAAAGATATTTACAACTGAGAATTTGCAGCAAAAAAAAGTCTTTGCCTTTAGTGATGTACACACACAAGATGAGATGTGTAGACACAGAAAGTACAGATAAATGTACAGGGTATGTGATTAGTGATAGTCAAAGGAAGATTGGACACAAGTGCAAAGCTGAGAAGAAAAAACAATGCATTTTATGATTACATTAGCAGCTTTTTGCACTTAAAGTAAACCAGGTTGAAAAGAAGTGGATAATACAAGATGGTAAAAAACAAACAGTAAACAGTAGTAATAGACTTGTAGTCAGTGTGGGTGCATGCATTTCAGACCTAGTTCTTCAGTGGTGTTCTGCCTGAGGTAATCCATCTTTTAATTTCAATACTGTACAAAGAAAGTAATATACCTGAACTTTAAACCACAATTATCATACTTAGCAAGAATGAACATAAGTATTAAAACAAGAAACCAATTAACACAACTCAGCACATCTCCTTTCACTACAACAACATCATCTCATCCACAATCATAAACATTCTCTGAATAAAATGACAAATACATACAGTGTTAGAGGATTCTGTTGGGTTTCTCTAAATTGGCTCTAGAGCAGTTGTTCTTAACCTTGTTGGCGGTACTGAACCCCACCAGTTTCATATGCGCATTCACTGAACCCTTCTTTATTAAAAAATACAATATGATTTTTTTCAAATTCAAGACAGGCATATGTTTTACTGGTGCACAAAATGAACCGTGCATTAACATCACTGTGCTCAAAGAACAAAACCAACACAATGCATGAATTTACAACAAATTACATACCTTTTCACAAAGACCTGACCTTTTTAATACAACCACACTGAAATGGTTTTAATTTTTAACCTTATGTACTCCAATAATGAACTTATTGTATTTATGCTATTTATCATTTTTAACATTTTAACACACACCCATCACCTAATTTCCATCAGGCTACAATAATAATGAATATTTACTGCAAATCAGTGGGACTTCTGCTGTTGTGTATATGTATGTGTAGGCCATCACGTCAACCCGGTTTTCGTTTCATCTTGCTCCGAACTTTCCGAACCACGCAATTTTGACATAAAAAAAAGATAATTGCATGTAGTGTATCAAAAAAAAAGTTCTCGTTACACTCCTTCAGTATTTTTGTGATCATTGTTTTATTACGGCACTAGCTCGGCTTTAGTGTAATACGATTTTTCCATCCGCGACAGTGCGTTGGTTGTCACATGATTGTAACTGACCAGTGCGGTGACCGAAAAATGTAAACAAACGCTACACATGTCTGCCTCCGTGGTTAACAGGAAGTAGCAAAAGTCATAACAACGATGTGGAAAATACCCAAATAATTCATCATCAGACGAGTGGAAGAGATTATAAACACTTCCGGATGTGTTGTAGTGCTATAAGCAACAATACACTGCATATATTGGATGTCAATCAGAGAAAGAGTTTCCGAAGCCGTTTGTTTACATACACGGACCTAGCCCGACACACACACACAGCCGACTAATGAGTCGAGTGTGTGTCTTGACCTCCGCCGAACCCCTGAGACTGACTCACCGAACCCCTAGGGTTCGATCGAACCCAGGTTAAGAACCACTGCTCTAGAGTCTGGTTGCGTAGAGTCCAGCTTTATATATGAAGTGTCATGAGATAACTTTTATTATAATTTGGCGCTATATAAATAAAATTTGATTGACTGATGCATTGATTGATTGATTGATTGATTGATACACATGTTCATAAAATACATGTATTTTTTAGTCCTCTCTGTTGGTTACTGTGTGTTGAAAACCGCTATTAAAGGAATTATATTTAGCTTTTTTAAAAATAGAATTATGCATTTTAAAACATTTCCCTGTGGTCTACATAAACTGTAAATGCTCTGCTTGGGTCTGAATTCTTCATTAATTCAACTCCACAGGTCCATCTTCAACCCTATTTCTGAGTAATGACATCAGAAAGGTCATTTTGGGCACTGGCCCTTTAAATGCACATGAGCCACTTCATGCCCCGCCCCCTCCAGGTTGTTGGCTGTGCTGCTCTGTTCCGTTCAACCAACAACTGAACATTTTAGGTATTCAGCTCGAAGTTTGGACATATTTTCAGTATGGACTACAACCGCTGCTGCTGACAAACAATTGTCGTACTCAAAGAAATGTTCATCAGAAGTCTTGACCTTATATGTGGAAATGTCATGATGTAACTAGTTATAGATGTAACAAATTCAGAAGGAATTAAAACAGGTTGTAGAAATCCACTCGATTTTTGCCAGAATGAATACAAAGATAGCTTTGCAGCACCTGGAGGGTTCAAATTCAAACTTTATGAACTGTTAGGGTCCAAATACACAAATAAATGAACCAAAGACTAATAAAAGTGGATTTAGCAAAATATGACCCTTTTAAAGTGTACCTGTACTGGTCCACTTACGGCATTAATTGTTCTTTGTGTATTACTTACAAGCAAGAGGGGCGCAAATTCAGAAGAAAAAAAAAAAAAACATAAATGTACCACACTGGACCTTATTATTTTATGAGTTACATGTGGGAGCAGAACCTATGGGGAGCAGCCGTTGCTGGTCAGAAGTGATGCTCCATTGGTGATACTCGGTGACCAAGTGTGAGTAAACAAGCAGCAGTCAGTGAGCAAGACTGAGTGGAAAGCACATGTTCAAGAAGCAAACTATGGGTAGCAAATTTTGAGGAAATGGGAGTAAATGGTTACCTATTGGAACCAGAGGTAGGGGACTTCTGCAGGGGTTGTGTGTGACTGTAGATCTAAGATGGCAAATCACTGACTCTGCATCACAACCAGTGCTGGAACACCTGTGAAGAAGGCACCATGTTGCTGACCGTGCCTGACTGATTCACTACTCACTCGAAAACTCACTACAGGTACCCTTAAAATCTAAACCAATATGTTTTATCTTATTCAAGTCACTACAGATGGGGTTTGCAGCTGAATTTGCTCTGAATAGTGACCAGTGGTGGTTCTAGACCAGTTTTACCGAGGGGGCCTGGCTGGGCTCAGGGGTTTTGTCAGAGGGGCACATTCTACCCGGGGCAAAAAAGACAAAGATCCGATGTCTTATTTGATTTATTTTTATTTTCATAAAACTAGTGACCATTGTAACCAAAGTGAATGGTTCAAAATATCACATTTGAGACACAAATATAAAAAAGTGATAACATTTTACAGACTGTATTGACAGAAGAAAATAATCAGCAGATGAATTGATAAATAAAATAACTCTTAGGTGCAGCCTTGGTTCAGTTTCCCAGTACAGAATTCTATAAATACATTGGCTGCTCTACTATTACACCAACTGTATTTTGCAGTTTTGGTGATTTCTGGAAACCCAATCCAGGGGTGGATGTGGTACCCGGCTGCCTTGAAGCTTCTCCTCCTGTCCCCCAACAAGGTCCTTGGGAAAAACTTTAGGTCCGGCTGCATTGGTGGGTCTTCTTTACATTTACTGATGTCTGTGGAGAAAGACAAACCAAATATGTGTAAATAAATATATTCTGCATGGACACAGCATATAAACTGCAATTACACTGACACTGCTTAAACACACACACACACACACACTCACACACACTTGTCTAAATTGCTTCACTGTATTTATTTACTAATGCTATTTATTAATTGTATTAATTAATTGTATTTTATTGTATTCAGTACATTCTTTCACTGTATTCGAATGCCTGACCAGTGACTTATGCTGCATTCCAGGCAACCCGTAACTCATGTTTTTTCAACCTTCTACTGGTGAAAATGCACTAGAATGGCAGTCAAACCCGTGACTTTTCACCCATGAACTCATAGTAGATCCATGTACTCCCAGTTACGAGTTCTGACGTCACGTAGCATTGGCGGTCCCCATGGATACGGTGTTTATGCAGGTTGTTTGTTAAAACAAGATAATGCTCTGACATTATTTATCTGCAAATGTTCTGCATAATCAGCAGCTACTCTAGCATAAGCTACAGTAGTTTTCAGTCCATTGAGTGCAAGAATAAATTAACACCAAATACGTATCCAAACATACAAATAACAAAACATAAAAGGTAGAACAGCTTCTCTTGCCTTATGTGCCATTTTTCCTCCTCTGTTTCCCTCAAATAAGCAAAGAACAAGCACCTTCGGCGACAGAAATGATTGTAAATGAGCATAACGTATGGTCCGATATGCTGGTTTGTTCACATCTAGCTCCCACAATTCCTTGCGCTCAGGCAGTTTGGCGTGACTTACCTGGAACATTACAAAGTCATGAATTGTGGTCTGAAGTTGTGACTTACGGGCTCAAAAACCGGCCTGGTAAGACTGCAAATTAGCTGAAGCTAGACGTCTTATATGCATCACATTTTCCCATTTTTTTAAAGGCAGTGTTGTCTGTATCATCCCTGTTAAATAAACATTAAAATAAAAAGTAACACACACATTATGCAGGCAAATGTCCTTTTCAACCTCACAAACCTGATGGTCCAGTGCTTGTGGAAGCTCATACATGTATATTTTCTGTCTGTCTCTCACTCTCAGCTTCATCACTCTCAGGATCTTCATCTGTCTCTCTTTCCTGCTCTGTGTCCTCTGTCTGAAAACCAGTGTCTCCTAAGTCCTCTCTCTCTCTCTCTCTCTGCTTGCTTCTCTTCAGCTCTCTCAACACCATCATCTGGCTCTGTCTCAGCGTCTGTCTTATTGTTATTCATCTTTTTGGTACAGGAATAGGATGTAATGTCTTTTTTCTTTTCATTTTGAACTATAGACAAAAAGCAGCGAAGAGGAATACACAACACTACAGCAACCCAGTATATAAATAACACTTATTCTAATAGGCTACTGTTGCAGGCCTGCTTGGTTTTGTGTTGTGGTACAGTTAACTGACGTTAGCTAGAAACATGCAATCAACTCAAGCTGACATTAACGCCTGGTCTGGCAGGCTGCTATTATAATTCATAAAGTTAGCCAACAGCATTTTTTAACCAGAAGTCTTACCTTGTGGCTATACAATATTGTTCATCATGGTAATCGTTTCTTGCTTCTGCCTGCCTCTTGTCAGGTGGATGGTAACTTCACGCTCCTCTTTTTCACAGTATATCTACAAAACTGACCGCTGTTTTCAGCGGTGCAACACACTACAGGGTGTATCAAAAACAAACTATAGATTTTGAAAAATTACCCCCAGTTCCGCATTTGATAATTTTTGGAATTTTCTTTTATGGACGTTGGTAGGTAGGGGATTGGTGGATATTTGTCCAAATTTACAGACCCAGGTTTTCATACATGAATGAGCAGGGGCAAATTGCACTATCCAAGTTAAAACTGGTTTGTGTGACGTAGCGGTGGGATTTAAATCCAATCAAAGGTCATGGGAGGGGACAATGGGCATCCATCTTGTTTTCCACAAAATTGCCAGGTTACAACATTAACACTTTGGCCACCATGTCAATTTCATTTCTTTACCCATGGCAGCTGTTCCTGCCTTTCAATGTAAATCCAACCCCTTTAGGCCTGAAAATGTCACTGAGGACGGGCCAAGTTAGGGTTAAACCTAACCCAAACATTCTAAAATGTTTTAGAACCCTAATGTTCTAAAATACATGTTCCTTTTACATTACATGTATTTTTTTGTATTTACTTCTGGTATTTTTTATTTATTTATTTATTTTTTGGCCACTTACGGGTAACGAACCAAATATGGTAACTTCACTGACCTTGATATTTACATTACAATACAATAAAAAAATAAAAATCACAAAAGTCATAAAGTCTCGTTATGTCCTCCAATAACACACTAAGGTTGAAATTTTGAATTTCAGAGAATTTCTCTGAGTGCCCTATAAAGGGTTTATAAAACCAGAAATAACAAGTTACAAATACAATGCTCCTCCACTACTTTGCGGTGAATTCACTCCATTGTTGGAACCAAACTAATTATACTTCACGGAGAATCAGCTTCTTTGTGGGTTTCGCAGCCAACTCAGACATATTTTTGGCTTAGACCAGTGGTTCCCAACCTTTTTTGACTCGTGAACCCATTTTAACATCACAAATTTCTGGCGAACCCAGACATTCAAAACAAAGACTTTTTTTTTTTTTTCGCTAAAATTAATTTGTTTTTGATCATGCAATAGTTTGCTATACTATGTTGCAAATAAATGTTAATTTTAGACAACATTTAGTCCATATAATGTATATTATTATGGACGGAGGCAGAAAAGCCAGGTGTAGATTACTGCACAAAGTGAGAATTTTATTTTCCTTGGTCAGGATATGTACAGTCAGTCAAGCTTGGATTTACAAGGCTGACAATTAATACTGAACAAACAAGAACTCAAACTATGAATTATGAAAGAGCTGCAGCATCTGAAACCGACCACAATGAACATTTGAAAGATAAACAGTACCACAGTGCTTCAGTTTCAGCTTCACAGTTTGTCATGTCTTCTATGGATTGGGATTGTCTCTCTCAACTCACCATATATTTTTATTCGTAAGTTTTTGGAGTTTTTTTTTTTGTTGTTGTTAATTACAAGAAATTTCAGGTGACCCCATTTGAATTCCAGGCGACCCTACATGGGGTCCTGACCCCAAGGTTGAAAAACACTGTCCTAGACAAAGGCCTCACATGATCAAACATGTTTAGGATGCTGAAATACCCAGATGTGTTCTTTTGCACCACACCATTGGCTGACGAAGACTCAGCGAATCAGAGTGTCATACCTGTTCTTGCTGCCAGTTATTGGCTCCTCAGATGCACGTATATCATGCGCTTCCCTGATCTCAACTCGGTGACGTCAGACTCCCTCTGTAGCGTGATCACGTTGGTGCAGTGTAGACTGCAAAGTTTACTGCTGTTCATCTGCATCGTGAGTGCATTCTTTGTGATTTTACATGTTCAAAGCTAACATGGTCTGCCAGATGGTCCATCCAGATGCTGGTCGCTCTTCAGAGGCAACGTGAGCGGTGAATGTGCTCCAGAACGGGGACCTTTATCCTAATGATCTGACAGACTCTAGAGACGATCAACTGAAGAGCTCTACTCTCAGCTGCTGTGGGTTTAGATTCTCCATTGACATGAAGTAACCTGCATCTCTTGGGGTGGAGAAGTACTGAAGAGGTACTTTACTTGAGTATTTCACTTTAATTCAGCTTTATGCTTCTACTCCACTGTATGTTATGGATATTGTAGTGTATGAACTCCATTGTTTATTATGATTTTCCATTCCCTTCCTGTCTCCTTAATACCATATGTTAAAGTTTTTGCTATGGATGTTTATTAAACTGAAAGTTGAAGTTTTCCCTCTTAAAGCTTCAGAAACCAAAATCAGAGGGAAAATGTCTGAATATCAACAGGTAATGTGAAACTAATTTGGGATTTAAAAAAAAACAAAAAACCTATGAATCTGTTTTGGGTGATTTTTGGCTGATGCTTATGATTTACCTGCCATCTGATTAGATTAGATGCAGATTATTATTTAATCTGTGAAGGTGATTTTCTATTATTTATTGTAGGTGATCTGATTATCTTGGTTTTTAGTTTGCAGTGCTCTTCTTTCATTTCCTGTATGTTCACTCTCCAACTATCATAATGAGAAATAAAGCCATCTTTAAAAACCAAAATTGGCTTTTTTGGTATTGGCCTCATTTTTCGTTAGAAACAAAAAATGATGTGGCTTCGATTTTTCCATTTCCAAATTAAAAAAAAAAACAAGGGTAGGATTCTCCAAAAGCCAAAAAAAACAAAAAAAAAAACAAAACACTTTTAAATGGATTTTGGCTCATTTTTGACTATGTTTGGAGCAAAAAATGGATTTATACTATTTTAGTTTTGTGTGAATTACATATTATCCAATAATAATAATAAAATAAAAGTCAATCAAGAAATTAAATAAAAACAGAAATAAAACTCAACGTGGTCTCATTTTCTTTCTTGCAAATTCCACACAGTCCCACAGTCGCACTTCTGTTTTTTCCACATTTTGTAAATATCGGTAAAGTTTTGTGCAGATGTCCAATGGGACACCAGTGTCACACAGTCATGTTCATTCACAGAAGAAGCCAAATTCCTTCTCAGTCAGGTGTGATTATGATTTTTTTTTACTAATGAGCAGGAGAAGCCTCGTACATACTAAAATTAAAAGTGAATAAAACATTCATGAACATTATGAAATGAAAGTATGTTTTGGAGGCAAAAAAAGCCTATTCTAAAACTAAAAGTCTAAAATTAATACTAAAAGGTCTATTCAGATCTGCCAGGTGTTCTAAGAATGTTGGCCTTCACTGTATGGGAAAATACATAATTTTCTCAAAGCAAAAGCAAAATGCGGAGGATAATGTTACAAATAACAATGTTAGGGACCAAGCAGTAAGACTACCAGGAGATAGGATTAAAGTTTCAAGTGTGGGTTTTTATTCACCCAAAAAATGATTACAAATGATAGTTTTAACAATTAAGTATATAAAAGAGGTCAACATAACAGAACTGTACTCAAAAATAATAGCAACTAAGGCTGAGAACAAGAACTGATGCATCAAACAAACTGACAAAAACTGACCTGACAAAATGAGACAAAGGGGGAACATATAGAGTGGCTTGGCCTAACCATTAAACAAAAAAGGGGAAAACAAAATGGACACTAATCATAACTAAATACAACTGAAGCTTTGGTAACATTAAATCCCCCCATGTGAACACAGCCCATAGTTTATCCTGATGAGGTGGCTGCAGTATATAATGCTGCTCCACCCTTGGCCACGCCTTTTTTCCACATCAGGATGGCGACAGGACACACCACACGGTAACTCAAACAAAAGAACCAATAGGCCGTAAGGTGAACGCCGTATTGTTTCATCCCGTTCCGACATATGGGGCACTACAATCGTTTTACTCAGTTACAAAGATATATTGTTCCTGAGCTAAAAGTCAAAAGTTCTCCATTTCCAATCCTGCAGATTTTTTAAAATCAGTGTTTGAAGTCGGTACTACTTTACTTTGTTCGCGTAATGCTATTGTTATCATGCATGCTGCGGTTTGAGTCACGTGTAACCGGCTGGTCCAATAAGGAAGCGCAAAACATCCAAAATGGCTGCAACCAGGAAGCGAGCTTCCAGTAGTTCAGAGGAGGAAAATACAACGAAAAGTTTTAAAAAGCAAGCAAAAATGTGCTATATGCACCTCATATGTGTAAAAAAAGAAAAAATACACAATTTTTCGGCCAAACGAGGGGAAACATTAAGAAACTGTGTCGAACGATGGCTTTGTTTGAGTGTCTCATTATTGCTCCTTGGTAGTTTGCCCTATCCATGCCTCCAACATGTGATGCTCTACACCAACAACTGCAAAAGGGCAAACAACCAAACAGCAATAATGAGACACTGTCTGAAAGGTATTATGTGTGCACCCTCACTCATTGGTAGTGGATGGCACACTGAGGATGGGGAGTTAACAGTGACCTGGATGACTAAAAATCCTGCTCCTCAACGTATTTTGCAGTTCATCCACTGCACTTGCAAGCAAGGCAAATGTGATACAGACAGGTGTTCGTGTATGTCAGCAAGACTGTCTTGCACTGATTTGTGTAGGTGCCAGCACTGTGTGAATGTTC